>NC_069661.1:140246287-140549318 GCF_027244095.1 Hemicordylus capensis
AAATTCAAAAATTCATTAAAAATCACAGGATTGCCCAATTGTTTTGTGGGTTGGGTAGGTAGGCAGGGCCGTGCCCTACCACGCAACCCACTTTGGTGCCCCTGGGATCTACCTGTGGGGAACAATGGGAAGATTTGTGTTCCCCATTGTTCCCTATGGAGTGATTAATGAATTTTTCATGAATTTCCGATTTGATTTGTTGAACCAGCCAGCTATGATAGACTTGAGAGGATCAGTCTTGGACATATTAAGGTTGATCACACAGCCCTACTCAGGCTTGCACAGACCTACCTGGGTGTGTCTGGCTGTACAGAGCACCAGGATCAGTCTCAATCCCAGCACTCTGCCCCAGAGTAGACAAGGTAGCCCAGGTTTTGTACCCAGGCTTATAGTAAGGTAGAAGGGCACTGGCACTCCCTTCTACTCCACTCCCCAGTTGTGTGAACACTTGGGCTCCCTGTAGCCTGTGATTCCATAGGGCCAGGCAGCAAGAACACCTGGCAGTGGGAAAATCATTCAATGCCACACTCCTTGAGCTGTGCATTGTGGGAGGCCACAGCCTGCTTTCCCCCTCCCCCCTTGCCACTCACGAATTGCTTGCATACTGGCCATGTGGATGCATGGCAGGAGCGATCCCATAGTGGCCAAGTTCATGTGCAGGAAGGTAGGTTGTGTCCTGTCTTCCCTACCTGCCCTCCCCACCCTAACAGAAACAGTTGTGTGGACAATCTTAATGAGTTAGAAATGGTGATGAAATAACCAAGAGGAAATATTCGGACATGCAGAAACCACAAGCAGGAGATGGGCCAACTTCTTGTGCATGGGAGCAACAACAGGAGAGGGGGCACGCAATGATCTGTTTGTGGGCTTCCCAGAAGCATCTGGTTGGCCAGTGTAGGAAACAGGATGCTGGACTAGATAGGGCTTGGCTTGATCCAGCAGAACTCCTCCTATGTTCTCATGTTCTGAGACAGAGAGGCAGAGCTATGCAAGACCTGGAATGCTCTCCCAGTGAATGTCCACTCTTTGACATCTGTGGCTGCTTTTAAAAAAACAACTAAAGACCTTTTTATTTGTTCAGGTTTTTGTACCTTGGGGGTTGCCAGGCCTCTCAGCCTCTCTTGCTTCTGTTGTCTTTTTTATGGTGGTTGGGTTTGTGTGTGTGTGTGTGTGTGTGTGTGTGTGTGTGTGTGTGTGTTTTATGGTTTTTACTGTTTAACTGATTGTAAGGTTTTAAATTATTTTTAATGGAATGTTATTGTATTTCAAATTTTGTAAACCACATTGGGATGCTTTATGAAAGGCAGTATAAAAATTGCACTATAAATAAACATATGTGGTGGATTCACACATGCAAGATACATTATTCCCATATGTACCTGGGGGCTGATGCCTGTGCTCCAACCTAGGTTGTCTCGTAAATGACATATGAAACATTCAGCTAACTCATTTGGAGAACAACACATTCATATGAATTAGTTACTACTACTACTACAGATACTACCACAGATATTTATATACTGCTCTTCAACCAAAGTTCTCTAAGTGGTTTACATGGAAAAATAAATAATGCATAATAGATTGGTCTCCTGTCCCCAAAGGGCTCACAGTCTAAAAAGAAACATAAGACAGATACCAGCAACAGCCACTGGAGGGATGCTGTGCTGGGGTTGGATAGGGCCAGTTGCTCTCCCACTGCTATATAGAGAATCACCACTTTAAAAGGTGTCTCTTTGCTCACTTAGTAGAGGTAAAAATAAGATTTAATGTGGTGCATTTGAAGAGTTTTGGTGGGTCTTAAAAATCCCTACAACCACTAGGTAGGCATAATATTGTTCTCCCTATATTACAGCTGGTGTTTTGAGGTGAGGCTGAGAGAAGAGCAACTTGCTGAAGACCACCTGAATTCATGGATGAGGTATGATTTCAACCAATGACTTCTGGGCTCATAGCTCACATTCTGACTTTGGCCCCAAACTAGATCAAATGTTAATTGTATAGATTGGCCTTGCCTGCTTATTTTTGTTTTTCAATGTAAATAACAGCTGTGGAGGCACTGATCAAAAGACATGGGGAAAGGGGCTTTAACCCTTGGAAGTCCTTATAGGAATCACACACACACACACACACACACACACACACACACACACACACCCCGCACAGAGCTGCTTTTTGACCCAGAAAGGTAGCTCCCTTTGGTACCAGTGGGAGCTTCCCTTCTGAGGCAAATAGCATTTGCAAGGGGTCCCAATGTGGATTGAGACTGCTGCAGAACAAAGTCCCCCTCCCCCAAGCGATGGTTCCAATCCAAATAGGGGGCTCTCTCAGCTGCTATTTACATTTAAAACACACAGGGCCAACAACACGATTAATGTTACATTCTAGTTTGGGCCCAAGACACAACTCTATACCAGCTCTGTCAAGTTAAATTAGTATAAAAATCCAGCTGTTCTCACTGTGCCAAACTGTTAGTCCTTATTAGTTTGAAGGGCAAGTTGATTAAACATGTTTTGATCTGAAAATTTCAGCACAAACATAGCTTCAAATTATCCACATTGACAAGGGACCACAGAGCCAAATGTCGGTACTGCGTCTCCTTTCAATAAAATCTACATTGACGTCACTGCCCAGTCTGCCAACAGTTAGTCTGAACCCATCGACAGCAGGATGATATCAAAACTCGGAATAAAAGCAATTCTCTGAGCAGACTGTGGCTTCCGGCAATGTACATAGCTTGACACACTCATTAGTTTTTATGCAGTTGGAGAGCAAATGTTTTACTAGGAACCCAATTTACTTCTGTCAGAAGAGACTATTAAGCAATCCAAGCATGAACAGTGTCAAAATGCTCCCTCTGAGTAAAACCTGCTGTAGTTCCCTCATAGGCAAACCTATCTAAAGCCTCTCTCTCTCTCTCTCTCTCTCTCTCTCTCTCTCTCTAATCTCAATCTGCTTACATTGCCTGACATTTGAGGGCTCATTCAACTATTCTTACAGATGAAACACCTGTACAGTCAAGAATGGAAGCTTTAGCAACCCAGTGGGCAAGTTTGCACATCGACATGCAAGATGATTCAGTGCATTTATGGTAAAGAAAAATGACAGCCTGGTATGTGGGCTGTGAAATAAGGACAAGAAAGACTGAAGAGTGACATTTTGGGGTTATTCCCATGATCAGCAAAAATCTGGCTAGTGGAGGCTAGCCCGATTTTTGCTGATCGTGAGAACCACCGGGCTCGGCTGCGAGCCCAGTGGTTCTAGAGTGGCTAACCTGCTCAAGTACCCCTCCCCTTAGCCCGGGTTTGCAGAGCAAGCACCCGCAAACCCGGGCTATCTGATCGCGAGTAGCCGCGCCACGGCTCTGCACCATGGCTACTCGTGAGTAGACCCCCAGAGGGGAGGCGAAAAGCTACCTCCCAGCTCTGGGGGCATATTGGGGCTTCCAGGGGCCACGCGGCCCCCGAGCTCCTCAGCCCCTGCCAGCTCTGTCACGGAGCCAGTGATTGTGTGGGCGGCCTATCCGGCCACCCAGGGCTCCCTCCCCGCTCGTGTGCGGGGAGAGTGGGCTTAGCTTGCTCTCCCCGCTCACCGCCTCAAACCGGGTCTCATGGATCGTGAGACCCAGCTCATTGAGAGGGAAGAAACAAGGTTACGAGCAACCAGCTGTGACTACAGAGAGCTGTGGGAGCTTGGAAAGCTTCCCTCAGGACTTGACACTTGGGTTCCCATGTCTAACATCTATGTTTTGATGTCCTGACCAGAGGGAGGGAAGGCAGACCTCAGCAGGTTTAATGCTCTCACTGATCAACAGCGAGATCTGTTTCCCAAAATGTTGCAGAACTGATCTTAAGGCACACTTTCTTATGGCACAATCCACGAATTCAAACAATAGGAGGACATACATGGGCATTTTGCGTTCTCTCTACACACACACACACACACACACACACACACACACACACACACACACACACACCCATACTAGAGGTACTCTGACAAGCATTCAGTTGTCAAAAATTGGAGTAAAGAAATAATCTTGCACCAACTCATACCTGTTAACACACTTCAGCTAACAGATTCTTAGAAAGATTCGGGACTTGACCATGATCAAGCTGCATGTTATGGTCAGCCACTGCTGGTGAAAGCAACAGCCCATGCACTTCCCTCCTCTCTTTCCCTGACATTTCAGAGTGCAAAAGACAAGACATAGCATAATTGCACTGTGAGTTTCCTGTCCTGCTCCACTTCAGTGGTAGCTACTTGCAGAGATAGAGCAACTCACAATATGATTGTGTCAGGAGGAGGATTGTCTTCCCTGGAGGCCTTCAGGAGAGTCTTAAAGGCCCATCTTTTTTTAGCCTAGTATTTAATATTATTTAGTTTAAATTGTACTTTTAATCTGCTTTTAATTGGTTCCTGCTTTTAATTGTTAATGTATTTCTGGTTTCAGTGTAACTGCCCTGGGCTACTTTGGAAAGGGCAGTATATAAATCAAATTGATGATGATGATGAGGCATTATTAAATGTTTCCAGAGGGGAGAGGATGAGAAAGAGCTGAGTCTTGAGCATGACATGCAGTTCTGGGCACAGGAGTGAGGAAAGAGGCCAGAGGGAGTGAAGCTAAGCATGATCATACAACATAGTATTGTAATGAGCCAGATCACTGGTTTATCTAGTCCAGTATTGTCTATTCTGTGAGTGGAGTCATTAAAGATTGGACGGACAGGTAGGCTGTGCAATCGGACAACCCTGCCTGAAACCTGGGGTTGGATTAGGCAGATTCATGGACCCCAGCACATGGTGCCTGCTGTCATTCTGGGGGCACTACCTGTAGCTAGGATGGGTGAGAGGACCTGTTCCCCAACCATTATGAGTTAGGCTGTTGATAGGAGGTGCAAGGAAGGCATCTCCCTCAAGGACCCCTTGCTTTCCACCTGGGATAGCAGTAGGGTTGTGCATGGAACCAGTTTGGCTAGTTTGGTTTGAATCCAAGGCAGATTCAAACTGAACTGGCCCAGTCCAGTTCTGTATCCAGCAGAATCGGGTCCAGTCTAAGCCAACCATCAAATCAGGCTGAATCAGTTCAGGGGATATACTTGCAAAGGGGAATCTGATGAAAATTCCCCTTTACAAATCCCCCTATTCATTGGTCAAAGAGGGGGAAGCATGCTGCTTGGGACCGCCCGGAGGGTGAGTGGTGGCAAGTGGCAGCGCCAGCAGCCATGCCAGCCAGGTAAGTAGCTTACTTAATCGCTCACCATCCCCACCCAGCCCCCTTATTGTGCCAAATTGGTTTGTCCGAACTGAGCCTGGTTCAGTTCAATCACAGACTGAACTGCCCCCAGTTCAGCACACCCCTAGTTAACATGGAGCTGTATGCCCATGCATCCATTTTGTAGGTCATGGCATGCTGTTGAAGGGGAGGGAATGTGGGTGGTGTAACAGGTGTGGGTGGACATTGCAGGTGAATATGATGTGGTATGTTGCCAGGCAGAGTGTGGTCGAAAATGTCGCAGCTTGGGAGCCATGGAGCAAGGTCAGGGTATTAGAGCATGTGTATGCGTGTGTGTGCTCTGTACAGGAATGTCTATGGTGGATGCATAGATAAGGGTGTGCCAAGTGTGGGTAACCAGGATAGGTGAGAGCCTTGGGTTCACAATCCAGTAGTGAAACTGGAGGGATGGGGTATAAATATTTTTGATGATGATGATGATGATTGATGGTTTGGAGGATCCCAAGATCAGCCATCCTACTTTGGATCCTGGATAACCACTGCTAGTTTTCATCACAGGACAGAGACCCAGATTCTCGGTGTGGTGTAGGTTTGCACAATCATGCCAATGTAGGTAACCAGCATTCAGCTGCAATTCCTGTGACTGTGAGAACCCATCCTTTATTCCTCTGTGTAGTGGGGGAGCTTCTGCTTTTGTTTTTATTGGAGTTTGGGTGGAAGATGGTGAAATCCCCAGTCTGAAATGGTGAAATCCAAGAAAAGCTTTACTGGCCCCAACACTGCTGCATCATTGAGCTTCTCTAGCTGAATAGCCTTTTGTTATTGCTTGCAGACTGAAGTCACCAAAGCACAATTTCCAAGGCTCAGGAGTTTTTTCTAGCTAAAAATGCAAACACTTCTAAATTTAAGAAAATAAAATCCACCCCCCATTAATAAAACCACCACACACACACACACACACACACACACACACACACACACCAATGAGCCTGTTCTCATGACTATAGATTCCTCCTTGTTAGAAGGGTGTTAACCCAGTAATCTGTGGTTGTCTGGAGTACTGAGAGTCCTCCCATTCAGCAGTTCCAAACCTGGGTAGTCCAGATCGGCAACCCAGGTTAAAAGTGAGGCAGGACAAAAGGAGAGACACCTTACCTTTTCATTTGGGTCGTCTGTGCCACCACATTTTAAACTGTTCCTGGGCAGCTGGCAGCCATGTTTATCATAGAGTTGTGTGGCAAACAGGGCCAGGGAGAGGAAAGCTGTCGCAGGACTGAGGGCTGGCTCCCTGCTGCTCACACAATGCATTATGGAACAATGGAGAACCCAGTTCAGGTTTTGTTTTTTCTTCCTCCTAGAGATGCATCAGCCCAATCATGTAGGAGTTGGGTAAGTAAACCCAAACAGGGGTTTGGGTCATCTGAAACTATGAGCATGGGGTGTATAAGCATGCCTCCCCTCCATCCCACCCCCATATGGTTGTGTGAAAAAGCCCATTGTCTGGTTCAATCCCAGGCATCTCCAGAAAGGGCTAGGAAAGGCCCTTGCCTGAAATCCTGGAGACCTGTTGCTACTCAGTGAGTACAGATAATACTGAGCTGGAAGACAAATGATCTGACTCAGTAAAAGGCAGCTTCCTATATTCCATACCCTCCAACATTTCATTGGCAAAACACAAAGAAACATAAGAATTCCCTTGCTAACAGGTCCATCCAGAGGATACACACATCAACTTAGCATAGTTTAGTTGGCTTTAAAGAGGATTGCACAAATTCATAGAGGAAGGCAGGTCTATTACTAGCTGTTAGGCATGACGACTATGTGAATCCTTCATGTTCAGAGATAGTATACCTTTGAATACCTTTGAAAACCAAAGACAGTATATACCTTTGCAATCTCAAGATTACAAAGATTATTCAAGTTCTCTCTAAGATAAGTAGGCAAATAGATGTTCTTTTTTTAAAAGGCAAATAAGAATTGTTTTGTTAAAAAGTCTGTCAAAGAAGGACAAACCACCAAATTGAAATCAATCTAGATAAATACATACCTGCCACCAATCTAATTTCAAACCATACATAAAATTACTGCAGGGTTTGCTTTTTGAGTTTTAAAAAATTATTATTTAAGGATAAGCAAGCACTTCATGGGCAGGGAACAAAGACAGCTTTTAAAACAATTCCCTGTGATCCATTTTGCAAAACTATATTTTGATGTGAGTATATAAGTACGGATCACAAAATCATGTATGTATGGTGGGGAAGGATAGAATTCTGAATTCTCAGTTTTGCAGGTTGTAAGCCTTTGAAAAAGGTTTGCCACAGAAGGGACGCATTCCGATGCCCTAAAAGTAACCTCCAGGGTTGCTGCTTGAGATGAACACCTCATTTTGCCTCATTAGTGATGTGCACGGTCCGGAGAAGTCTGGACCGGCACCGAAGGGGGGCCTTGTTTCTAGGGCGGGGAGGGCTTGCTTAGCCCTCCCGCCTCCTTGCCCCCGCTGGAAACCAGCCGCCGCCCCCGCCGCCGCCGCCGCAGCGGCGAAATAACCCCCAGAGCCAGCCAGCCAGCCAGCCAGCCCTCCCTCCCAGCTAGCTGCCCTCCCACCCACCCACCCACCCGCTCGCTCGCTCACCCGCTCGCACACTGGATAAAAAACGAGAGGAGCTCCAGCACAGAGCTCCTCTCGTTCGGAAGGCCTCCTGCAGAATGGCGGCTTGCGCGCGCGTGCATGCGCGCACCGCAAAGCACGCCGTTCTCCGGAGGCCCGGTCTACCCGGCGGGAAAGGGCCGGGTAGACCGGGCCTCCGATCGCTTAGTAGACCGGGCCTCCGATCGCCGGAGGCCCGGTCTACCCAGCGATCGGAGGCCCGGTCTACCCGGCGGGAACGGGCCGGGTAGACCGGGCCTCCGATCGCTGGGTAGACCGGGCCTCCGGCGATCGGAGGCCCGGTCTACTCAGCGATCGGAGGCCCGGTCTACCCGGCCCTTTCCCGCCGGGTAGACCGGGCCTCCGGAGAACGGCGTGCTTTGCAGCGCGCGCATGCGCGCGCACGCAAGCCGCCATTCTTCAGGAGGCCTTCCGAACGAGAGGAGCTCTGTGCCGGAGCTCCTCTCGTTTTTTATCCAGTGTGCGAGCGGGTGAGCGAGCGAGCGGGTGGGTGGGTGGGTGGGAGGGCAGCTAGCTGGGAGGGAGGGAGGGCTGGCTGGCTGGCTGACTTTGGGGGTTATTTCGCCGCCGCGGCGGCGGGGGGTGGGGTTTCCAGCACCCCTATACTGTTCAATACGGGCGCTGGCGGGGGCAAGGAGATGGGAGGGCTAAGCAAGCCCTCCCGCCCTTAAAGGCATACCCCCCACCCGGACCCGAACCAGGCAGGGCCGGACCGGTCCGGCAGTTCGGCCATTCTTTGGAATGGCCGCCGGACCGGTTCGGGCACACTGCTATGCCTCATTATAGAGGCATCCTGGTTAGCAGCTTCTTCTTGTCATCCCAGCCCTCTTCCAAGCCTTGAAAGGTGGCCACAATGAGAAGAAGAGGATGCCTCCTCAACCTGCCCCCCCTTTAATTGCTGAAGGCATAGAGGGGTGAGACAGCATTTTGTTCCTCCCCACGGATGCTGAAATACGAGCCCGGTGGCTTACAAGCGGCTAGCCCACTTTTGTAGCCCTCCTCTAAGCCCGGGTTTGCGGAGCAAGTGGTCTGCAAACCTGGGCTTCCCGATCGTGACTAGCCATGGTGCGGCTCCGTGGCATGGCTACTCATGAGTAGACCCCCCGGAGGGGAGGCAAAAAGCCACCTCCTGGCTCCTGGGGTCTCCCCAGTATACCCTGCGCACTCGTGCAGGGCATTCTGGAGCTTCCGGGGGCTGCACAGTCCGCAAGCTCCCCAGCCCCTGCCGGCTTAGTCCGCTCTCCCTGCTCTGCTGCAGAAACTAGGTCTCACTGATTGTGAGACCCGGCTCAGTGTGTTGCCCTTGGGCAGGTTGTGTTGCCCTTGAGCCTCAACATCCAAAAGACCAAAAGGTTAATGGGAAAATCTGGGCATGAACTAGGGCCCTTAGACTGAGATGATGTGGGAAGCCATGCAAGTGAAACACCTGTTGCAGGCACAACATGGCTGTTTCTTGGGCTGTTGAGATTCCCTGGGAAGGGACAAAAATGGTGAAGCTATCCCAGATTAGAAGGATAATATGGAGCTTCAGTTTTAAGTCTCCTGATCCTAGTCTACACTTCCAGGGCTCCACTCTATTGCTACAGAAAGTGGAGTGAAAGGGATTGTTGCAGGATACTGAGTGTATACCTGTGCCTGAACTGAGCTTCTCAAGGACAGAGGATAGATAACTGAGTCAGATAGAGATGACGAGGAATGAAATTCTAAACTCTCTTGAAAAAATAAAAATTAACAAATCACCAGGGCCAGATGGCATCCACCCAAGAATCCTTAATGAACTCAAATGTGAAATTGTCGACCTCTTTGCAAAAATATATAACTCATCCCTTCACTCAGGCATTGCATCGGAGGTCTGGAAAGTAGACACCAATTTTTAAAAAAAGGGATCCAGGGGGGATCCAGGAAATTACAGGCCGTTTAGCTTAACATCTGTTTCAGGAAAATTGATGGAAAACATTCTCAGGGGTAAAACTGTTAAGCTTATAGAAGACCAGGCCCTGCCGAAGGAGAATGGCTTCTACAAAGGTATGAGCATGGCTTCTACAAAGGTAAGTCTAGAACAAAATAGTTTGTTGTATTGCATTGCATTTTATTGTATTTATGGTTTGTGAACTGCCTAGAGCCTTTGGAGTCAGGTGGCATATAAAACAAACAAACAAGGATGACTGAGGGGAGACATGAAAGAGTTCTATAAAATAATGCATGGTGTGGAGAAAGTTAATAGAGAGATTTTTTTCCCCTCCCTCTTGCATAACACTAGAACCAGGGGTCATCCCATGAAACTGCTTACCAAGAAATTTAGAAACAACCAAAGGAAGAGGTTTTTCACACAACACATAATTAACCTATGGAATTCTCTGCCACAAGATGTGGTGATAGTCAACAGCATGGATGACTTTAAAAGGGGTTTAGACAAATTCATGGAGGACAAGTATATCAATGGCTACTAGTCTGAGGGCAATAGGCCATTTCCCGCCTCAGAGGCAAGATGCCTCTAAATACCAGTTGCAGAATACAGTTGCAGAGTAACAGCAGGAGAGAGGGCATGTCTTCATAGGAACAAAGGAACGTCAGCTCTTGCCTGTGGACTTCCCAGAGGCATCTGTTGGGCCACTGTATGAAACAGGATGCTGCACTAGATGGGCCTTAGGCCTAATTCAGCAGGGCTGCATCCTTAAAGTGGCAGCCCGCAGTCACAACTTCTTAACTCCCTCCTTCCTGATCATTCCCTGCATCAGCAAGTGAACACTGAAGAATGAGAGTCAACTCCTTGGGTGATTCAAGCTCAGGAGGGATCACATCTAGGGATCTGGGTTCCTGTGCCTGATTCATCCTTGCTGTCAGGGCTTGGGTCTTGCACCTTAGTAATCAGTATTCATGAGAGAGATTTGACTCGCTCCTCCCCATCTGTGTTCTGGCTGTTGCTCAAGGTCTGGGCCTGAAAACCTCAACCCTTGCCCGAAAAACCACATTCTGGCCCTTTAATATCAATGTAGCCCATCAGTTGAGTCATCATTTTGCTGATAAAGTTGTAGTTCCAATGGGTCCTGTTGGTAAACTTGTAGTTTCTAGGAGGGCTTTCAGGATTAGCTGTACTGTTGGCCTCCAAGTAAGCTGGTTCGCAGTGGGGATGCTGTTTTGCAGCAGCCTTGCCTTTCTTCAGCCCAAGGTCTCACTTGGGTGTTGCTCCTACTGCTGTCCTCCACTTCCTGCCCCCTTCCTCCTCCCAGAGGAAAGTTCTAAAAATTAAGCTGGGCTGATTGGGTGGCTAATGGAACGAGGCAGACCACAAGTTGCTTGGAGCTCTATGCTTTCTGCAAAGCCATAAAAAAGGGTTAAAGATCTAGTAAGACCAACTAGGACCTCCAACACAACAACAACTACTACTAAAGAACGAGTTCAAAAAGTTCCCTAAGAGGTTTCCCAAAATGCTGTTCTGAAATGTTTGACAGCTTTCCTCTTAGTTCATTTTTGCAGTCCTAGTGAACACTTAATGCTATTGTTAAAAGGCTACCAGGGAGGGAAATTATTCACTGTTCTTATTCTCTGTTTTGCATTGCCACATCTCTTGCATAGATGTTGCATAAGCATATTATTACCCAAAATGTCATGTGTCTAAGAGATAACTATTTAAAAATAGGAGATGAATCATATGTATTGAAGGATTACATACAATACCTGGCAAATACTTCCTGAGTTGAATAGTCAGCCTTCTTTTACTTCTTGATTTTACTCATAATCCCAGTTTTAAGATTTTAGCAGTTTGTCATCAGAGGAAAAATACTTAAAATTGAGTTTATGCCCTAGAACAATTAGAGTTCATTGGTCGCTCAAATTAATGGAGCTATGATTGACCCATGCCATATTAAGGTTTTTTAGCTAGCCTTTACCAACAAGAGTTTAGAAGTTCTAAAACATAATTCAGATCAATGCAGCATTATCTACAGGACTTGGTAGGTAGGAATGACATGTGTGTGAGTGCATATGTGCATGCTCGTGCAGAGGGGAGGGTTTCCATCTTTGCTTTTCAGATTGCATGTGATTCTTCCTTGCAGATATGCCTCTGCTGACTCACTAAGAAGCATCCCGATTGAGTTAGTCATTACTAAGCAGTAGTGAAATGAATGAGATGTTAGTCATGGCTAGCTCAAGCCCTATTAATTTCAACAGGACTTAATTCCTCTCAACACTGAGGGGTGAGTGAAAGAAAATCTTGCATAGATGAAGAATGAAATTGTAAAAATTATGAACATTTGTTGTGGTTAATTTTCTCTACCCCTCATAACTATAGCAAGACTAGAAGAAGCATCCTTTTCTCTTTGACATCTAATTTTCCATATGGAGGGCAACCATGCTGACTACGAAAATGGCCGATGTGCAAGCGCAGACCAGAGATGAAAGTTTTGCAAACTGCCCAGAGATGTAAATTTTGGACGGTATAAAAATATTTTAAATAAAATGGAAAAAAAAATGCCAGCATCAGGCATGACACTTGGGAGATGCCCCACTGGTGTGCAGGCATAGCTGGGGAGAGTGCCAGGATGGCGGCAAAGGCAGTGACCGGAGGAGCAGGTACAGATCTGCTCTGCTCTAAAGGGGCTGTGTAAGCCTTCAATTTTAAAGGGAGGTGCCCACAATTCAGACAACTGAATTGTGTTTTGGGACATCCATATTTAGGGCCTCTGCATTAGACTCCTATCTTGTGCAGTTGGGTTGTTCTGGAATAAATGAATTAAATCTAGGGATTTGTGGCCATCATTTGTTTTTCACTATGCTCCACTCATCAAAAACTGCATGAATAAAGAAAAAAAATATATAAGGATACATTGGAAATATATCCATAGCTATATTTCCTAATAGTAGATTGCATCTACTCCCCCCACCACCCATCATCATGGTGACTACTGAAGCCAAATTCATGCACCTATAAATGTAATAATAATTTTAAAAAACATACCAAGAAACTTTTAAATTTTTTTTAATCAGGGAGATGACATAGATGACTCTCAGCTTTCTATCCATACATCTATATTGTGCACTGAAGTAGCAAAGAGTGCCCCTTTTAAGCCATTAGGACACATTAATACTACACCTGCATATGTTATAAGAACAGATTCTACAGTTAAGTGAAGATACCTAATGTTGGATAGCATGAGAGAAATCACTTTAAGAATTAAACTTAAACCTAATGTCAGTTGCTGGTTGGTCATTTCAGGATTTAAGACTGGATGGAGAAGCTGGAACCTGAAGAACAGCAAGAACTCTACTACTAAGGTTGCCATATTCAAGCTTCCCAAATCCAGGCGGCCTAATTTGCATATTATGCAAATTATATGGCAACTAATTTTCATTTATTTCAATTTTTAATAAGCAGTTTAGAACAATAAAACAAACCAATGATTGCTGAAAAAGCTACTTTGAGCAGAACAAAGCCTGTTGTAGAGGAAAACGCTGCCTAGACAAATACCATCACGTTATGGTCACAATGTTAAATAAACTTGAGAGTAAATCCCACTGAAATAAATGTGATGCATTCCTAAGTAATCATAGTTGTGTGATACAAAACCACAACTACAATGCATTTCACCCATGCTAGCTGAGTGAAGAAGCACCTTTTAAAAGTGCTGTTTTTCTTTATTTAGAGGACCTCCCCACCCTCTCTTCTTAGCATGAAAAAATGGGCTCACTGGGCACCAAAGTGATGTTGCCAAGAGTCCCCCACCCCCTGAACTGGCCATGATCCTACCCTCTTTACATTATGGGTTTAGGTTTTAATTCCCCACTTCCCTTTTGTTGAACTCTCTTTTACTACAATCTTGTTCCAGGTTCAACTCTCAGGGACCCAAAGGGAGAAACCTCAAGAGCAGGAAACTCCTGCCATGCTTTCCTTCTTCTCACCCTCTCTCCTTCATTCTTTCCTCCTGGAATTAAGCCTCCAAACAAACTTTCTGGGGCCAGCCTCAATGTGGACATAAGATGCTTCCTCCAGGAGTAGCTGCAAGAGAAACATCCTGCCATGGAGGTCCTGGAAAAAACTCATGGCAGGGAAGGGAAATGCTCAGGCACTTTCCCCACTACCTGCTCTGCTCTTGGACACTCTTTATGGTGGTTCCGGCTTTCCCTTGCCTCACTCCCCACAGCAGAGCAAAGCCACAGAGCCTTCCTTTCCCCTCTTTCTCTGCCCTCTCATGTGTTTCAGATCCAGAGTAGAATTTGGGCAAACTGGGTGGTGCATTCGAAATCCATATAATCCGGGTGGAATTTTGCAGCCAGGTGGATGAGCCAAAATCCAGGGGCTGCCCAAAATTCCTGGGGACATAGCAAGGCTATCTACTACTGACCTGAACATGTGGGAACAGATGGCCATGATTTTATTCTCCCAGCCCCAGTCAACTCAGAGGCTTCATATTACTTGCCAATTATAGAGGCCCATGCTTGAAAGGATTCTAGGTCTTGAGCAAACAAACAGTGCTAGATAGCTCACTAATTACATTCCAGCCTCAGACCATGAGATTCCTGATTCAGACCATGGATTTCGACCTAATATCTCATTAATTTATTTCTTTTTGATGTCTTAAGGTCAGCAGAAGGTGACTCTACCATGTCCATTTTGGATGGTAGGCACTTCATTGAAATGAGCCTTTGGTGAGACGCATGATGTATCTGATATTTACCACATGAGAGAAATGTAATGGATACACGACTACACCCGTATTCAGTAAATACCAAAGCCTGATTCAGACATTATGCTGTACGAGTGTACAGATGTCTATACACTCATATATGTGTTTGTGTGAACCTGTGTTCATTTTAACAGTGAATCCGGGTACAGGCCCTTCAAATGCATAGTACAGACTGGAAGATATCCAAAAACACTACCTGTGTTCAGCATAACATGTAAATGACTATACCTGGGTACAGAACTGTACCTGTGTGCACTCATTGTACAAGTGTTGAACATTACATGTGGATGGGCCTCAAGTCTTACCACATTTATTTATTTATTTATTTATATTTATCAAATTTTTACACCGCCCCAAACTTTTGTCTCTGGGCTGTTAACAACAGCATAGAACAAGTTAAAAACATTTACAAAAACTTAAAACAATTTAACAATTTAAAAATAAACCAGAGATTAAAACCTAAAAAAATTAGGAAGCTGAGAAAGCTTGGGTGAAAAGATGGGTTTTCAGGTGTTTTTTAAAAATTGCCAGAGATGGGGAGAATCATATCTCAGCAGGGAGCGCATTCCACAATCTCGGGGCAGCGACTGAGAAGGCCCGTCTCCGTGTAGCCACCAAATGAGTTGGCGGGAACTGGAGATGAACCTTCTCAGATGACCTCAATGAGCGGTGGGGCTTGTAGTGAAGAAGACGCTCTCTTAAATACCCAGGGCCTAAGCCATTTAGGGCTTTGTAACTAGCACTTTGTATTTTGTCCGGAAACCTATTGGCAGCCAGTGTAGCTCCATCGGTAAAGGAGTAACGTGGTCTCTCCAAGATGACTCAGAGACCAACCTGGCTGCTGCATTCTGAACCAACTGAAGTTTCCGGACTACATACAAAGGCAGACCCATGTAGAGCAAATTACAGAAGTGAAGTCTGGAGGTTACCAACAGATGTACCACTATTTTGAGGTCATTGATCTCAAGAAACGGGCACAGCTGGCGTTTCAGCCAGAGCTGATAGAAAGCACCCCTGGCCACCGCCTCAGCCTGAGAAACAAGGGAGAGGTGTGAATCCAGAAGTACTCCCAGACTGTGAACTTGTTACTTTTGGAGAAGTGTGACCCCATCAAGAATAGGTAGATTAAAATCGTCTCTAGAGTTCTGAACCCACACTATAAGTACCTCCGCACAATAAGTACCACATGCAGATGAATTCAGAGGAAATAACACTCCATGCAAAACCTGCAAAAATGGGCCAAACTAGAGGTGACATGGAATTCCATAACAGAAACCTGACAACTTTTTCCATTTCAAAAAGCATTCATGGGGAGCTGAATTAGCATTGGACCTGCAATGTAGAGGGACATTAATCATATTATGCTCATAGGTTTTCCCCTGCATGGCTAATAGCAGATGGGAGGCATGATTTATGTCAGGGAATTATCACAGAAGCAAAGAAATTTGTCACTATCTGGCAGCATAACTTCAAGACTTCAGATGGAGATATTTCCCAATCCTACTGAGGCCCTTTTAAGCTGGAGATGTTGGGGATTGAACTTGAGATCACCTGCATTCAAAGAATGTGTTTTACTACTGAGGTATGGTGCCTTCCCATACCTACATAAAGATTTCTAAAAATGGAAGTCCAAACAGGGTTATTCAAAAACTAAAGCATTGCCCCAATTTTGCTAACGTCCTGCACATGGAAGCTGACCTCTACACAACGTATATCCTGGGTTCTCTGGGGAATTACACATGAAAATAGGTGTTAAATGTATGGTTCTTCAACACAATCCAATAGACTATGCACAGACAGACCTCTGTTACAATGCTGTTAAGCTGTCAAAGTGGGAGGGAACTAGGATTTAAGCCCCACCCAAAAATCTGATTGGCATTTTTCAGATTTTTTTAAAATACTACTACTATTTATATACTGCTTTTCAACAAAAATCTTCAAAGTGGTTTACATAGAAAAATAAATAATAAAGATAGGGTTTTAAAAAAATAAATAAATGCTTGAATGTGTGTATCCCAGGCTGTTCGGTATGTGTTCTGTTGGGTTGAGGGCCAAAGGTTATGAAGAGATAAGCAACCAAGTCAGACGATACAAAGGCAAAAATAGCACCTCTTTCCTTCAGAAGTAATAGTAATATAAAGAAGCTATTCTCAGGACCAGCAAAAACAGGGCTTGAGGTCTGAAGGCGGGGTTAGCACTACTGTGTGGAACCTCGGCAGGCTCTCAAACAGGGCTCTGTCAAAAGAGGTTCACCCAGTGCCCAGCTCTCTCTCACCGCCCCCCGCAACTCTCTCGCTCTCTCTCGCCACCCCCCACAACTCTCTCGCTCACTCTTGCCACCTTGCAACTCTCTCTCTCTCTCGCCGCCCCTGCAACTCTCTTGTTCTCTCTCGTTGCCTGCAACTCTCTCGCTCTCTCGCCACCCCCACAACTCTCTCACTCTCACCGCCCCCGCAACTCTCTCTCGCTCTCTCACTGCCCCCCGCAACTCTCTCGCCTGCTATCTCCACCCCACAACTCTCTCCCTCACGCTCTCTGTCCGCCGTCTTTCTATCTCTTTCTTGCAGTCCTTGCTTCTCCCTGCCACTGCCAGGGACTGTCGCCTGCTCGCCTGACAGCCTCCGAGCTCCCTGCTCCCTGCCGCTTCATGGAGCAGCTCAGCCAACCATCTGCCGCCCGCAGCCCCCAGAGCCAACTGTCCAGCTCCCAAAGCCGCCCCCAGCCTCCGAGCTCCCTGCTGCTTCATGGTGCCCCGATCCAACTGTCAAACTGCTTTCCAGCCGCCCCGCAGGGCGCATGGCCCATCTTGAGAATTAATAATATAGAATATCCTGCTCTTCCTCCAAGGAGCCCAGAGCAGTGCACTACATACTCAAGTACCTCCTCACAACAACCCTGTGAAGTAGGTCAGGCTGAGAGTGAAGTGACTGGCCCAGAGTCACCTAGCAAGTATCATGGCTGAATGGGGATTTTTGTGCTTCTCCCTGTCCCCTATCCCCTGCAAGTCACTGGACAAGAGCAGGAGTGTCCCTGCCCTTGTCTGCAGCTGCCCTTGCCTGCAGCATGTTGTAGTGGTTAGGGTGCTGGACTAGGACTGGGGAGACCCGAGTTCAAATCCCCATTCAGCCATGAGACTTGCTGGGAACTTGAGTGTGTAGTACACCGCTCTGGGCTCCGCCGGTTCCTAAACTGCACAGGTGAAGGGGCTGCTGCTCTCCCCTTCCTGTCCTGGTGCCGGGGGGGGGGGGGGAGTGCATGCATGTCTACTATATGGTAAGAAGAAAGCCTGCAGCAGGCCCAGCAGGATCAAAGGAGAGAGCAGCTGCCATGGGGAGAATGGCTTCAATTAGCGGGGACCCACCGGCGCTCCCCTCCCAGAGGTAGCAGGGCCAGTGCACACAGCAAAGAATGTTCCTTGCCTGTGGGTGATATTTAGGCACAAAAGGCGTAGGAGCTCAAGGCAGCAGCCATGCAGATGTTTGGCTTCAGGCACTGCTGTCTGCACATGCTCTGAAACACTGTAATCCACAGATTGTCCACGCAAGGGTCACGGAGACGGATAGTCAGCCCAGCAGCCGCTCCCACTCTGCCCGCCACTGCCCCGGCCGGGGGGGGGGGGGGGGAGCGGTGCGCACATGGTGACTGGGATACTTGCAAAGTGTTTTGGCCTCATGGTGGCAATGGCAGTGGCGGTGGGGGACTTGCAGTGGCCGCAGGGGGCTCAGCGGCAGGCAGAGCAGCTCCCACACCCACTCGCCTGGTAACGTGAGTGGCCTCTGTGCACGTGCAGAGGACCAAAATGGGTTGCAGATTGACTTCCCTGTTATTTGGGAGGCTTCCAGGGAGTGGCAGTGGCAGATTGATGGGGAGGCAGAGTCGCAACTTGGCTACAGTGGCAGGGGGGGCAAGGGGGTTCTTACCGTCTACACACACTATACAGGGGGATGGGGGGCACAGAGGCCACAGCTGTGGGGAGGGTGAGGGGGCGGGGCAGGTTCCCCCTTCTGACTTCCCAAACCATGCTGTTGTACAGTGGGACGGGGCGAGAGGGGCTTCCACAGCAAGAGTGAAGGGGGTGGTGGCACATGTGGTAAGGAGGGCAGGTGCACACTCCCCATTGCCTGCTTGTCTACCCATCCACTGTGATCAAGGGGACAACTGGACAGGGGTGGTAGGAGACACATCTCATCGCCCTTGCCACCAGCTTAGTGCCTGGGCTGGTTGTGGAGCATCTGGCAGCTGCTCTCACCGGCATCTGGCAACAGCTCCAGAGGGCATCTGCTGTGTCCCTCCTGGATCTGGGGTGTGTGTTGGGGTTTGTGTGTGTTCATGTTGGCTTTTCCTCTGCTGACAGTGGCAGCCGCTCACACTCCGTGCTGGGTCTGCAGCATGTGCCCGTCTGCTTGCTATGAGGTAAAAATGGGTTCTATCTGCTTTCAGGGGGTAACCCCATTTTCTGCTCGACTGAATAGCTTCAAAGATTGATTCGTTCAATCCTCCTATTGTTACCATTTTAGCTTTATCATGCTAAGTGACATTAGCAGGTCACTTTCAGAATCCTAGTGTATAATATCAACTCATCATATATAAACTGCCTATTATAATATTAATACTGATGTGACTAGAAATGTTATGACAACTAGTTTCACTTTAGGTGCCTAGAATATGAAAAGATTGATGTTCACAAAGACATTCTAGGTGCACTCCATAAGATTGGTTCATATGCCATAGACTAATGACTCAATATGATGAATCATTTTTCTATTGTCTGGTTATCCTGAATCAATATGCATGAGATCATGGCTCAAACAGCATAAACACATGGTTTTATATAAATGGATTTCTCCATTAGAGAAATTAGAGGCCTTAGAAGCCCATTGGGCATGCGTGGCAGGCTCCAAAATGGCCACAATGATGGGGGTGAGGTCTAGAATGGGCTGAAGACCACCCAAACCAGGCAATCTGGAGCAAAATGGAGGCCAGTGGGGGGAGGGGGAACCTCAAGAGACCCCCACCATGCCCTTGGAGAAGCTCCCCAGAATGGGTGAGTACAGGGTGTTGGTCCGATAAGAAACCAAACCAGGGTGGGTTTGGTTTGATATCGGACCATCAGACCTGTCTGCACATCCCTACACTCAGATCCGTGGCCATTGGCCTGTGCGGTCCTGCAGTGTTTGATTTTATCCCACATGCTCTTTAACATCTACATAAAACTGCTGAGAGAGGTCATCCGGGGACAGCAATAGGCAGACAAAACTTGACTCTATCTCTCCTTGTCACCTGATCCTATGGAGGCAGTGGATGACATGAATCAGGGGTTGGAGGCTGTGATGGGTTGAATGTGGGCTAATAAACTGAGAATGAATCCAGACAAGACAGAGGGGCTATTCTCATGATCAGCCAAAATCGGTCTAGGAGAACCTAGCCCAGTTTTGGCTGATCGTGTAAACCACCAGACTCGCAGGCGAGCCCGGTGGCTTACAAGTGACTAGCCCTCTTTTTTTTAGCCCTCCCCTTAGCCCAGGTTTGCTGAGCGAGCACTCCGCAAACCCGGGCTTTCCAATTGTGAGTAGCCGTGGTGCAACTCTGCACCATGGCTACTCGCGAGGAGACCCCCGAAGGGGAGGCAAAAAGCCATCTCCTGGCTCCAGGGGTTTCCCCAGTATGCCCTGCACGCTTGTGCAGGGCATACTGGAGCCTCTGGGGGCTGCGCGGCAACCGAGCTCCCCAGTCCCCACTGGCTCCATCACAGAGCCAGCATTTGTGTGGGCAGCTGATCCGGCCACCCAGGGCTCCAGCTGGGATCGTCTGCGGGGAGAGCGGGCTTAGCCTGCTCTCCCCACAAAAGCGGCAAAAGTGGGTCTCACTGATCGTGAGACCCACCTCAGTGGTAATGTTGGTCAGTAGGAGAGCCAGTTGGGTTGAGAAGATTCTACTGGTTCTGGATGGGGTTGTACTCCTTTTGAAAGAGCAAGTACACAGCTTGTGGGTATTGCTGGACCTGGCTCTGCTTTTGGAAGCTCAGGTGGAGACAGTGGCCAGCTGTGCATCAGCTATGTCCCTTTCTCAAGAAGGCAGATCTGGCCGCAATTACCCATGCCTTAGTCACGTCACGGCTAGTAACATACTTTATGTAGGGTTGCCCTTGAAACTGCAGGTTTTGCAGGGTTTTTCCCCGCAGGTTTTGAAAACTGCAGCTAGTGCAAAATGCAGCAGTGGGCAGCTCCTTTTATCTGTATAACAGCACACCCATTTTGAAAGAGCTGCACTGGCTGCCAATTTGTTTCCAGATCCATTTCAAGGTGCTGCTTGTGACCTTTAAACCCCTTAACAGTTTAGGCCTTGGATACCTGAGGGACTGCCTATTCTCAAATGTTGCTCCCCGCTTGACGAGGTCATCTCGGGGGCTCTGCTCCAGGTACCAACAATTTATTTATTTATTATTTATATTTATATTCCGCTCTTCCTCTGAGGTGTTATGTACATGGTTATTTTTATTCTCACAACCCTGTGAGGTTGGTTAGGCTGAGAGATACATGACTGGCCCAGAGTCACCCAGTGAGTTTCATGTTTGAATGGGGATTTGAACTCGGGTCTTCCCAGTCCTAGTCCAACATTTGAACCACTCCGTGAGCCTTAGCAGTCATGCACCTGGGATGCAGCCTTCTCAGTTGTTGCCCCAGACTCTGGAATGTTTTTCCAGTGGCCATCCATTCCTCAGGCTCCATCACAGTTTTTAGGAAGTGTGAAGAATCTTGGCTTTTCGCCCAGGCTTTGATATGATTGTTCCTATTGCTGCTGCTTTGTATCTTGTATGGTTATATTGTGCTTGTTTTTTAATCTTTTAATCAGATCTGTATTTTTATATTCTAGCTGATATTTTAATTGCATAATTTTTGTAGTCTTGATTTAAATTTTGTGTGAACCACCTTGAGATTGTTTTAATGAAAGGTGGAATAGAAATTTAACATTACATAAATTTAACAATAAAAATAACCTCTTGCCCTTCCAAGTCTCCTTGCCTTCCACTATCTTTCCAGCCTCCCTACTTCCAAGCACTTTCCACAGCAAGCCTTAAGCCAAGCTCTGTTCAAGCACCTTAGCCAAACCAATCACTTTCTCATTAGGACTTCAAGCTAAATTATTGCCAGCCATACTTCCATCTAGGGATGTGCACAAAACCAGTTTGCTCGGTTCAGTTTGAATTCGAACCAGGTTTGAACCAGGAGGAGGTGGTTCGCTTTTGGTTTTGCTCGAACCTCCACCTGGTTTGGTTTGAATTTGAACCATTTTGAACCAGTTTGAACTGGTTCAGATATCCAAAAATGGGTAGGGTGGTAGCTGGCACCCAGGGGTACCTGCCACCCAAATCCCAAAGCAATTGGACACTCGTACAATTTTTTATGAATTTTTGAATTTCATTTTTATTTTTTTCTCATAGGGTTAAACAAAACTTGAATAAGCCCATTATTCCCTATTGTGGAGCACCCATGGGTGCCAACAACCATGCAAACCCCAAAGCAATCGGACATCCCTATGATTGTTTATGAATATTTGAAATACTTTTAATTATTTTTCTCATAGGGTATAATGGGACATGAACCAGCCCATATCCTCAATTGTGGAGCACCTAGGGGCACAAAAGTGGGATGGGTGGTAGACACCCTGGGGTGCCTACCACCCACAAAGCTCCAAGGCAATCGGACACTCCTCTGATTATTGGTGAATTTTTAAAGTATTTTTGAATTCCTCATAGGGAATAATGAGGATTGCAGCAAATGTATAGCTTCACATCGGGGGGAAAGGGGTGGCCTAGAGCAGAGTGTGGTGGGTGGTAGTGCCCGGGGGGTGGGACAAAGAAGCTATCAGAATTATTTGAAAGGAATTGGGCAAAGGGCTGATTTTTAAGTGACTTTTGAAGTTTATGTGTCTTTAAGGTTAGCAAATGAGAATGGATTCATGGTTTGTCATTGAAAATCTTATATGCTACCAAAGAATCTACACTCAGAACACTTTGGAAACAACAAAACCCAGTACCCCATGGGTTAGCTACCCATGTGGGTGGTTGGCACCCTCTCTCTGGGCCACCCCAGCACACCCCAAGTGCAGTCATGGGGCTGCTGAAACCTCTATTCTTCCCTATGGAGAAAAACCTTAAAGCCACTTGTGGGGTGCTGGGGTGGCCCAGAGTGAGTGGTGGTCTAGTGCAAAGGGTGCCAACCACCCCCACACAAGTAGCCAAACCCCAGTTGGGCTGCTTGTGTTGTTAGCCTTATTATCTCTGCAAATTGGTGTTTCCTAACACCAATTATGTGGTTTTCTTTTCTTAGCACTGCTTATAATATGTATGCAGTCCTACTGCTGACTATCTGGTTTTGCTGGATCTCAGATGGAAAAAGGCAGAACTTTGGGTGCCTGCCTTACTTGAGTTGTGGTGGTTGGTTTGGTTTGTGAGGTGAGATGGTGAGAAAGGAACAGTGGCAGCTCTCTGTGTGTGAGATTTCTGTGTGTGAGATTTCTGTGTGTGAGATTGGACTGTTGCAAGATGACTGTCTGGTAGGGGTGTTCACGGAACTGGCTGGCACAGTTCGGTTTGACTCCGGCCCCCATCAACCCCCCCCCCCCGGTCCGGTGTGTGTGGGTTTTTGTTTTTGTAAATTTTCTAAATGTTTTTTAAAAAATAAATGTAAAATACCTCTAGCCCCTTCAGGGGTTTTTCTGTAGGCCGGGGGGGGGGCAAAGGTCCCCCCTCCCCACGTCAGCCGCTTAAATCACTGCTGTGGCCCGGGAAAATGCTTGGTTTTGGCCCATTTTTGAAAATTTTGAAAAAAATGGCTGCTGCGCAAGTGCAAATGACCTCTGCAAGGCCCTGGGCCATGCCAGGCCTCGCAGAGGCCATTTATGCATGCATGGTGGTAGCCAAAATGGACACTTACAGAGGCCTGAACGGGCCAAAACCAAGCATTTTCCGCAGCGGTGATTTAAGAGGCCGACAGGGTAGGGGGAACCTCCCCCCCTTCCATGGCCCACAAGAAGCCCCCCGAAGGGGCTAGAGGTATTTTACATTTTTAAAAAAATGTGTACTTGTCCACTGTGCATTGCATTGCAACCTGCACTACACGTAAAATGTGGCTAAACTAGAAGTTGTTCTCTGGTGGTCTGCAATCTGCATTCTGCATTGCAAGGTCAGGTGTACTCAGTCAAAAATATGTGGCTTAGAATGAAGAGGTAGTTCTAGTTGAGTTTAGCATATGCCTATGCTTGGAAAAGTTGCTGTTGCAATGGAGTCATAACTGTTTGTGTCTTTGTGTGTGAGATAGCAACTTATGCCAATGATGCTGCATGGGCACCTGGCATTGCGGCTGGCAGAGTCCAGGTCAGTGGTTCCTGTTTGGACTGTGTCTTGTGTGTTGTGTTCCATGATGGGAAATTCCCTTTTTGCTTGTGTGGCAGTGTGCTGTTTCGCCCATAGGGAATAATGAGGGACTCAAACCAGCCCATAACTTTCCATGGGACATCAAAGCAGGTTGTGTGGTAGGGCATGATGTGTGCTAACTACCACCCAACCCATGAAACAATTGGGAATTGGGTGATTTTTAATGATCTTTTTCATTTATTCTGGGTCAGTGGTCATGCAAATGGCGTCTGCAGATGCGCTAAAGTCACTAAAATGTCTCCACACATGTGCAGAGGCCTGAACCAGGCCAAGAAAGGCCCAAACTGGGCCACTGCCAACACTGCTTCCTTTGTGGGAGGCCGGTGTGGGTGGGGGAGAGCTGACACCACCCCCCCAGCTGCCGACGCCGCATCCACTGCCAGCAGCACTTGTAAGTAGCTATTTACTTCCCTTCTGTCCCCTCTACCCTCAGGACAGCCCCCTGCCCCTTTACTAGTAAAGGGAAATCCTCACCAGATTCCCCTTTATCAGTAGAGCTCTGAGGCAGTCAAACCAGCTTGGTTTGAACTCGAAACAGGTCTGGTTCGATTGGGAGCAAAACTGAACCGGGCCATATTGGCTTGAATCCAGCTTGGATTCGAGCCTAACCAGTAAAACTGTTTTTGTGCACACTCCTACAACACAGAGCTGGGCTCTCCCTCTGCTCTCGCTGCTGGGCTGTTCTGCCCAGGCTCTGCCCCCTAAACCTCAGGAGTCCAGGCAACTTTATACACAGCTATTTTGTGTGGCTTTTTTCCAACTTGCCACTGCTTTCTCTGTATTGGCAAAGAGGAAAACTACTTTTCCATTTCAGTTTCAAAAGGTAGGCTGAAAAGTGGCTTGCCTCTTTAGCTTGAGGAGGAAACACCAAAGATACCTCTGTCTCTTCATCTGATATCTGAGCAACGAGGCACCCTTTTAAAGTGGTAGTTCTTTTTATTTAGCAGGGGGAGAGCAACTGGCCCTATCCACCCCCAGCAAAGCATCCCTCCAGTGGCCATTGCTGATGTCTGTCTTATGTTTCTTTTTTAGATTGTGAGCACTCTGGGGACAAGGAGCCATTATATTTATTTATTTATATCTATGTAAACTGCTTTGGGAACTTTTGTTGAAAAGCGGTATATAAATATGTGTCATAGTCATATTGACTTTGTAGGCTCAGGAAGCACCGGAAAGTAATAATTTATGAACCACACTAGATCACAGTTTAAGAACTAATAATCAACACTTTTATATTTTTTCACGGCCGCTTCTCATTCAGGTCTGACAGTCTACATCTTCATTCAGGTCACATGCACCCACCAACATGCATGTATCCATATTCACACATAACATAGCACAACACAATGAAAGATACAACTTTTTCCTATCATCAAAATCTAACAGTACTCTAGTATGCATATGCTTAGGTGGCTCTAGGGGTTAATCACCTTTGTTTAGCTCTATTGCCCATGCAGGTGGCAGCAAAGCAAAACAAAAGCTGCAGGGATATTAGCTGCACAGAAGGCATAAATACCTGCTTTCTGCAGTCCATATGGAAACACTTTCCTTAATTGCAAATCACAGCATGCTTTGGGGGGCTAGAGAAATGTGTTGCACTGATCCATTTGCTGTTCATTAACCCTTTCCTTGCTTACACAGTGAAGAATTATACTTATGGTTTATATAGTTGTAGTGACCAGCCTTCCCTCCCTCTATATGGTTAATAGGAAGTGAACCCTTGTCTTGACTGACAGGCTAGTGACCTCCAGAGTTCAGTCCACTAGGTGGGTGGGACATGAGAGTTGCAGGGAGGAATACTGGGAACAAGAAAGGAAGTATTGGCAGAGAGTGTGGACTAGCCGGAAGTCTGTGCTGGGAGCATGGAGCACATGCTGCAATGGAGTCTGCTTCAGCAAGATGACTGTAGATCCTTGTGAGAAAGGATTGCAGGAGGATTGATTCCCATCAGGAGTTTGGTGAGTTCAAGGGCAGGAAACCAGGGCTTTGACTTCAGGAATTTAACATAGGAAAAGAGTGTTTAGTCAGACTTCGCATCAGGGATTTATATTTATTTGTGTGTGTGCTTTGCATTGTCATAAATATCTGTTTTTTTGGAAATGAGTAATTAAGATTTCAAAGTGTGCCTCCTTAGAGCCAGCAAAGTGTATTGAAGCATTCCTATAACCAAGTTAAATATTTTCAAGTGTATCTAAAAAGCTAAAAGCCTCAGATGGAACTAGTCTGTAGTAATTTTAATAAAAAGTCTTCCCCCTGTGTTCATTACTTTTTACAAGGCTCCAGGGGTTGGCTATTAACCCAGCAGGAGAAAGTGAGGGACATAAGGGGGATTTCTTTGGTGCAAAACACATATCAATGAGAGCTTGGCCAAATTAACAATTAACTCCACGTGCAAGCAGATGCCTGGGAGAACAATTGGTTTTATGCAGTTGCATATTAACAAGGAGGGAAAAGTGAATGGGGATCTTTGATCACTCAAATTCCCATTCAGAGTAGCCTGTAGGAGAGATCTGGTGGCAGCAGTAACCTACCAAAACATCTGAGTTTACGAGAATCTTTTTCTCAGCTTTCTGGGTTTTGAAAGTTAAGGATTTTTAATCACTCATAGGCAGCTTCTCTGAGCACGCAGTGGAAATGACTCATTGCTGATAGGAGTAATTCCTGAGCTAAGTGACTGAGAGGGCTGCTAAGTTCAGCCAGTTTATTGATTAACTGACCTGAGTCAGGAAAGGAAATTTCCATACCAACAGTTTGCCACAATAGTGTTGACAGACCTCTTTCCTCCCTCAAATATCCCTAGGAGTCTCTCAGATCAAAATATGATTCACAGAACTAGAGATGACCAATGAAAAATTGCAGTTTGAAATGAGATTTGGAGCACAAGTCAGAGGCCCAGCTCATTCTCAAACTTCCTTTGTCTATAACATCCTCTGATCATTGACCTGGGAAAATCCCAGGACATCAAATTGATGGTTCCTGAGATTTCATATCAGAATACAATTTAACCTGCAATTTAACCTTTCTAATTTAACCTGTTAAGATAAGAAACAGCAGCCTCTGGTCCAGGAATGATTCCTTCCCCTTGGTGATTAAAAAATACAAAAGTGCTAAATTGAACTTTGTCTGCAGCTGAGTCAAAGTACAAATGATCCCAGACTAGTAATCAGAAGCTTCATGAAAATTTTAAGAATAATTCCCCTCTGGATTTACAAAACAGCAGAAAAGGAACCAGAAGGAGGATCCAAACGAAATAGGGTTCATCGTGGAATGTCCACAACAATAGGATAAGCTATCAAGACAATCTAGAGGAAGATTTTCCTTTTGTACCCACTTATCCTGCCATCACCACGCTGAATAAAAATATGTTCAGAGCTTTCCATCCCTTCCATTCAATTTGTTAGTATAAAGAACCCAGCCTCAGAGCAGCAAATCAACCAGTCTGAAATCAGCAAGCCCAAAGAGAGAGAAAATAAAAAGAACTGCTCCCAGAGGTTCTTGGATGCACATATCTCTGATCCTTAAACAATCTGCCTGGAACATGCAGAGAGAAAGGACAATGAAGAGTTCCTTCCAGAGATCTTGGCTGCACAGATTTCTGTCCCAGTGCCATCCACCCCACTGCAAATTAGGGATGTGTACGAATCAATTTTTTTTATTTGTACCAAAATTGAATCACCTCCAATTAATTTTGGGTCAGAATCTGGACAACTAGCACAGGGGCGATTTGTTTTGTCCACAAATATCCTTAAACAGGTAGATTTGGGTACAGAGAATCCACTCCAGGCAGCAGGCAAGCAAGCCTCCTCTGGCGCTCTCTCTCTCTTCTCCCACGAGGCAAAAAGGCAGAATAGGGGCTGTCTGTCTCCTTAAGTACATTTGAAAATCCCTCCTTCGAACTCCCCCCACCTGTGTCCCTTCTTTGACCCTTCCCCTGGCCAATGTCACTTCTTCCCCTTCTTTGACCCTTCTTTGACCCTTCCCCTGGCCAATGTCACCCCTGGTGACACAAGATTTGAATTGAAACCAGCCAATCTGGAACCAGGGGGGAATTGCCAGGGAATCATTGCACACTGTAAGTCACCAATCTGAAGCTTAGGAGGGTGGGATTTTCAAAAAGATTTCCTGACACAAAATGGAGACAGCAAGAGAGACCACCACAAAATGGAGGTCTGAATTGACAAATTTTCCAGGTCCAAAATCTGGGTGATTTGTTTTGGACCCAAATCTGGCCAGCTAGCACAGGGGTGATTTGTTTTCATCCTCAAATCACCCAAAACAGGTAGATTTGGATACAATTCATTTTGTACCCGAATCGATTTGTACATCCCTACTGCAAATCCCAGAGAGAGAAAGCGAATGCGTCTATCAGCTTTGGCTGATTCGCCAACTGAGCCCTTTCCTGGAAGTGAGGGACCTTACAACAGTGGTGCACATGCTGGTAACCTCCAGGCTTGACTGCTGCAATGCACTCTACATGGGGCTGCCTTTGTACATAGTTCAGAAACTGCAAGTGGTGCAGAATGCTTCTGCCAGATTGAGCTCTGGGAGATTCCAAAAAGACCATATTACCACGGTTTAAAAAGAACTACACAGGCTAACAGTAGGTTTCCAGGCAAGATACAAAGTGCTGGTTATTACCTATAAGGCCCTTAACGGCTTGGGCCCAGGGTATTTAAGAGAATGCCTTCTTCATTATGAACCCCGCCGCCTATTAAGATCTTCAGGGGAGGTTCGTCTGAGGGTGTTGCTGGCTCTTCTCATTGCAACTCAAAGGCAAGCCTTCTCTGTAGTTGCCCCAGGGCTGTGGAATGCACTTCCTGCTGAGGTTAGAGCTGCTCCATCCTTGTTGGCTTTTAGGAAACAACTAAAGATGCGTCTATTCAGCCAAGCTTTTTAGCTATTTGGTAGTTTTATGGGTATTTTAATTTGATATTTTTATATGTTTTAACTGTTAAAATTTGTTAATTTGTTTTATTTCTGTAAACCGCCTAGAGACTTTGGTATTGGGTGATATACAAATATGTCAAATTCATAACCCCTGCTAACTGGGCAAAGAGGCACCTTTTACCATGGTGATTCTCTTTATTTAGCAGGGGGAGAGTAACTGGCCCTATCTACCCCCAGCACAGTACTTCCAGTGACTGTTGCTGGTGCGTGTCCTATGTTTCTTTTTAGAATGTGAGCCCTTTGGGGACAGGGAGCCATCTTATTTGTTTTATTTCTCTTTGTAAACCGCCCTGAGCCATTTTTGGAAGGGCGGTATAGAAATCGAATTTAATAATAATAATAATAATAATAATAATAATAATAATAATAATAATAAACAAATAATGGATGTGCCCACAGATAATATTGGCTGTGTGATCCTCTGTCAAAAAGAGCTGATTTCACTTCCATGGTCTTTCGACCCCCTTGCAGACCTCATCCCCAATACCTAACACTCTCACCCAGGGGATTTCAGGCATCCTAGTCACAGCCCCAAGACTCAACAGAGATGAGGAAAAGTATACTCCCTTTCCCCCCTTACTAACCACTTCCTATTAAGAGAACTCCATTTCCCTCCTTTATCCCTCCCTCTCTCAGGAGGACAGAAATCCCCTTTTAATGGGTGTTTGTCTCTTG
The DNA here is from genome assembly GCF_027244095.1 of Hemicordylus capensis. Classification (NCBI taxonomy): domain Eukaryota; kingdom Metazoa; phylum Chordata; class Lepidosauria; order Squamata; family Cordylidae; genus Hemicordylus; species Hemicordylus capensis. The sequence continues at coordinate 140,275,930 of NC_069661.1, forward strand.
TCATTATTCTGTCTTTTAACCAAGTAAAGGCAAATTCTAGAGATACCTCTTGGCTGAGGTAATTTAAAACTGCTAAATAGCAGAGACTTCCCAATAAAAAAACTGTACACAAATGCCTTTTGCACAGTGGAGATACATATACATATTCATGAAGACGTTGCTGCAGCCATGTGGGCTTGAGTGGGGATTTATTTATTTTATTCATTTATTACATTTATAGACTGCCCCATCCAAAGGCTCTGGGCAGTGCACAACAAATTTAAAAAGACATAAAACAAACACCATCTAACACTCACTACTTAAAGCTATATTAAAACAATTTAAAAACAATTCAAAACCATTTAAAACCAATTAAATACCCCCAAACAATTTTAAAACCTTGGAAGGCCAGGCCAAACAAATATGTTTTCAGGGCTCTCTTAAAGGCCAACAGCAAGCCTAAACTGCGGATATCTGCTTGGAGTGCATGCACTCCATAGGCCAGGAGCAGATACAGAGAAGGCCCGATTTGTATCTGTTTATGTCAGATAATTCAGAACCCCCAAATCCAAGATATTTGGATAGGGAGAATTTCATAAGCATCCTTATTTAATTGCTGTTTTCTCCATTTGAAGACAGGAGTAACTGAGATCACTCAAACACTCAGTCTTCTCAGCTTTCTGACTGCATTCATGTTTCACAAGCCTACACCAACACCTTTCTCTTGGCACTTCAAAAAGGTTTTCCGAAGAGAACTATTTGTCATTGCTTCTGCTCCAATAATTTCATTATTGTTATAGATATCTTTGCAGGAATAAACTGAAAGTGAGAGGGAGAGAAAGAGGCAACAGCCCTTTTTCTAAAGAAAGTGCAATTACTAGAATAATAATATATGAAAAATGTACATAAAATCTGATACCTGCTGCAGAAGATCAAAGTATCTAAAGTTCCATGTTGCAGACACAGTAAAAGTTTCTAGTCACCATGTTTAAAGACAGGTGTGAGTTAAATCGGTCCTCTGGGAGAGAGGATTAGGAGCCCGCACTATAGACCTTCTGCTTCCCTCATTCTCATTCAGTTGCCTTCCTTTATTTCTGGTCAATGTAGTTTAAAAGTCTGGTCCTTTCAGACCTGCAATTGTCCCTGAGTCACTGGTGTGCTGGTGGATTTGTAGCTTCTCCAAATCCTGCAGTTGTCTTTTCAAAGATTACTGCCACTGACAAGTATGCAAGGATTGGGAAGTATTTATTAATGACAGTTTCCTTGTGGAAATACAGCAATTCACACACACACACACCCCACACACACCCAACACTACGCTGGGCAAGGAACTGGACACCTAGGGAACTTTCAGATGGCACTCCCTTCCACTACAGCTGCTTCATTGCAGTAGGAAGCATCAAAAGAGGCTACAGACCTCACCAAGAGAGAAAATGATGATCACATTGTTTCATAGAGAACATTAAAGCATGGATGAAGTGGGGAATCATTTAACCTTAAAAACCAGGAAATCCTTCTCACTTCTGATCTTTTTTTAAATCATGCAATGCACCATTTAGGGATAGGGGCTGGACTGCCTCCTATCCCATGTTTCAGAACTCATGTCATTTTTCAGATAAATAGATGTATGATTTCTGTTTGCACCAAAAAAACAACAACCCACAAATACCCTGGATTTTTTAAAAGTTACCATATACAAAATAATCACAAAACAGGATCTTTAAAAATACTGGGTGTGCTTTCTTTTTCTTTTTTCTTTTTTCACAATTTAATCCTGAATACATCCAAAATTGCCCTTTAATTGTTGCTGAGAATTTTACTCTCTCCCAATGACTTTGTTCCCTTGCAGAAATCTAAAATGGCACCCCACAAACCATGACTTTAACTAAAAAGAATTGCGTTAAAGGAAGAAAAACAAGCAGATGTGCAATCTGCATGATACTTGGTGGGGCAGAAAAGGAAAAAAAGGTGCTTCTTTTGAGATTATTATTATTTATTTATTTTTTGGAGTACTGACATAATACTACATCTACATTACAAAAAGTGAGATATTGGCAGAATACACTACTGGTGGCTTTGTATATACAACAACCAATTCTATCACTGCAATGTAGCAATACATTGCAGCTTGCCTAAACATAATTGATATATATGTCCTGAATTAAATAATACCAGTTTTCTTTACATGTTTGTTGTAAGCAGAGCCCTGCAAATTTCATCAGAAAAGAAGAGTGGAACTTTTCCTAAATTCAGCTACCTATTTGATCATGCTAAGTATTCTGCAAATATGAAAGAAACACTTTGAGGTCGTACACATGACCTCTAGAGGCAGCTGCAAAGGTCTGCGGAGAAGGCAAGAGCTCACCTGCCTTCCCCGGTAGATGACTAGTGGCCACCCTCCCCTCCACTGCACCCTGTGCCCACACAAGCAGCAGTGCAGCAACAGCAGAAGCTGGAAGAGGGAAGACATTTTCTCTCCTGCATCCCAGGGTGCCCTGCACTATGAGCACAGAGGCTCTTCTCCTTAGAGCAGCCACCACACTCAGCACAGCCATTCCTTCCCCTCAGCTCACTGCCAGAAATGGCAGTGGGCCTGGAGGAAGCCTCTTAACCCAATGGCGATTGCCCCGTTGATCTCCTGCTGAGGTTAAGTAAACCACAGCTTCACTTAACCTCGGCTAAACACCAGGTTACAAAGTGAAGCTAGTGCAGTCTGGAGCAGCCGGGAACCCTCCGCTCCAGGTGCTCCAGACGTGCTCAAGGCCTGGAGGCCTTGTAATGAGGATAGCCCCTTTGAGAAGGTTTGGGGGGAGGGTGGGTAGGCAGAGAGAAAAGGGGTTTTTTCTTTTGTCTCCTTCACCCACCTCCACACATTCTCCTATCAGCACAATCCCCACAATTAGTAACCCTTCATATTGTCTGCATATGGACCTTATGGTTTACCTATACAGTACTATATTTAAGAACTTTCTTATAAATGTATCGTGAGCAAAAGAAGTGGAGCTAAAATCACGCGGAATATTTGAGGAAACAGTCATTTGCAACTCTTCTTCTCTCACCCAATTTCTGCCTCTGCCTAAGACTGAGTTTTGAATTTTCTTTCCTTACTTATCAACATTCTGCTATGGTATGTTTTGCTCTGAAAAAGCCATTGTTTTAAATATAGTGTCAAAAAGCAGAAACTTGGGGTGAGGGGAAACAACACATTTTTATAGCACTATTAATCAAATCAAGTTTGCATGACAATTCCATATGGAAGAACAAATCTAACAGCTACTGATGAAATAAGACAACCAGCTATTGGAATCCAGGAAGTGTTTAATGAGGATTTATTCAGATTACCACACAAGAAGAAACCTTGCTACAAGCTATCTCAATGCAGCTGATCTCTGATCCATATGCTTTTTACTTCAGAGTGCCACCCTCACTACTAGTAACAAAACACACAGTCTGGAAACTTGCAAGCAGCCTCCTGGTTAGGGATGTGCACGGTCCGGAGCAGTCCGGACCGGCACCGAAGGGGGGCCTTCCTTTTAGGGCGGGGAGGGCTTGCTTACCCCTCCCGCCTCTTTGCCCCCGCCAGAGGCTGTATTTAACAGAGTAACGGGGGCGCTGGAAACCAGCCGCCCCTGCCGCCCCCCCTGCCCCGAGCGGATTAGAGGAACTACCACTACCACTTTCCCAGCGGGTAGACCGGGCCTCCGGCCTTTCCCTTTCCCGGCGGGTAGACCGGGCCTCCGGCGATCGGCGTGCTTTGCGGCGCGCGCATGTGCGCGCGCAAAGCCTGCCTCCTTCACTCGCCTGCAGGATTTCAAAGCGAGAGGAGCTCTGTTCGTGAGCTCCTCTCTTTGGTTAAAGCAGCCATCAGGTGAGGACTCGGGCGGGCGGGCAGCTGGGAGGGAGGGCTGGCAGGCCGGCGACAGCGGTAGTTCTTCTAATCCGCTCGGGCGGGGGGGGGCGGCGGGGGCGGCTGGTTTCCAGCGCCCCCGTTACTCTGTTAAATACGGCCTCTGGCAGGGGCAAAGAGGCGGGAGGGGTAAGCAAGCCCTCCCGCCCTTAAAGAAATACCCCCCACCCGCACCTGGACCAGCCCGGTCCCGAACCGGTCCGGCAGTTCGGCCATTCTTTAGAATGGCCTCCGGACCGGTTCGGACACACCCCTACTCCTGGTCTCGGGGGTCTCTCAGGGATGCCCCCTGCACACTCTCACATGGGGTATCCTGGAAATTCCAGAGGCCGTGCAGCCCCCGATCCCCTCAGCCCCCTCTGGCTCTGTGACAGAGCCAGCAGTCATGTGGGCGGCCAATCCGGCCACCTGGGCTGCTGCCTTGATGATCTGCGGGGAGAGTGGGCTAAGCCCGCTCCCCCCACAGAACCTCCTCCAGCGGGTCTCACTGATCGTGAGACTCGCCTCAGTTTTTGATTGTGTGAATGACCTCAGTGTTTCACTTGCACGACATAGGTTTTTTTTATTTTAAGGAAAACCTTTTCATATACCCCTCTAGGAAATTTTCATTGAATTCCAACTGCTGCTTTCATTGCATGATATTGTTCTCATATATGGCTGTACAATCCCTGAACAAATACTAAAGAGATACGTAATTCCAGCACATCCTCAGAAAGAGGAATTTATTAGTCAGATTTAAAAGAAAATGTTGTTGTGTGAGGCTCTGTCCCTCTCCATTAGGGTAAGCCATCACAATTTGTAACCCAACAAGTTGAAAGCAACTCACCCAGCTATATATGTCCAGTTTCTTAACAGAGGTTCAATAAAACGTAAGGTTTTGCCACTTGCCTCAAGCAATAAAAACAAGCCAGTTATTGAGTAGCTGTCAGGCTACGATGTGTGGCCACTGGGGTGTATTCAGATGTGGGATGGAGTGGGGAGAATCTCAAGCTGTGAAGACCTGTCTTAGGAGGACCCAGAAAGGAACTGGTAAGGTTGTGAAGCTAGAAAACCTCTTGCACAGAACAACCATTTGTGTGTGTGTGTGTGTGTGTGTGTGTGTGTGTGTGTGTATGTGAATTTTTCATCATAATCAGATTTAAAAATTCTCCCTTGTAAAAAGTCTTTGTGTGTTAGTCCCAAAGCTGAAAGTTACAAAAATTCAACCCAGCCTTACACCTAACCATTACAGATAGCCACATTCCTGCAACTATCTGCTCAAGGAGCCTGACAAACGTTATGCTGTATGAAGTCTTGTGGGACTCTAATGCCCTGACAGAGCTCATCTAAATGAAAGGCTGACAGGCTTAATGAAGCAGAAGCCAGAAAACAAGAATCTTTTGCACCTCTTTCCAAAGCAGTAATTTAGCTTTGATTTAGGATGCTCTCCTGTGATGTGCTTGTCAAAATCCAGCAAACCTGGTGACTCTGGGGTTTAATGATCAATAAAACGAGGCTAACACTGTTTTGATTGGGCTCCTTCAGAGTGCTATGCTATTCTCTGACAGAAGGCGTAATGGCTGAGAAGTGCCATATGCTTTTTGCAAGCCACGGAGGAGCAGAGGAATCCATCTACCTGAGCATTTTATGGTAGGACAGTTGCAGCATGTATTTCATCAGTCAAGACTGAAGAGCAGACCATCCAGCCAGTAACAAAAGCCTCCTGTCAGGCATTTGCAGATTAATATAGGTTTTTTTGAATGCAGAATAGTTCCTGGATGGTTTTCAAAGGGTTCTGCCATGAAAGAAGCACACTTTCCACTGAGAAGAATGAGGAGGTTCAAGAGAAGCAGCAAATCCTTGTCCTGCCTATATAGCCCACCTAATCACAGGTCATCAAGTATGAGAGCTGACCCTTGCCAATTCAGCATGTGTCTTTTTAAAACGTCTGGATGTACAAGGGAGGAGATGGCAAATATATTTTGTATATTCTCTTTTACTAGCTTAATCCATGCACGTTAGTACTTGATTTCTCCCCTCACCCCCTGCCACAGCCCCCTCACCTCAGAGATCTCTCCACCCTCACCTGCTCCATGCTCCTGCTCCTCCTACTCCTCCATCCCATTGCTTCCATCCCCCTCATCTCCTCACCCCTCTTCGTTGCTCCTCCATTCGTTGCTCCACCCCCTTATTCCTCTTGGTTGCGGCTTTGTGTCATGCCCCCACTCAAGAACAGTGGAGAGAGTAGGTGGCAGGCAATTTACTAGAAGGTGGAGAGGTATCTGAGGAGGAGCGGTCCAGAAAGATAACTGAGACAGGCCAGGGCGAGTGTGCCATCAGGACCAGCGGACCATTGGGGAGAAGGGTCAGGATCTGAGCCAGAGTTTGAACAGCCACTATCTCCTTGAGGAAGCAGACAGGGAAAATGCCAGCAACAGGTGAGGGAATTATGGAGAAGCCGGCATCTCGCGAGGAGGCAGCAGGAGCCAGACTGAATCTATGACAGCTGGCGGGGGTGGAGTGTTGATTAAATGCAGGAGGCCAAGGACTATAAATCAGGCAGCCTGTGCCCTGAACAACTGCTGGAAATAACACGTCCAATCAGCTCGAGCCTCCATTGGAGAGATTTTGACCTTAAAATTGGGCTTTGCACTCCTACCTCCTGTGTCCTGTGTGAGACTATTGAATCTGCCTCTCTAGCAAATAAAACAACTGAAACCTGATATCTTTGACCAGCAACTTTCATGGAGTGAGCTTGTGACACTGTGGTGTTGCCAGTGCTGATAGGCCAAGCTGCAGCCTCCTAACCCCAGAGACCTCCCCACCCTCACCTGAACCCCACTCCTTCTCCTCCCCGCAGGAGCAGCAGCAGCGGTTGACCAGACCTTTCCTCGCTGCTGCCATGGCTGCTATTTCCCTACAGGATGCTGACAGGCCCGGGCCCGTCCCTTTCCTGCCTGCCTCCCTCCATCAATGGCCTTAGTAGCCCTGAGCAGCAGCAGTGGTGATGGTTGACCAGGCCCTTCCTCGCTGCTGCCAGTGCCATGTCTGCTTCTTCCCCTCAGGCTGCTGACAGGCCTGATCCCGACCCTCAGAATTCTTTCTCTCTTCCCCTCCCTTTCTCTCCCTTTCTCTCTCCTCTGCTTGCTCTTCCCCTCTGTCTCTCCCCCCCCCCATTTCTGAGTTAACGGATCTTATTTGTCTTGTTTCTTCATCTAATTCTCAAAGTGGCAGCCTCCTTCTCCTTAAGGGGCTCTTTCCTTGACCCCTCTCACGAGCCTTCTCTTCTTAGACCCATTCCCACTATTATATATAGAGATTCTTCTCTCCTCTACAATCAAGCACATCTTCTGACCTGTAACAGTTACATTCCAACTGACCTTAACCATCACAGGCTCCTCTTCCCAATGTGCATATGGAAACTGCCCAATCACCATGGTGCTTCTGCAAAAATAAACACAAGCAAAACAAAATTCAACAAACTGTTAAAAACAGCAATTTTAAAAATTTAAAACATTCAGAGAAAAAGCCTAGCTTAAAAAAAATGTGTCAAAGGCTCTTTTGAAGGCTGGCAAAGAAGATAAACCATGAATGTCTATAGGGAGTACATTCCATAGCCCAGGAATGACAACAGAGAAGGCGCACTCCCAAGTCACTGCCAGATGAGCCAGCGGTATACAGCAACGGAACTCTCTCAATGATCTCAATGTGCGCACCTTAAATGCCATTTAGGGCATTTAAACCACCAGCACTCTAGGTGGTTTACAGTGCATAATTTTATTTTCCCCCCTATTTATTTAAAACATTTATATATTGCCCAAAACGCAAGTCTCCAGGTGGTTCAAAACAAAACAAGAAAAGCAGATAAAAAGATTAAAACATCACAACAATTAAAATAAAACAAACAAAGAATAAAACAAACCAAGAATTTAACATTTAAAACATATAAAAACAGATTAAAATATATACAGTATTAAAGCACCAACTAATGAAAAAGCTTGACTGAAGAGATGTTGTTTCCTAAAAGCCAACAGGAATGGAGCAGCTTTAACCTCAGCAAAAAGTGCATTCCACAGTCCTGGGGCAACTACAGAGAAGGCACACCTTTGAGTTGCCACCAGACGAGCTGGTGGCACCAGAAAAGCTGCTGGCACCCTCAGACGAACCTCCCCTGAAGATCTTAATAGATGGCGGGGTTCATAACAAAGAAGACATTCTCTTAAATACTGTGGGCCCAAGCCATCAAGGGCTTTATAGTTAATAAGCAGCACTTTGTATTTTGCCCAGTAACCTATTGGTAGCCAGTGTAGATCTTTTAGATATGGAGTAATATGGTCTCTATGGGATGCCCCGGAGACCAATCTGACAGCAGCATTCTTCATCAATTGCAGCTTATGGACTACATACAAAGGCAGCCCCACATAGAGTGCATTGCACTATTCAAGCCTAGAGGTTACCAGTATGTGCACCACTATCTTATGATTACTCACTTCCAAGAAGGGTGCAGTTGGCGAACCCGCTGAAGCTGACAGAAAGCACTCCTGGCGACCACCTCCACCTGAGATATGAGAAAGAGAGGATTGGGTCCAGAAGTACTCCCAGACTGCGAACCTGTGTTCCTTCTGGGGGAGTGTAACCCCATCCAGAACAGGTAGGTTTATTCCCATTTCCCAAACTTTGGCTTCCTACAGTGAGCACTTCCATCTTGTTTGGATTCAGTCTCAGTTTATTATCTCTCATCCAGCCCATTACTGCCTCAAGGCAGGCATTTAGGCAGGCATTACTGCCTCAAGGCAGGCATTCATGTAAATGTTTAAAAGGTATTGGAGATAGGATGGAGCCCTGAGGGACACTATACAATAGCTCTCATTTCAGAGAGCAATTATCTCCGAGTGACACCAACTGGAATCTACATGAGAAATAGGAACAGAATCACTGCAAAGCAGTGCCACCTCTTTCCAAATCCCCCAGACGATACAGAAGGAAGATAGTATTGAAAGCTGAAGAAAGGTCCAAAAGAACCAACAGAGTCATACTACATTCCATGGTAGAGATCATCCAACAAGCTGACCAAGGCTGTCTCCACCCTATAGCCTGCTCTAAAGCCAGTTTGAAATGGATCTAGATAACCAGTATCTTCCAAAATTGCCTGGAGTTGATTAGCCACCACCCTCTCAATTAGCCTGGGCCATGCAGAGGCCATGTGAGCAGGCGCCCAGCCCCCAACATGGCTGCCAGGTGAAGGCCCAAAACTGGCCGAAGAGCACCTGAACTGGGTGAGGGGGTTATTTAGAAGGCCGGCAGGGGGAAGGGGGACCTCCGTGGACGACCCCCCCCCGCCGCCTCCAGGAACTCCCCGAGGGGAGTAAAAGGTAAATTAAAAGATTTTTTAAAAAAATTAAACAGTATTCTAAGTTCACGAACCCCATGATCCGAACTGAATGGGGGGGGTGTTTGAGGGGTTGCCGGACCAAACTGGCCCAGTTGGGTTCAAGGCTGGTCTGGCCTTGAACTGAACTGGGCCAGCCGGTTCCATGCAAATCCTTATTGCTTCCTTCAAACATGGAGGCACCCTGCCCTCAGAGAGACATTTATGGGCCATCTCTAAAAGCCTCCTTGCTAGATCTTATAAGACATGTTGGGCATGGGTACAAAGGACAAGTGGCAGGCTGAACACTAAGGAGCTTTTCCACATCCTCAGGAGTCACAACTTGAAACTGATTCATTCAAAATGAGACAGAGGAGTTATTGAACACCTCTACAATTAACCCCACCATAACTATAGAGTACAAGTCTGCTCAAATGTGAGAGATCTTATCTGCAAATGAGTTGTTAAAAGCATCACAACAGGAGAATGAGAAATCCAGATCTAAGTTTAGAGAGGGGAAAACCTGAGTCAATCCCCTCACAACTCTGAACAACTCCACTAGATGTGAACTTGCGGAATCAATCCATGCAGAATAGAATTTATTCATTCATTCATTCATTCATTCATTCATTCATTTATTTGAAGCATTTAATACACCGCCCACTCCAAAGACTTTGTGCGGTGTACAATGACATGTAAGTAAGGTAACTAACATTAAAAATTACTATCAAAAATTACATTAAAAATTGCAAACGAAAATAGATAATGGAAAGGAAATAAAGTAAACTACAGGGCAAATGCCCAGCGGAAAAGAAAGGTCTTCAGTAAGGATTTAAAGACCAGTAAAGAGGGGGTGATAAATCTGAAGTGGAAGGGACTTCCAAAGAAGTTGGACAGCAACAAAAAAAGCCCTTTCACGGGTCCTAGAACTCTGAACCTCTAGAAAATCAGGGACCGACAAAAGGGCCATCTGAAATGATCTAACAGAATGGGATGTAACTGGATGGGAGAGGCAATTCTGTAGGTAAACAGGCGCCAATCCCTACAAGGCTTTGAAGGTAAGAACCAGGACTTTGAATTGAATTCAGAAGTGAATGGGTAACCAGTGCAGTGACTGCAGGAGAGGTGTTACCCTATCATATCTTTTGGCACCCATAAACAGGCAAGCTGCTGCATTCTGGACCCATTGAAGTTTCCCAGTCGTCTTCAAAGGTAACCCTAGGTAAAGCACATTACAGGAATCTAAGCAGGAGATGACAAGGGCATGAGTCACTGTCGTTAGTGCCTGCTGATCAAGATACAGGTGTAATTGGCAAACCAGATGAAGCTGGGCGAATGCACTTCTAGTCGCAGCCTCCACCTGTTGTTCAAGCAGGAGGGGCGAGTCCAAAAGAACCGCCAAGTTACGGACAAGCTCCTTTGGGGGCAGCGCCACTCAATTAAAAAAAAAAGGTTTGGATCCACCTGTTGGCCAGTACGAGGGCTGAATAAGAGCAGCTCAGTCTTAGTGGGGTTTAGTATAAGCTTATTTTGAGTATGTATTCGCTTCTTCGCTGCACATATTGCCACAGAATAAGCCTTCAAATGGGCTTTATGCCATATCTTATCAGCTTCTAGTTGAGTCTTCCTGCATTTATGCTCTAGTCTTCTCCTTTGCCGCTTCAGCTCCTGTATCTGTTCAATAAACCATGGAGCCAGTTTTGAAGCAGAATGTTCAGGTGCTTAGGGACGATAGTGTCTACTGCCCTGGTAAGTTTCCTATTCCAGGTTTCTACCAGGGCATCAACAGAATCACTGGCAGAACCAACTCTAAAACCCTCCAAGGCATCTTGGCATCCTATAGGATCCAACAGCCTCCTTGAGCAGGCCATCCTAATAGGTCTTGCACTATGTTTCCTCTAACAAGGATTCCCAGATGTTGTTGACTACAACTCCCAAAATCTCCAAGCAAAAGCCTTTGCAGCTAGGGATTCTGGGAGTTGTAGTCAACAACATCTCAGAATCCCTGTTAGAGGGAACACTGCTCCTGCACCCCTGAATAGATGGGTTGTGACCACAAAACCAACCTTAACCAGTTGGTGGTCCATCTATGACAATGGAGACACTCTAGGAGTCTCCACCCATGTAACACCACCCTGATCTGAGCAAAAGACCAAATCAAGAGTGTTACCAGCAGTGTATATTGGCCCCATGACCAATTGGCCCATAGTTGTCATGGCTGCTATGAACTCCTGAGCTGCACCAGACAAGCCAGCCCTGAAGTGAACACTGAAGTCACCCAACACCAAAAGTCTGGACACTTCAACACCAACTCCGCAACCAGCTCCATCAGCTCCATCAGCTCAGGCAACACGGTGCTCAGTACACCAATCAAATCCCCAGTCTATCCCAAGTCCCCAACCAAGATACACACACTAAATATGGTCCATGCCTGTTGCTGGGCAATTGCTTTATTGAATCGGAGACAGGGGGTGGGGCACTTGCTTGGAGAGGTGGCCAATGAGAAGCACTGCAGGCATGGAGTGGGTGTGATTCCTTCGTGGGTCTGGGCAGCCCTCTCTAAGATTACAGTTCTAGAAACTGCATGAAACCACAGTTATAGCAGCATCCATGTTCAGATGTATAGCTGCCACCAAAAAACCTCAGATTGAGGCGGTGAAACTCACAACAAGCCAAAGGTTTAAACTGGAATTTGGTGAGACAAACTGCAGGTTGCTTTTGCCATGAAACCGCAGTTGCAGTTTGGATGTTCACAAATTCAAACCTCTGCCCCATTTAACTGCAGTTTTGCGTTACATGCAAATGAGGCCAGAGCTCTTAAGAAAGCATTTTCATTGAGCAACAAACACATTAAGTAAAGATAGCAGAAACAACAGCTTGGCAGACTCAATGGACCAGGTCTCACAATCCATGAGACCCAGTTTGGGGCTGTGAGCGGGAACAGCGGGCTAAGCTCACGAGTGGGGAGGGAGCCCTGGGCGGCCGGATTGGCTGTCCACATGATTGCCTGCTCCGAGATGGAGCCGGCAGGCGCTGGAGAGCTCGGGGGCTGTGCGCGCAGGCCGAGCGCGCAGGGCATACTGGGGAGACTCCCAAGGTGGGAGGCGGCTTTTTGCCTCCCAGTTGGGGGTCTACTCACGAGTAGCCATGGTGCAGAGCCACGCCGCAGCTACTCATGAGCAGATAGCCCGTGTTTGCAGAGCACTTGTTTTCAGAGCGCTCGTTTGCAGAGCTCCGCAAACTAAGTGGCGGGCTACAGGAGCGGGTTAGCCGCTCCAGAACCACCGGGCTCGGCTGCGAGCCTGGTGGTTCTGACAATCAGCAAAAATTGGGCTAGCAGAGGCTAGCCCGATTTTTCTGATCCTCAGAATAGCCCCATTGTATTTTAGTAGTGTGAACTGTAACTTCAGATTCACTAAACAATTCAAACATATCTTACAATTATCCTTCCCCTCAAGAGTGCCTATAGCAGACAGAAGACATAGAAAGATAATTACGAACCATCAGGAAGGTGTCCAGTCACAAGTCAAGTCTCTCAGGTGTTTTGTGTCTCCACTCTGGACAGCGCCAGCGCCTTCCCTGCACACAAACCTGAGAGCCAGCAAGTTCATTGTAGCTGTCTGGCTGCAAGGCTTCAGAAGCAACTGTGAGTTTTTCACAAACAGTTTCTGGTGCCACTGAAGTGGACCCAGCTCTCTCCTGCTGCACTCGTGAGGGAAATGTTGGTTTGGCAGCCCCTGCTGGTGCCTCCACAGAGTCCCGCAGCTGATCAATATGATGACGTCAAATCCCACATGGAGAGACCTGAACAGTATGCAACAAGGGACCTGTTTGGCCATGGATAACTAACTGCTGGACACCATTTGTTTGGTCCCCTTTAGTCACATGCCATTGCAACCTGCCCCATCTGCAACTGATGAAATGCACCATCCCCTTTCCCCATAACTGAAATAATAGTGTTTGCCCATTCATTCCAGGACATTTTAGAAAGTAGCCTTCTTTTCCAAGTGGTCCAATTTGGCCTTCACCTTTTATCAAATACTATAAGGAAAAGGTCTAGATTCTGGAATTTGAGCTGTGTTTTCTCAACTAGTGCCAGCTTTGCTTTTATAGATCTTAGAGTTCTTATACCCTCCTTAAACACTTCAGAGTTTAGCAAATGACATATTGAGGCGATTCTCACACTCGCCCAAAAGTGGGCTAAGGGATGGAGCCTAGCCCACTTTGGGGCGATTGTCTGCTGCAACAGGAGCCGCGCGGCTCCTGGCAGCTAGCCGCCCTAAATACCCCTCCCCTAAGACAAGGTTAACGGAGTGAGCACACCGTTAACCTCTTCTTTTTGCTCGTGTGTTGTCCTCCTATACTGCCCGTTCTATAGAGACATTCATGCCTCTCTCATTCTTCCATGGTTGAGCAAGTTCCCGGGACGTCCAAGACAATTCTACAGCTTTTTGTTACTCTCTGACACTAAGCCTGCCATTACGTATAGCATTGCCAGGTACTGTGTGGCTGCGATCGGCATCTGTCAGCAGATGATAGGCTGTGAGCCCCTTTAGCCTTAATCTGATTCTTGATGACTCTGGATTGACCTTGCACTTGCCCATGCCTTCCTTCTCATTGTTTTTTATTGCATTTTATTGCTTTTCTATTGCTTTTTATAATATTTTTACCATTTTATACTCCTCTCTTGATCTTTTTTGTGAATTTTTATAATAGAAATAGTATTATTTTATCTCTTTTATTTTTAGTAGTTTTAGTATTTTAGTATTAACATGAACATATGCAATCATTCTAATCTCTTCCTTAATGTTAGCCTTTTAATGATAGATATCATCATAACATCATCATAACTTTTAACTTGTACTCACTTTTAGTACTAATATGTAATTTAGTACTAATAATGCCTTGTTTTATATACCCCCACTTTAGCCACTACCTTATATATATTTCACATTTTATATGTTCATAATTTTAAAAATACAGCTGTTGAATAATCTCAAAGTTATCCTCTTTTCTAAGGCTTTATAGTATTATAATAATAGCTTTATTATAGCTTTTATTTTAATATAACTTATTTTATTTTAATATAGCTTATTTTAATATAGCTTTATACTATTACAGTAGTACTTTTAAATTAATATAGTTAGGTTATAGTTTTATGGTTCCATAATTTTTGTTTCTGAGGTGTTCTGAGTGTAGATTCTCTGGTAGCAAATGGGACTGGATTCATGGTTTGTCATTGAAAATCTCATATGCTACCAGAGAATCTACACTCAGAACACCTCAGAAACATCAAAACCCAGTTCCCCATGGGTGAGCAACCCATGGGGGTGGTTGACACCCTCTGTGCACTACACCACCACTACAGCACCACTTGCTCTGGGCCACCCAAGTACCCCCCCCCCCAAGTGCAGTTATGGGGCTGCTGGATGGAACAACCTCCATTATTCCCTATGGAGAAAAACCTTAAAGATGTGTAAACTTCAACAGATCACAAAAATCGGCCCTTTGCCCAATTCCTTTGAAATAATTCTGGTAGCTTCCTTGCCCACATTGGGCACTACCACCCACCACACTCCGCTCTGGGCTACCCCTTCCCCCCAATGTGAAGTGATACATTTGCTGGAATCCCCATTATTCCCTATGGGAGGAATAAAAAAATGGGGGGGGAAGCTTCAAAAATTCACAAATAATTGCAGGAGTCTCCGATTGCTTTGCCGTTTGGTGGGTGGTAGGCACCCCTGGGTGCCTACCACCAACCTCAGTTTTTGCCCCTAGGTGCAATAATTTTTGCCCCTATGGGTAATAATAAAAAAATTTCAAAAAATCATTAAAAATCATAGGAGTGTCCAATTGCTTTGGGGCTTGGGTGGTAATTGGCACCCATGGGTGCCTACCACTCAACCCAGTTTTGGAGGTTTGAACTGGCTCAATCTAGTTTTAACTAGTTTGAAACGAACCAGGCCCAGTTCAGTTCAAATTCGAACCAGCAGGTTCAACCCAATGCCTGGTTCAGTTCAAATTTGAACTGTCGAACCGGTTCAAATTTGAACTGGTTTGCACATCCCTACTGCCATGCTAGATCCCTTCCCTGCTGCTGGACCTCTTCCCTGTGACTGGACCCTTGCTCTACTGCTGCTGGATCCTGTGTTCTGCTGGCTGATGAATCAGTTTGCTGGCTGCTTCACTGCTGGCTGTTGAGTGCCAGTGCTACTTGGTCTGATTGTTTGAGCTCCCTCCTGGTCAGATTCCAGCTGAAGATGTTGGATCAGTAAATCCCTCAGGTTTTGTACTTTTGGTTTGGTTTTCAGTTTAGAGTTTGGTTTTAGTTATAACACTTTCTTTTAAATAGGGCCAAAATTGGGGGAAAAGATGTCCAGGAGAGTGCAGGGCAGAGCTAGTTACAGGGTAAGAGGGAGGGGTGATGCTGGTGGGAGGCAAGGGTGGTGGGCATGGCCTGCTCCCCAAGTTGCCATTGTCCCCCTATAGGCCATTGCATGCAGGCTCACCTACCCACTGCCGCCTGCTCCTATAGTGCAGCTGCCAAGGAACAAGTAGGGAAAAGCCCTATCAGGGAAGAAGCTCTTCCATTGGTGGGAGGAGGTGTTGAAGGCTGCTAGACAGTTCAGATCCCTCTCTCCATTCTCCTCATCCCTACCCCCCCCCCCACCCAGTGCAACCTCCACCCAGTCTGAGACTGAGGAGGAGCAGGAAGAAGTCATTCCTGTTGCTCCTGGACCTTCTCAGCCCCAGATGGAGGGGGGCAGAGGTGGTGGTGGCCCCGAGCAGGAACCAGCAGACTGGCAGTACTGCCGCTACCAAAATGGTCCAGGACCAGCAGGTTGTTCTCCATGGTAAGGGGCGTGGTGACACTCCACCCAACACCTGGATGCTGGCTTGGTGGGACAGCTGGTCTTCCTCAAGGCCAACCTCCCCCTGCTGGGCTATCCTGAGATGGATGTGGAGAGAGAGTGACTCATGGTCACCGCCACCTACTGCAACACCACTGCCAGCATGCCCCATCCTGGCCACCACCAAACACAGTCTGCCCATTAGTGCTGCTGACACATGCAGACATGCATGCATGGCTACCACCAGGCCCAGGATGATGATGGACTGGTGCCCTGATGCCCAGCACCAATTGGAGGCTGTGGCACAGCAGGTAGGAGGTTCGATTATTTGTGTTTTATTGTTCACTTGTGTGTTACTGTGAACTTTTTTCCAAGCAGCACAGCCATAGACATGCACACACCCCATTCCCGATCATGACCCATGATGGGTGTGAACTGGTGCCTTGGCATGTGTTAGATTCACTTTCAAAACTAAACCCAGATAATTGTCTGGGTTTACAAAAGATAATTCACACAAAACATGTATGTCTGTACAGACATCTGAATATAGGTACAGCATAATATCTGAATAGAGCTTAGGTTACTATCCAGTTTTGATCAAAGATAAATTTGAAGTAAATTGGAAAATACCTATATGGACAATACATCAGGGGAGTTTTGAGCAAAACTAAAGAGACTTTTAAGAACACCAGTAAAATTGCTCAGGGAGGAGTCACGTGCTGGTTAAATTCATGAATGCACTCAAGACTTCTGTTCACTGAGGACTATGTGGAACATCCACAAGATTAGGAACGCATTGCACTGAGAACTTGCCTTGTTTTCCCCTTCCCCTCACTCTGAAGCAATAACTTGGTTTCAGGATCTTACATGCACTACTTCACAGCCTAAGTATTTTTATTCATTTTATAACCATCATTTCAGTCTGGCTTCTTAGCTCCCCCCACCGCCCCGGCAAACTGCGCAGGAGTATTTAGCAACTCTGCAAGAGCCTGCCATCACTACCTAGCCTTTCCTGACAAGAATAAAACAGCCCCAAGGCTGTAGCTTTTCTGCTGCTGACAATCTAGTCTCAATCAAGCATTCATAATTTAAAACCTTTCCCATCCCTTTCTATTGTGCATGTGACAGAAAAGTTAGTGCCTTAAGCTGAAGTATGCACAGTGTTGATTTTTTTTAATAAAAGAAATGAACATCTCCCCTTACTATTTATTTGACTCCTTTTCAAATCTTGAAGAGCAGACCTTCCCCCGCCTCCTTTTAGATAATGAGAACAATGTAGCAACTCCCCCATCATTTTCCAGAGGAAAGACAGGAATTTATTTTTTGACATCCTTCAAGAACCCGCCCCCCAGGTTTATTCTAAAACACGCAGCACCCACACAGTTTGCATCCTCAATGTGCCAGGCCTTATTAACAAACATAGAATGTGGGAGATTCCCCTCACCCCCCCAAAAAGGAGCTCAATTATTCAACTTTGCATTCTGCAGATAACAAGCCAGGTATGTCCAGTTGTGCCAACTGGGCTTTAAAAACGTGCTCATGAAGTTCTTCCCAGATTCTGAGGTGCCAAATTACCTGGTCTTGTTTCTGGAGCCACATTGATACATCAGTAGTCTAATGTTTACTTCTATTCTTCATACTGACAGTGCTGTTTGAGCTGCAGTTTTGCATTTTCAGTCTCCATCTCCCCCTGCCCCTTACAGATTAGCACACCAGAGCACTAATTAAATCACAGCACAAAAATGAACCATGAGGTAATAATACAGTCACATCAATATTCCTTTTTGTTCTTATGCAATCAAAGCAAATATGCATTGGTGCACAACCTGTAAGGGCCACGGGGGCAGGGGGAGAGGGATCAACTGCAATTGAATGAAGTGTGCATGCAACAATTCCAAAATTCTACAGGTTATGCCAGATAGGGATGTGCACGAACCTGTTCAGCGTTCCATCCAAGAAACGCAAAACAGGTTCGGAACCCCCGTGTTTGAACTGGTTCGAATGTGGGGGCAGGGTGACTTTAAGGCTCAGGGGGAGTGCTCTTACCTCCCCCGTGGCATTTCCCCCTCTGCTTTTAAAAATGCTGGCGCAAGGTGGCTGTATACCCTCTTGCCACCCCGGTCAGCATAAAACCTTAAAGTCACACACACACACACACACACACACACACACACACACACACACACACACACCCCAGCTTCCCAGGTGTGAATGGACCTGGTTCCATGCAGGCCCATAATACCAGTCGGCAAGTGAAGCAAAAGCATGGGGAGAACCACTCTATATTACAGTTGTTTCTATCTACCTCCCCAACCCTCCTAGAAGTTCCAAGTAGCATTATGCTTGATTTCAGAAGCATTATACAGTAAGTCTGTTGTATTAGGCCTGGATTTAGTTTACCTTTGAACTGGGAATATGTGCTAGCAATATTAGCTTGCTGATGTGTTACTTTCTTGGGGTTTTTTTGGTTAATAAATGAAGCAGCTAGTAAATATCCACTAGTCTAGTCACCATTCTGTGATGAGAAAAAAAATCTCCCAGATTAATATTATTATTTTACATTTTCTAAATTCTATCCCACTCTTCCTCCAAGGAGCCCAGAACGGTGCACTACATACTTAGGTTTCTCCTCACAACAACCCTGTGAAGTAGGTTAGGCTGAGAGAGAAGTGACCTGGTCCTAGTCCAGCACTCTAACCACTACACCACTCTGGCTCTCCAGGCAGGGAAACATTTATAAATAGAAACAGAAGTCATTTCTTCTTTTAGCCACTGCTGTGCCACAAATAGATAAGACAGGGATTAGGGGTGTTCATGGAACCAAAGTTTGGTCCAAATTTGAGCTGATTCAAATTTGAGTTTGGTCAAAATTCGAGCTGAATTCGAAATGAATCGGGAAGCTTGAGCTCAGGCTTGATCAAACGAGCTCTGGTCTGGTCTGACCATCGAGCCCCCCTAGCTGGCTTGCGAGCTGGCTCAGGGGGCATATTTGTAAAAGGGAATCCAGCAAGGATTCCCCGTTACAAGGAAAGGGTTTTGTCAATAGTAATGCAGGGGGTGGGGGATGAAAAATGCTCTTCTTTACCTTTAAGAACTGCAAGCCAATGGTAGCAGTGGCTTGGCGGGAATGGTAGGGATCATGCCTGGAGATCATGGTAATGATGGCAGTGAGTGGTGATGCAAATGGCTTCTTTGTGGCCATTTATTAATTTGAGTGGTGACACAAATGGCCACTGTGCAGGCGCAGAACTCACTGTAATGGATGTTGTGCCTGTGCAGAGGCCCAAAGCCAGCTGTAGGCATGACCGGGCCTCTGATTTGGGAGGCTGGCAGCAGGGCTGGAGGAGCCCCTTAGCTGCCTCTGCTACAGCCGCCATTCACCGCTATCCCTGCCGTGACCATCATGCACAATCACCGCCATCCCTGCCAGGCCACCATTACTAGCTTCATTGGCTTGCAGTTTTTAAAGGTATCAAAGAGCATTTTTCATTCCACCCGCCACTGGCAATTACTATTGCCAAAACCCTTTCCTTGTAAAGGGGACTCCTTGTTGGATTCCCCTTTACAAGTATGTCCCTCAAGCCCTTGAGCCAGCTCACAAGTCGGGATTTTGAGCTTTGGGGGTGGCTCACCTCTAACTCAGACTGGCCCCATTTTTCAGGGGGCCTGTTCGGCTAGATGGTGAGTCTTTGAACCTGCCCAATTCAACCTTGAGCTGGTTCGACCTCAAGCCCAACTTTGAGCACATCCCTAACAGGGATGCAAGGTTAACTACTAGGCAAATAGGCATTTTTGTGGGCTAGCAACTTTTAATGGGGTGTACATTTGTTTTGGGACAAATGGAAAAATGAATCAAATTGGGCTCATTCTGTCCATTGATCATTTTAGAGCACCTTCTAGAGAGCTTAGCTTAGAGGGTGCCTTCTTCTGCACGATCCCCACCTCACATTAAGGTCATCTGAGGAGGTC
Organism: Hemicordylus capensis; assembly: GCF_027244095.1. Lineage (NCBI taxonomy): Eukaryota > Metazoa > Chordata > Lepidosauria > Squamata > Cordylidae > Hemicordylus > Hemicordylus capensis. Next base: position 140,295,983 of record NC_069661.1, read on the forward strand.
CATTTCCAGTTACCATCGGTATGTTTCGTGGTGAATCTCTGTAGCTGCTCCTGGGCTGTGGAATGCACTCCCTGCAGAAATCCATAATTTGAATTCATTATTGGTCTTCAAAACCTATCTGTTTGGCTTGGCCTTCCGGGGTTTTTAATTTGTTGTGTATGTTTTTAACTTGCTGTAACCTGGTTTTCCAGGATTTTAAACTGTTTTGAATATTTTAACTATTTTGTTTTATGGTGCTTTATAGTCTCTCTTTTTAATTGTTAATTGATTTTGATTGGGTTTTTAAATGTAAATTGCTCTGAATCATTTTTGGAAGGGTGGTATAAAAATTGAATGAATGAATGAATAAATAAATAAATAGTATTAAGATAAATATATGGCACATATGGCACAACAGTCATTCCAGTGACTGTTCCTGCTGTCTATCTTGTGTTTCTTTTTTAGGTCATGAACCCTTTGGGGACAGAGATCCATCTTATTTCTTTATTATTTCTGTGTAAACCACCCTGAGCTATTTTTGGAAGGGCAGTATAGAAATCGAATAAATAATAATAATAATAATAATAATAATAATAATAATAATAATATTAATAATAATAATAATAATAAATATGCCATTTGTTGGAGCCCTCATTGATGGGAGAAGCAACATCTCAAAATGGGGAAGTGCTGGATCACAATGAGCCTATGAATGAAAAGGAATGGATGGCCGTCGAGCAGGAAAACACTGCAGGGCTGCCAAAGGGAAGCAGTGCAAGTAGTGGCAATGTGGGAATATGGGCATGTGAGATTATGGGCTCTCTCTGCACAAGATTATGGAGCATGTGGAGTACTATTTTAGGGGGAAAACAGCAGTCCTAAGGAGGAGAGTAGGGCAACCAGATTGCATGGGTTTCCAGGGAGACAGGAGCCAAGGGCATAAGGGGCTTGTGAGGGAAGTGCGAGGAAATGGAGGTTGACCTCCTCTCACCTTCTATAACTGAGGCACAAGCAGGCTTGTCTTGGGGTGGAACGGAGGCTTTTCCTGGTGGAATAAGGTTTTCAAGGTGGGACAGAGCACAACTCCAGGGGACCCCAACACTATCCATAACTTTTGTTACATTCCAGATCAATTCTCTTTTGGGATTAGGTGCAGCAGAACGCCTTTTAAAAATCTGTTGAAAGTTGAAAAGGAACAGCATAATACCTTTTGATACTCCACCTCTAGATGCAGCCCCTTTATCCCCCCAGCCCTTTTATCCAGCCAATGCATCCTGCCAGTGGGATCCACCATGTTTTTGTGGTAGCAGTCATATGCCAGACTGACTCAACATCCAAGGAATTGTGGGCATTTAGTGCACTCATTACATCAATATTTTATGTTGTCCTGCAGAGCTCATGCTTCTTTCAGGATGCAGCTTACTCAACAATGGGGGAGCCTCCCTTTCCCTAGCGGAATTTCCATGGGTCAAGCATCTGGCTGAGACTAGGAGGCAAGTAACACGATCATCCTGGGTGGGCAGGGAGGATGCGGGGGAAGGCTGCACTTAACCCACCTCTCCTCCAGATGAACAAACTTTCTTCCATCTGTGCAACTCCCTTTTGCCCACATGGACCACCCTGTTCTGTGCAGCTCTGTGAAGCACAGGGCAGGGCACAGGGATCTGGGGCCGAAACTTGTTGTTCCAAGCATCCCTCAATGCAACATGTGGGACATGCGTTGCATTGGGGATTCCCCATCACACAGGTGCTCTATGTGCCAATCTCTGAGACTCCTCGGGCTTCATACAACCTGAGGAATCACACAATACCCAGTAGCTGAGGTAAGGGTGCGAGAACATCCTTATTCTTGGCTAAAAGCTGGGTTTGTTAAGGGGGTTAGGCAGGCAGGGAGTGGAGAGATCTGTGAGGATCCCACCGCTTCTCATGAGCAGCTTAACATAGGAAACAGCCATATACCGACCATGGGTGTATCTAGCTCAGTATTGTCTTCACAGATTGGCAGCGGCTTCTCCAAGGTTGCAGGCAGGAATCTCTCTCGGCCCTATCTTGGAGAAGCCAGCAGGGGTGTAGCAAGATCGGAGTGGGCCCAGAGACCAGATTTTAAAATGCCCCCCCCTCAAAGTCCAGGGCCTCTGCACACCCCAATCCCCAAGGATTTAAGTCTGATATTTCAAAATAAGTATGCTGCCTAGAAATACATTTCACTGGACACACACACACACACACACACACACACACACACACACACACACTTCACAATATATAGTGATATACATTGAGTACTATATATTTGTGCTACTTTTAATGCCTAGAACACACTAGAAACACTAATTATTAAAATAGGACCCTCGCTGCAGATTAGCAAAGGAGACTTTCAACCATGCAGTGTGAGCCTATGTATGTTTTCTCAGAATTTTGAACAAATTCAGTAAAGTTTGATTGCAGGAGGTTTTTCACAGGAGACTTTTAAAGCCCTTTAACACACATCTCCTCTGGAATGGAGGTGCTGCATTCACATGTTGGCCAGATTGACCCTGAAGTCCCTGTGAGTTATTGGGGAGCAGTTCACACATAAGAAAAATAAAATAAAATAAAAGCACAACACATGCTTCACAGTTCTCACTCAGACCTTCTGGGTTGCAAAACAACTTGAGCATAAGTGCATTTATAAATGAATGAATGAATAAATAAATAAATATATATAATATTGTTTGTTCCAGAAGTTTTTATAATTTTCTGCCATGAAACAAGCCACTTATAGGATTTTTTAAAATTTTGGTTGTGTGGAAGTAAGGTAGGAGAAAAACCTGGGTCGAACTTCGAAGTGATTGTCTGTGTGGAAGCAAGGTAGGAGGAAAAGCTACCCAGGTTTTCCTCCTATCTTGCTTCCACACAACTGAAAATTGGGAGCACACACTCTCCCAAACCTGGGTAGAACTTAGTTTTTGATTGTGTGAATGATCTCATTAAATGCCAAAGCTGCTACTAGTTTTGCTCCATTCCCATAGTGAACAATAGAAAAGGGGAGGGGAAGTAGGATGTCTGGTAACAGTCTCATGGTTACAATGGTTACAGCAAGATTCCCATTTGCGCTGTGATTTAATCAATGCAGAAATACACTGGAGCCCATTTGTGAGGGGTGGAAGATACAAACTGAAAGCTGCAACTACCATGTACCACTTCCAAGATTAATTTTAGAAACTCTCTAAGTTAAACAGTGGGCAGAGCAAACACACACAACAATAAATGAATGGTTCAGAGGACATCCATTCATCCTTAGCAATTTTAATTTATTTATTATTTATGTTTAGATTAATTGCCTTTCACATTTTTATTTATTTATTTGTTTGTTTGTTTGTTTGTTTATTGTATTTTTAACATTTATACCCTGCTCTTCCTCCGAGGAGCTCAAGCATTCTTATTTTTATCATAAATACACATAAACAATGTACATAAAAGCTACAATAAAAGAAAAAAAACCAGCATGAATAAAAGCAACATTCAAATTCATAATAATCCTCTTTATTTTATTTTAACCTTTACTTATTTATTTATTTGAAGGATAAATAAATCTTTCAAATGCAATTCATTTGATAAATGCATTTGATAAATGCAATACATTGTCAAACGCAACTAAAACAAAAGTTCTCCTCTCCGCTAGTTAAATTTTAATAGCACTTATGCTCCAGAGCTTATTTAGGAAAAAGTTATCCAGTATATCTTCTCTGTATCAACACAATATTGCTACATGAGGAAGACGTTGATTCTTCAAGTACTACAACCAGTTTTATTTAATTTTCTAGCAATTACACTCTCAACTGAGGGTGAAATTATTTCTGCTTTTGCTGTCTTCTTAATTTTTTCAACTACTATCTCAATTTATCTTACAAAGAAAAAGAAAACACTTATTTGCTACTGTATTAGTTCTTGATGTTAGGAGTTGCAGAAATGGAACTCCTTGTAAACCCCCTTTACACCCCTACAGAGGCACACAGTCTGGCCTTGCCTGTCCCTAGCAGAGTCCAGGAAAAAACCAGTGTTTGTCACTGAAGAAAGGAGTAGCCTGGGGAAATAGCTAAGGAAGGAGCATGGCCTTCTGACTTCATAGGAGCCTGACCCAGGTACCCTGACACTCCCCAAAGGACTACCCACACGGAAGCTCTACACACTCCCGAGGCTCTCAAGACATGACTCCCCTTCCAACTTGGCACATCTTTGCAATTCTGACCCCTGCACTGATATGAACCCCTTCATGCTTGTTGAATCATCAAAATCTCCAGAATCAACAAACCAATATCCAACACTTTCCCTCCATCCTAAGGAAACCCCAGCTTCCTGTCTAGCTACCCTGAAACCTATTGTTCTATTTTTCTCCACTACAAATCACCCCCACTAGCCATTAACTCAGAGAAACACTGATTTAGTAGCTTTCTACCTTATAAAACTGCCAGTCAAAAGCCCCTCAATTTGCACAGTCTCTGGGTTTCATTTTGGAGATAATGAGGCTCTCCACACTAGCAGTGTGGAGAGCCATACCAGGCTCTTCAGGGAGAGCAGGCTTAGCCCACTTTCCCCGCAGACTAGTAGGGAGCCATCCCTGGGTGGCTGGATTGGCCACCCACATGACTACCAACTCCGTCACGGATCGTGGGGATCGGGAGATGCCCTGTGCAAGTGTGAAGGGCATTCTGGGAAGACTGCCAAGGCTGGGAGGCTGCTTGTAGCTTCCTGGTCGAATGTCTACTCATGTGTTGCCATGGCACAGAGCCACGCCATGGAGCCACATGATCAGTAAAACAGGGTTAGTGGAGCACTTGCTACGCTAACTTCATGGCGGGTGGGGGGGGGACTTAAGTAGGCTAACTGCTGGGAGCCAGGTGACTCCTGGCAGTTCCCACAACGAAAGCAGGCTGGGCTCCCTTAGCCAGCTTTCCTGCGGTCGTGAGAATACCCTCTGTGTTTCTCTGCTCCCCCACAACTGCACCTTTTGTCTTCTCAGAGAAGAAGCTTTCACCCTTTAAATCTGACAGTGCAGGGGGAACCCCTCCTTTCTCCACTTCCAGGAGCTTCTCTTTGTTATTCCCTGATTTCCCCCTCCCTTCCCTGTATATGAGTGTGTGTGAGAGTGCTTTTGGTACTAACAGGCTGGGCTAAGAGATTTTCCATTCTGTAGATCTATTTTTCAACACTAAAAGCAGTGGGCAGTGGGAGGTCAACTCCCCCCCTGATTAAAAAGGTAGCTTCTAGTGTGGGCCACCAACCCCATAGGATACACCCTCACAGACTGCAGCTTCTTTCAAATGAAAAGATCCTCATACATGGTTCACCATGGTTCACCAATATCTGGATACACTCTAATCTAGAGTATGTCTTCCCTTGAGGACAAAGCCCAAGAAAGCTAACTTCTAGATGATTTTTCCAGCCAGGGTTCTCTTTCAGTTCATATGACCTTGTTCGCACATCTCCCGTTCCTTCACTCTCCCTCATTGAACAGAACTCCAGCAGCTGACCATTCCAACTCCAGCAGCTGAAACAGATGACCATTTCCCTATAAGGAGCTCCCAGCAGCATGGGGAAGCACCCCCTTTTCAGATTCTGCTTCCTGGTTCCCAGAAACTCCCCCACAATGGAATAGTTCTACCCCTAGACCCACCCCTTGTTGAAGAGCCAGCTCTCCCTTCATAGTTGAAAGAAGCTGTTTCCCCCAACCAACCAAATTCCAAACTTATTTCTTCTCCAGACTCTCTCAGGATTATCTCCTTCTTGCCTTCAGTCTCCATGACAGTTCCTGGACTGGCTCCATTCTCCACCCAAACTCTCTTGGTTCCCCACCCTCACTCTCAATCTCTTGCTCTAGCCCCTCCTTCCTTTCTAACCTGAACTCTTTTGGGCTTGTCTTCTTCCCACCCTCAGTCTGTACTGGTTCTCTAGGCCAGTTCCTCCTCCTTCAGCTACCCAAACTCTTCAGGTCCCTCACCTTAATACCCCTGGTCTCTCTGCTGCTACTTCTAACTGGACCCTGCTGGAACTTCTAACTGGTGTCAGGCCCTGCTTACTACAGTAGCCACAACACAACCTCCCTAAACACCCAGTACCAGAAGGACACCACTCACCTTCTGAAGGTGGTGTATAAGGGGATCTGGTAGTCAGGGGTATGCAGCTGGAGCAGCCCACATAAACCAACCTTCTCCATCATCTGGAATGGCTAGTCGTCCAGAGTCATAACCTCTCCCAGGTACAATGACCCAGGTAGTGAGGCATGACTCTGGGCAACCATACCACTTACCCACCGAATGCACCCATTGAATATCTGGCAACATCCCCTACTTCATAGTAGGAGCTTGTGTCTTGTCACTGCTAGTTGAGGAGACACCAGGTGGCTCAGTGTTGCCAGCAGGAGCAACAACCCCAGGATGATGCCATTCAAAGTGCATCCATATTGATGACGTCCCAAGATGCTTTGCGTTCTTGCTCCTGCTGACCTGTGCCCTGAAGTGGGTGCAGACAAGACATGTAAGCTCACCTTGGTAGTGCTCGAAGTGGTCCCACACCATGCTGCTGCTGCCAGTCCTGGACCATTTTGGTGGCACTACTGGGACTGCTTATTCCTGCTGGGGAGCAGCACCACCAGCACCATCCATCCAAGGTTGAGAAGGTCCAGGAGCAACAAGAATGACTTCCTCCTGCCCCTACTCAGTCTCATACTAGGCGGAGGTGGCACTGAGAAAGTGGATTAGTTGGGTGGAGGATGGAGAGAGCAATCTGGCTGCTGGGCTAGCAGCCGATGACACCTTCTCCTCCACTCTCACCAAGGGATGAGCTTCTTCTCTGACAGGGGATTCCCCCTTCCACTACTTCTACTGTACCTCAGATGCCACAGGCAACTGCGCTGTGGGAGCAGGCAGCACTGGATAGGTGAGCCTGCATGCAACAACCTCTAGGGGGACAATGGTGACTTGGGAAGTAGGCCTCATTTGCTACACTCACCCCCCACCAGCATGACCACAGGCTGCAGCCCTGCTCTTAGCTCTACACTGCACCTTCCTGGAGAACATCCCGTCCCTCAAACTAGGCCCTATTTAAAAGAAAGTACTCTAACCTAAAAACAAGGCAGTCACTATGTGGTGGGGGTGGGGCTTACCAATCCAACACCTACAGCTGAACTCTGACCAGGAGGGAGCTCAGACAATCAGACTGAGCAGTACACACTGGCATTCAGCAGCCAGAGGTCCAACAACCCAGAGATGTCCTGACAACGTTCTCTGATTTGAATGATTCAGATCCAACCAGGAGAAAGGAGATGGCTAGCCAATCGGAAGTAAGTGGCCAAAAACCAATCAACAAGGGAGAAAATGTGTGAACACAACAGACAAAATGGTGGCCACCAGTACAACTCCCATCTTCCCCAGCTACAATTTATTGTGGCTGGTGATGATGGGAGTTATAGTTCAGTAACATCTGGAGCACCAAAGGTTGGGAGCCCCTTCTTTAAATGATGCAAGACAAGAACATTTTTCTGAAGGTAAGTATTATGTCACCTTAAGTGACTAACAAGCAGAAGGGTGCCGGTTTGAATCACCACTGGTACTGCATTGGGCAGCAGTGATATAGGAAGATGTTGAAAGGCCATCACCTCATACTGAAAGGGAGGAGGCAATGGTAAACCCCTTTTGTATTCTACCAAAGAAAACCACAGGGTTCTGTAGGCACCAGGAGTCAAAACTGACTTGATGGTAGGGATGTGCAACTTAATTCGAGTACAAATCAATTTGTACCCAAATCTACCTGATTCCGGTGATTTAGAGACAAAACAAATCACCCGTGTGGTCCATTGTCTAGATTTGGACCCAAATCGAATTTCGCCTGATTCGATTTGAATCAATTCAAGATTAGGATTCCTCCTCTTAATTTCCCAAGATTCCCAGCTTTCATTTTTTTAAAAAAGCTAAGCTCTAGTCCTTGTAGAAGTGGAGTTATGGAGCAAAATTTGTGGTCACCATTTTTCAAGTGTTTGGATTCTTTGGTGTATAATAGCTTTCCCTCAATGAATCCCTATGAGGATTCATTACACATCTTCATTTCTTCTATTCATTTTGACTGTCTTTTGGACAGTGGAACATAAGAACATAGGAAGCTGCCATATACTGAGTCAGACCACTGGTCTATCTTGCCCAATATTGTCTCCATAGACTGGCAGCGGCTTCTCCAAGGTTGCAGGCACGAATCCCTCAGCCCTATCTTGGAGATGCCAGGGAGGGAACTTGGAACCTTCTGATGCTCTTCCCAGAGTGGCTCCATCCCCTGAGGGGAATATCTTACAGTGCTCACACTTCTAGTCTCCCATTCATTTGTAACCAGGGTAGACCCTGCTTAGCTAAGGGAACAAGTCCTGCTTGCTACCACAAGACCAGCTCTCCTACCATGACAGTGCCAACTGTCAACTGCCGTGTGCCAACTATAGCCCACTCCCACCCGCAAGACAGTGGGGGTACTACTCAGTTTATGTTCCAGGATTTTTTTCAAGTGTTTAGGCTCTTTGGTGTCTAATAACCTTTCCTCATAATGAATCCCTATGAGGATTCATTACACAACAAAGAGTCTAAACACCTCAACAATTCCTAAAATATAAACTGAGTACCCAGTGGCTTGTGTGTTGGGGGGTAGCTGGAACATGGGATGCCACTAATTCCCCACCCCCATCAGCAAAGCAGTGGGGTCAAAATGAACAGAAGAAATGAAGCTGTGTAATGAAGACACAAAATAATCTAAACACTTCAAAAATACCTAAACAATAAATTGAGTACCTCAGTGTGTGTGTGTGGGGGGGGATGTTGTAGTTGAGACATGGCAGTTGACAGTTGGCACTGTTCAGTGATAGTCAAAATGAACAGAAGAAACGAAGGTGTATAATGAATCCTCATAGGGATCCATTAGGGAATCCTCATAAGGATTCATTATGAGGAAAAGTTATTAGACACCAAAGAATCTAAACATTTCAATATTCCTAAAAATTAAAATGAGTTCCCCACTGCCTTGCAGGTGGGAGGGTGGGGTGAAGTTGGCACATGGCAGTTGACATTTGGCACTGTCCAGTGACAGTCAAAATGAACAGAAGAAATGAAGGTGTGCAATGAATCCTCATAGGGATTCATTACGAGGAAAAGTTATTATACACCAAAAAATCCAAACACTTGAAAAATAGTGACCACACATTTTGCTCCATAACTCCACTTCTACAAGGGCTAGAGCTTAGCTTTAAAAAAAAAAAAATTAAAACTGGAGATCCGTGTTAGGGTTTGGATATGGTGACATCAAATCCCCATTATTTCCTATGGCAGAAATGTTCAAAATCAGTAAAAACTAAAACAATTCACTAAAAAACCAACCAAGTGTCCCACTGCCTTGAAATGTGCATGGTAGGTGGCACCTATGGGGACCTACCGGCCACCCAAATTTGGTGCCCCTAGGACCTTGTTAAGTGGTCTGAATCGATCTAACTCTAAATCAAATTAAAGCAAACAAATCGAATCTGGGGTGATTGGGGGGCAGATTTGGACACAAAACAAATCAGGGGTGATTTGTTTTGGTCACAAATCAAATCAAAAAAATCGATTTGTCCACATCCCTACTTGACCACACACTTTACCTTAAGGATTACTTAAATGTTCTACCTCCCACCAGGAAGCAGGATATGCCACATAATCTAAATATCCCCTTACCATAACTGTTACACACATAGGAATCCTCTTTGTATCAGAAGAGGTGACTTTTAAAAGAATGTACAGTCTTCTGATCATCTCAGGAGGAATCCAATATGCCAAACTCCACATGATTGCATCATTTTAAATGTGTTTCTTTGCCAGTAGGTATTGCTTATTGGCCATTGTAGTTGGGGATTATGGCAGCTGTGGTCCAAAAACAGCAGGAAGGCCGAAGTTGTGCAGCTCCAGGTTACTAGTATATCAGTTACAAGCAACCTACTTGCAGGCTCATAGGTCTTCTTGTCTTCCAAATGGACTTTTGTACTTTTCACATGCCACCAGTCAGGTCAAGTCAGGTCAAGCAAGAAAGACATGGACTCAGGTTCATTGCAATATACTCTAAAGGTCTCCTGCTCCTTGACATTAGCTTTTACACTTTTTGTTGTTCAGATTTATATTGTATGCCACTGTTAGGTAGAGCAGAAATGAACAATTTGCAACATAGAAGTTGAAAAAATGATGCATGATGTACGAAACTCAGTTACCACTCACAGTGATGTAACAGAGGACAAGGAACTATATATTTAGAACAACAACACATTGCTAGTTTCTTCATAGTACACATGTTGGCCAATGCCGAAAGTACAATTTTCAGAAGATCCTTACAAAAGCAAATCTAACCCTGAATACGTGTTTGAATACTAACCTATGTGCAGTTTCCCCTCTAACGGGAATTCCCAGTTGTTGTTGACAGCAACTCCTATAATCCACATCCAAAGGCCATGGCATCTGGGGATGATGGGAGTTGTAATCAGCAGCATCTGGGAATCTCAGTTACAGGGAATGTTGCCAGTGATCTATCTGAATCTAAAGCTGCAAAGCATTGCACAATTACCTGATAGTAAGTAAAACAAGTGGGATTACTTTTTGAGAAAATATGCATAGCATTAAACTAAATATTCAATAAATCAGCCCCTCCTTGACCTCAGTATTGATTTTCCCAACGACTGTAACAACCTCTGCAGATGTGCTCTTTTTCATAGCAATTATATTGAACGTATTCAATAGATAGGTATTTTGTCTTTAGCTGGCAATCCTTGGCTCAATTAGGATATCATGCAACATCATAGTGAAGTAAGTTTAACTATGGTTGGATGTGCTGTCTAAATTGATAGACAGTGAGCCGGGTCTCACGATCAGTAAGACCCGGTTTGGAAAGGTAAGCGGAGAGAGCGGGCTAGAGCCCTTGGTGGGAGCCCACATGATCAGCTGCTCATATGACTGGATCAGCCGCCCACACAACTGCCGGCTCCATGATGGAGCCGGCGGGGGCTGGGGAGTTTGGGGGCTGCACGCCCCCGGAAGCTCCAGTATGCCCTGCGCAAGCACTCAGGGCATACTGGAGAGACCCCTGGAGCTGGGAGGTAGCTTTCCGCCTCCCCTCCAGGGGTCTACTCATGAGTAGCCACAGCACAGAGCCGCACCACAGCTACTCACGATTTAAAAAAAAATGTTTGTGGAGCGCTTGCTCCGCAAACCCAGTTTAAGGGGAGGGGTTGTTTGGTGGGTTAACCGCCGGGAGGCAACCGGGCTCACCGCTGGTTGGCTCCCACGACCAGCCAAAATCGGGCTAGGGTCCCCTAGCTCAATATCAGCAGATCACGGGAACAGCCTCCATGCTTTTCAATCATCCAGCAAAACAGAAACAAAAACTGTGGTGTGACATGGCTTTGCCATCCATGGTTGGTACCTTGTCCAATTGGACAAACCATGGCTATAGCCATTACTCCACCTCAAGAGCCTGCTGCACCATGGTGGTAAGAATGAATGTATGAATCTTACTGATGAGAGGATACGTGGGGGGAAGACAAGCAGCTCTCAACCATGTGTTGCCTGTTTTGCATCTGGAAGCTAGGGGTATGCACAAAACCAGCTTGGCCTGTTTGATTTGCATTCAGACCCAATTTGAACCAGAGTGGGTAGGTTCGGTTTTGCTTGAAACCCACTCACCAGGGCTTGGTTCTTGGTTCGGTTAGAATGCGAACCCAACTCAAACTGGTTCCAATAGGTTCTACATAGGGTATATGAGCCAGCCCATTATTCCCTATGCAGAGCACCTAGTGGCACAAATCTAAGTTGGGTGGCCGCACCGATGGGTGCCAACTACCACAGAAACCCCAAAGCTATAAAACACTCCTGTGATTTTTAATGATTTTTAAAAAAGATTTCTCAATTTTCTGCTCCCCCCGCCCCCTAGGGAATAATGGGGATTTGAGGATGCCTCATCTACTGATGGGGGGGTTACCTGGACACCAAAGTGGGTTTGGAGGCAACTCCCCCTGGAAGACCCATGACGGTGGGGTCCATGGTCTTTTTAAAAAAGAATTTTAAAAGATTTTAGCCCGTTTCAAAGCAATGAATATGATTCCTCCCCCATTCAGAAAAAAACCCAGTGAGTGACCTTAACTGCTGTGCACTCTGCGAACTCAGAGTTCACAGCAATTAAGGTCACCCACTGTTCTAGAAGAAGTGGGGAGGGTTGGAATGAGTGGCAGCTGTTGCAAGATAGGTGACCAACACCATGGGTCAACCATGGGCCAATCACTCACCCAGCTCAACTTTCAGCTGGGGTAGCCCAGCAGGGGGACGTTGACCTTTAGGAACAACAGCTGTTCAACCAAGCCAGGGTCAAACTGGGACTGAGCAGGTGTTACCACCTCGCCAGCACATGAAAACACCTGCTTGTTCTGGACGCTGGTTGGGGGGGCGGGCAGAAGAGAAGGTGCACAGCAACCATCACCAGGTCCAGCCAGACTTGACGGTGGGTTGCCCAGAACTGTGCGTGGTCCAAGTCTCCAAGGCACACTCACTTAAGCCACTGGGCTGATGTAGCGGGAGAAACTTCCTGCTGCATTGGAGCCACTGCCTGGGATGCTAGATCTGGGAATCTAGCACTGCCTGTTAGACTGGGAAGAGGAAGGGTGGGAAATGAAGGGTGTGGGTTGCGCACCTGTGCTGCTGCTGGGTGTGGGTTGTGCATTCTCATGGGGTGCACCATCACCACCATCCTGGTCTCTGGTCATCCTGACCTCCTCCTCTCTAACTCTATCTACCAGGAGGTCCCTCCACCTGGGCAAGTTATCTGATCAAACAACATTGTCTTGATGGTAGGGTTGCACAGACAAGCCAGGACATACTCCTCTCTGTCACCCAACACACCAACTAGCCTGTCAACAACCCCAGTCCTCAGCCATCCAGCAAGTGCATGGCCCTCTGGCATGGTCATTGAGGTCTGGAATTCACCCATCAGCTTTTCCCAGACAATAGCCATGGGCAGGGCCTGGCTCAGAGGAGTGGCACTGGCACACAGAGTCTTCGTTGTGTACAAGAAGGGCTCCAGTACAGACACCATCTCAGACATGAGCTTCCACTCCAGGTTGGAGAGGTTGCACATGCACAAGGCCTCATTCCTCACCAGCTTATCTAAGGCCACCTCCTGCTCCAACAGGTGCTGGAAGAAGAGGAAGGTGGAGTTCCACCGGGAATCTACATCCATGGGAATGTGATGGTGAGGAAGGCCATGCTCAGGCTGCCACTTGTGGAGCAAATGCCTGGACTTCTCACTCTGGTGGAAGTGAGCTGCAATCTTGCAGGCCTTGTCCACAAGTGCGGGCCTTGTCCACAAGCACAGCTGTGGTGGCAACAGCACCCTGGATGGGCTGGTCCTGTTCCATGGATGCCTTCACTTCCATGAGACCACACACTCCAACAGTGACTCTACCACTGCGGTGACATTGGAGCCTATGAGGCTATTCCCACGATCAGCCAAAATCGGGCTAGGGGAGCCTAGCCCGATTTCGACAGATCGTGGGAGCCACCGGGAACTCACCAAACAACCCCTCCCCTTAAACCCATTTTTTAAAATCATGAGTAGCCATGGTGCGGCTCTGCAGATACTCATGAGTAGACCCCTTGAGGGGAGGCAAAAAGCTGCCTCCTGGCTCTGGGGGTTTCCCCAGTATGCCCTGCATGCTCGCGCATGGCATACTGGAGCTTCCGGGGGCTACGTGGCCCCCGAACTCTCCAGCCCAAGCTGCATGGCGCCCGAACTCCCCACCCCAACTCCCCGAAACCAATCTGGCCGCCCAGGGCTCCCACCCTGCTTGTGTATGGGGAGAGTGGGCTTAGCCCGCTCTCCCCGCTTACCCGGCAAAAGCGGATCTCACTGATCATGAGACCCACCTCATTGTCTGTTACAAAGAAGCCGCGAGCGAGGTGTGGCAACCTACCTATCCACTCCTCAATTTGGCAGCCAAGTATCGCTGCCACCTCCTCCTTGGTGTGTAAGACAGCCCACCTGAGCTGAAATGTGGTGTAGGATGCTCTGGAGCCAGAGGCAGCACCACCGGAGGTCCCTCCCCCCCCTCCAGGCCCCACCAGTGAGCAGTTAGGGCCAGGAAAGCAGCGTGCATTCCACTCACATTGTTCCAGAGATCAGTGGTGAAATGCACACTGGTGCCAGCTGTTGCTGCAGTCAGCGTGGGTGACATGAGCTCCCTGCTTCTATGCTATATAAACAGAAAATTTAAGGAAAAATGCATTGCCAATGCAATGCCCTGTTTGGTCCGAGTTAGAACCTTTGAACTGAACCAGTTCGAATTCAAACCTGTTTGCACATCCCTACTGGAAGCTTGAATTACAGTTTGGGTTCTAATCAATGATCACCATAAATCATGGTTTGTCATGATGTCTGAATCAAGCCAATTAAGCACTTGCTACAAAAGCAAGAGATCATTTCAGATTGTCTGAAAAAATAATGGGGCAAAAAAAGAAAGCAGCATGCATTCTGTTTTCCTAGATCTGCAAATATTCTCTCTTTATTATCTATATCATTGAAACAGACTTCCAACACTGCTGTTTACATAACATGGAAGCACAATGCCTAAGAAGTCTGCCTTCTTCTTCTTAAAGTACCTGGGATCTCTATTGCATAAGACCACATAGAGAATCTTTGTCAAATGAGAAATTATATACCTGTACATCTTGCTGATGGTCCATGTGTAACACTCTTTTCTTCTTAATGATCTGACCCATCTCGTACAGTCTCATGCCAGTCAGACTTGAAAGAATAGCCAGAAAACTAAACACTCTAAAAAACAAAAAACAAAACAAAACACAAGAACAGATATTTCAGCAGCCTGTGATATAAAATGCTGCAAAACAAAAGCTGGCAGAAAACCAAGAGTGTCCGGGGGGTAGGGGATGTATGAAGTTTGAACAGTACTGGAATTATGACAGACTTTTGTTTTTACACAGAAAGCAGCATCCAGGCAGCACAGAGAAAATGTTCACAGAACAGAGAAATTAATGTATGCAGCAAAATTTAAAAAATAAAAAAAATAAAAAGCAGAAAGCTATGGGCCTCATCAGCCTCTTAATTGACTT
Source organism: Hemicordylus capensis (assembly GCF_027244095.1). Classification (NCBI taxonomy): domain Eukaryota; kingdom Metazoa; phylum Chordata; class Lepidosauria; order Squamata; family Cordylidae; genus Hemicordylus; species Hemicordylus capensis. The sequence goes on from NC_069661.1 coordinate 140,311,111, forward strand.
TCTGTCCAATTTTCAATATGGCATTAAATATAGTTCCTTCACTTCCTTTGTAAGCATTCGAAATAAGTATCAGCTCCTCATGCAACCTTTTAAGGTGCAATTCCAATCCAATTAAAAGACATAAACTATTTTAAAAGACTTCTCTTTGTCATCATTGCACAGTGAAACACTTAATTCTTGCTTCTGTTAGAAGATTTCCCATTATCCTAGCTATATTTTCTATTCCCAAATCTCCTTGAAATATTATATTCCCTATAGAATATTCTGTTCCCCTCAATTCCCCATCATTTTTGGATACTTTCAGAGGTCCAAAAGAAAAGTGTATCTACTGTATGTGAAAACTCTGCAGATATACCCACCCCAACCCCTCTCTGGCCACATCCCCACTTCATGAGCCAAGGTGCTGCCCTCTTCACCTTGCTGCCAGCTTCAGCTGCTGGGTGGCACTGCCATTGTGGATGACTGTTTACAGGGTGCATTCAAGGCAGCATGAACACTTTGAGAACTATTATTATTATTATTTATTCGATTTCTATACCGCTCTTCCAAAAATGGCTCAGGGTGGTTTATACAGAGAAATAACAAACAAATAAGATGGAACCCTGTCCCCAAAGGGCTCACATTCTAAAAGAACCATAAGATAGACACCAGCAACAGTCACTGGAGGTACTGTGCTGGGGGTGGATAGGGCCAGTTATTCTCCCCCTGCTAAATAAAGAGAATCACCATGTTAAAAGGTGCATCTTTGCCAAGTTAGCAGGGCTAATTGCATGCTATTTGCGTGCCTGGATCATGAATAGCCAGTGCACGTGCATGGCAGCATTCAAAATGGCCACCACAAGCTAGGAGATGGCCAAGTCCCAAAAATGGGCTGAACCAGCCCAAAGAAGACCAGGGGGAATGGGAAACCTTCAGAGATCCCTCTGTGGCCACGGCAGCACCCCCTGGAGGCTGCCGGATCCGGCCATAAGTTAAAAATATGTTTTTAAAAAAACTTGTAGGTACTCCACCCTCCACCCCTTGCAAGCTGGGCCCAAACAGGTTCAACCTTGAGCTGAACTGGGGCCTGGCTCGAGATGCTTGGAACCAAACTAGGCCTGGTTCGGTTTAAGTCCGGTTCAATTCGAACCAAATCGGGCTTCCCAGTTCTATGCACACCCCTACAGAGCAGGGCTGCCTGTGTGGGTGTGCAGGAGGCAGCACCCACACAGGTTAAGAGGTAGGTTAAGAGCAGCCTACCCCTGCACCCTCCCAACCTGTCCCTGGTGATCATGAGATTCGCTTCAAGAACTAAGAGCATATCTGTTGGGCCTGGGTGAGGCAGGTGTGTCAGGAGAACAATCCATCCAGAGATTGAGAGTTTGGAAGCACACCATTGGGGCAAACCAAGTCACAACAGGCAAAAGGTCAGGAACCAGGAATCAGTCAGTCAGAAGCAAGCAAGGTCAAAGTCACAACAAGCAGAAGGGTAGGAGCTAGGAATCTGAAAGAGCAAGGAACCAGAACAAGTCAGAAAGGTCATTCACACAATCACAAACTGTGTTCTACCCAGCTTTGGGAGCTGTATGTGCTCCCAGTATCTGGTTGTATGGAAGTAAGGTAGGAGGAAAACCTGTGTATAAGTGATTGTGTGGGAGCAAGGTTTTCCTGGTTTTCCTCCTACCTTGCTTACATTGTTTACATAACAATCTTCAGCCTTGTGTGTGTTCACCAATATAAAAATTTACTCAGCCAGTAAGCACTTATTTTGAGTTAAATTCTTTCAGTAAAAATTTACTTAGCAATAGCAATAGCACTTACATTTATATACCGCTTTATAGCCAGAGCTCTCTAAGCGGTTTACAATGATTTAGCATATTGCCCCCAACATTCTGGGTACTCATTTTACCGACCTCGGAAGGATGGAAGGCTGAGTCAACCTTGAGCCCCTGGTCAGGATCAAACTTGTAACCTTCTGGTAACAGGGCGGCAGTTTTACCACTGCGCCACCAGGGGCTTAGCCAGTAAAAATGTATTTCAACTTACTATACTCTGTCCCAAAGGCTGAGCATTGGTAGCATTAAATAAGAAATCCAAAACATCCCATTAAAAGTATAGGCATTTAAAGAAATATACTCCTAAAACCCCACTTGCCTGCTACTTTACCCTGGCCTCCAGAAAGGGTGAAGCAGCACACAAGCCAAACAGATACAGGCTTGGGCTGGCTGCCACATGTCTACTGCCCTGGTACTGCTGCTTTCTCCTCCTGACTCATGCCACATTATCTGAGTTGGATGAGGATCACCCTTATGAACAGAGGCGTAACTAGGGAAAACGGCACCCGGGGCAAGCACTGAAATGGCGCCCCCCCACCGCACCCCCCCACCGCACCCCCAACATACTACATTATACTTAGGTTTTTCCTCACAAGTGCTCGCCGCCGCTGCCAAGCCAGGCCACTGACTGGACGCCAGGCGCCAGCAAAGCAATGCGGGGGGGGCATAGGCGGCGCGGAAGGGACCGCTCATGGGGAAGGGGGCACCGACGCTCTCCCTTGACTGCTGCAGCGCTGCTGCACTGAGCAGGAAACATTTGTATTAACAAAAAGTTTTTTTTAAATTTTTTTTTAATGGTCATGGCGGCGCCCCTCACGTGACCAGAAAAGATGGCGCCCGGGGCACGTGCCCCCCCTGCCCCCCATAGTTACGCCTCTGCTTATGAAGCAACAATTCAGTAGGGAACTGGGCTCTGTTGATTTTTGTCCTACAGCTCTCGTATCTGGGATTCCAGTAAATATCTAGTCTGGCCCTTCCTAAGGAGTTTTAGAGGCCCCAATAGGGATGTGCATAAAACCAGTTTGCCTGATTCAGTTCGAGTCCGAATCGGACTTGAACCAGAGCAGGCATGTTCAATTTTGGCACCCATGAACTTGGTTCAGTTAAGTTGAACCGGTTCAAGCCCGGTTCGGGGGTGCCAGACATGTTAAAGTTAGGGATTTTTTAAAGCCAAAAAGCTTTTTTAAAAACCACCACCAATAGCTTTATAGGCCTTGGGGGTGCTGCTGCAGCCTTTGGGGAAGGGTTTCTGCCAGTTCCCTCCCCACTGCCAGACTCCCACCGGTCTCCACCAGTCTCCTATCTCCTAAAAACTATTTCAGCCCTCTGTGAGTGCACAGCAGCCATTTTTTAGGCCACCATGCATGTGGCTGTCGTGTGGCTGGGTCACCAGAACCACAAGTCGTGTGGTGGGTCACCAGAACCTTGATTTGTGCGTAGAAGACAGTTGAAAGCCAGTGAACATGCTGGACAAGGCAAGCAATTAGAAGTGATTGTGGAAGACTAGGAACCCTAACCCTCAAAAACCCAAGAATTCCTTACAGTTTTTTAAAAAAACATCTCTTAAAGAACATAGCCCTCTTCAGGCATTATAAAGTGTGAGCAATACTCATGCTTACAGTGAGGAAAATGGGAAGGAAGTCCTGCTCCTCACCCCTCCTCCCTGAAGAGCATGCTGATACATCCTGGTGCCATTTGTCAGTGCCATGAGTGTGTTTGCCAATTATTCCATGAGCCACAACCTTAACTGAGTTTAGAGTGCACAGAATCACCAATAAACATGCTTACAGCACCACCCCCTTCAGACAAACGGCACTATGAATGTGTTTTTCAGAAAGGAAGTGTGAATGAGAGTTGGGGGAGGGAATTTCTCCCATTTTCCACGCTGTAAGCATGAGCACTGCTCGCATTTTATGTTCGAAGAGGGCTCTTATCATTGACAAATGTAGGTTGAAAACATAACATTTGTTCACTTGTAACAAAATATCTGGAAGAATACATCAGCAGAATGGAAGCAATAACAACACTGGATTTCATCCACAGTGCTTACCTTCCAATTGCTTTAATGTTTCACCTCTCCAAAAGCATGGACATCATCCTGAGTTTGTGTTTCAAGGTCTTGCAACATGAAATGTGTAGGTGTTTCATTCTAAAATGGGATTTAACAGTGAGCTTACCCAGCAAAATCATTTATTGAGTAGTCAAGTAAAGATTGGTGCACATAGCTTTCAGCAAGGCTGGTTGCTTTATAGTTATTTATGACTAAGTCATTTTTAAAAGTGTTATAAACCCAGAAAAAAAGCCTCCGGGCTGCAAGAAATCTTTTGCAGAAAATAAAGTCTTTTAAAAACTGTATCCTCTACTTTGATTGAACAAAGTATATTTCACCCAAAGCTTACCATCAAATTGTGATCTTCGAGGAGAGCATTTGTTAAAACTAATTTATTCAAGGGCATGACAAAACAATGACTTTAATAGAGTCCTTCAGAAATTGTTTATAGGATCAATTATCTTTTTGTTCTGTTGAGGCCGCAAAACAAAATGAATAAGCTAATAAACAGTTAAGATCACATTTTTATATGTAAGCCTAAGAGATGCAGAATCATTAATGAAGTTTGAATTAATTATTTACAAACAGCTGCAAAAGAAGCAGCAATACAGAAATAATGGAGTCTCTCAAGAAACATCCCTTCACCCATGAGACCATACTAATTGATATTGTATAGTGCTTGTGGCACTGAAGCCTCTGAAATGATGTGATGGCACAGAACATCCCTACAACTCAGGGAACAGCTTACTAGCAATCAGAAATTCAGAGTCCAGCTTCTTCAGGAAAGGACAGCATGAACTGCCTCCAGTTACCCAGGACTGTCAGGGTTTTCTTTACCAGGATTATCTCACTGACAAGGAATTGTTCTGTATTGTCCATATTTCAATCAAGGGGCATAGCGAAGGGAGAGTGGTCCATGTTCAAACCCCGGGGGCATGCACACACCACACCCACTACCCCCCTGGAGGGGGCCACAGAGCTCCCCCTCCCTCAGGCCAGGGCTTCTGCTGTGCTGGCCACCTGCAGCCGCCACCAGCTGCCTCCTTCCGGGATTGACTGATGGAAGTAGGATGAACACAGCCTGTCGAGCACAGCCAAAGGAGACAGTTGTGGCTGCTTTCATCCTCCTTCCACCAGCCAGCTGATGGAAGCAGGATGAAAGCAGCCAGGCAGGTGGCCTAAGGAGGTAGCTGGCTGTGGCAGCGGTGGCAGCCACTCATCAGGCTGTGTCCATCCTCCTTCCATCAGCTGAGTACAAGCTGAAGGCAGATGGCCATGTAAGCAGTGGGATCCCCATCCACAGGGAGCGGGGACCTCTGCAGCTCCTCCCAGAGGCTCTGCAACTCTCCAATGAAGGACTCGATAGGTTCTTTGAACCCATTCGCAATATTACAGCTCCATCCCATTTCAATCTATTTTTAGCCTTCAATTTACTTTTAGCCTAAGGAAAATAAGTTTATGAGATTACCTAGAATTTTGTGTGTGTGTGTGTGTGTGTGTGTGTCCATATGTCTATGTCTGTCTATGTGTCCCTATCAACTTTGCAATACCTGGACCTATATGAACCAAATTGGGTACAGTTGTAGGGATACCTCAATGGCGTAATTTGTGATAATGTCGATTCAAGATGGTGGATGTGTAAATGGTTGAGGCACAAGTGGGCTAACTTTTGGACTGTCTAATTAATTTGAACCACATTTGGTACAGTTGTAGTGAGTGACACATAGGGACACCTCAATGGTGTAATTTGTAATGATATCATCCACCTCATTTCAAGATGGAGGAGCAACTTGCAGAACAGGCTAACTTGCACAACACCTAACTGATCTTGACCAAATTTTGTGCAGTTTTAGTGAGTGGCACAAAGGGACACCTCAATGGTGTATTTTGTGATGATGTAGTCACCCCAATTCATGATGGCAGACATGTGAATGTTTGAGGCACAAGTGGGAGAAGTTGTGAACCACCTAACCGATTTGAACCAAATTTGGGATAGTTGTAGGGACACATAGCGACACCTCAGTGACCTAGTCTGTGATGATTCCATCCACCCCAATTCAAGATGGCAGATGCATGAACATTTGAGGTGCAAGTGGGCTAACTTCTGAACCACTTAACTTATTTGAACCAAATTTGCTACAGGTGTAGGGACACATAGGGATGGCTCAATGTTGTAGTTTGTAATGATGTCATCCACCCTGATTCAAGACAGTGGATATGTGAACAGTTGAGGCACAAGTGGGCTAACTTGTGGACTGACTAACTGATTTGAACCAAATTTGGTACAGTTGTAGTGAGTGACACATAGGGACACCTCAACGGCATCATTTGTGATGAGGTCATTTAGCCCAGCTCAAGATGATGTACATGTGAATGTTTAGGGCTGAAATGGGCTAATTTGTGAAAATGGTAATTGTCAATTAAGATTACAGTGATAGTCAATTAAGATCATAGTGAGAGGAACATAGACAAATTAGTTCTTACCAAGACAACTTGTTATATTGTTAGTTTTGTTGTGCGTGTGTAGCAACCAAGCCATGTTGTGGAGGTGAACACATACTGGAAAGAAGTGGTGGCAGTCCACTCTCAGTCTTACCCAGAACAAGTGCGTAAGAAAAGGGCCTGTTTGGTGAGCTCAACTGGTCTCTCATTTGCTCCTTTCCTCTTTCCAGTCCATGCTTGCTTCAGGAGAGGTGTCAGGGTTTGCCTAATAGCATGTGTGATTTTTCTGTGCTACATCTGGAATACAGGGAGGGATCCAAATGCCTACCTCTGAAATTCTGTTTCAGAGGCCCAGGGGTGGGCAGGAGACCATATTCTTTTGTTTTAGTGCATGTGCACCAATGCTGAGTCCTAGCACTGAAAGGGGTTCTGGGGCTACCATGACCCTGTCACATATTAAATGCCAACATTTATATACTGTATAATGCCACATATGCGAGAACTGAATTGTTATTCAGAAGTGGACCAAAATTGTTTGTATTACCGTATATCATTGCCATCTGTTTTAGAGAAGCCAAAATTAAATTATTAAATTATCCAAATTCAGTGTTCTCCTGTCTGCAAAATAAATAAATACAGCCTGTGTGTATTTGAGGGAGAGATATATATACCAAAAGGATGCTTGTGCTTAAGAACTGTGTAAAATACACAACTTTACACAGTGTAAAAGAGGACTAGTAATAATGCATGAGTAGTTAAGAATTAAACATTTTCTGTCATGGATTATTTTATGGACTGAACTGTGCAGTTCTTACCTCCATGATTTACCATTGTCTGCGGGTTATGTGTCCTCAGTTTCAAGCCCCTATCCATGCTCTCACCCAAACAGTTATGCACATGAATGTCAGAATTAAAGACTTATAATTCAAAAAAAAAAAAAAAAAAGACAGCCCACCAGCCCTGACTTCACTCTTGCCCACAACCAGCAAAGGAAGAGGATTGGGGCTGAAAGATAAAGAGGGAAAGTGGGTGCATGAAAGTTGTAAGTGAGCACAATACGTAAGGTGTCTTTATAGTTCATGAGCAAGGCCCCCACATTTTGGCCATTTGAGCCATTTCAGGGGATGAAAGCACATATTGTTTTTTTTAATGTCTACCCCCCACCTCCCAGAGATGGATAATAGGGGACAGCATTGTTGCACTTTCAGCTTTCTGTGTGTTATCATCCTTTCTTTATACCTATCCCCAAACTATTAGGGTAAAATAGCAGCCATTTTTACACAGAGGAAAGGGTTAGGGTCAGGGTTAAGGTAACTGGCCACCCCAGCTTTCTCATGTATTATTACTTCTTGCAAGCATTAAAGTTAAGACAGGCACCTTAACTTATAATTTCCATGCTTTTTTGTGCATGAGTAAACACTTTAGCTGTTGTTTTAAATGACAGGGTTTTTTTAAATCCTAGAATAAAAATCAGGGATGGAAGTACAACAATTCCTCAAGATTCTGATACTTTTAAAACCATCGCAGGACTGTTTCTGAAGTATGCATTTTTGCTTTTTTTCATAGCAGTGAATGGTATTGTTCACTCCCATGGGAAAACTAAAGCACAGCATCTATGGGACACCTGAAAAATCTGTTCCCAAACCCACTTCTGGGTAGTCTTGTACAGAGAAATATATTTTCCCTCTTCTAAATTCTTATAATATGTGGGGCTACTCTCCATCTCTCCCCCAACTCATGCATCATAATGATGGTCATTCTGCTCGTTTAGAATGAGAGGATGAGGCTAAAGCAAATGCACTTTGAATGTTCAAATATGTAGCTCTCTACAGATAAGTAGTATTTCTATTAAGACAAGTTTATGTACAGTAAGCCAGTACTTTTCTGCTAAATTGAGACTAGGGGAATTCATACTGAATAGAAGGACTGCATTTTACAACAACTTAAACTTCCCATTCGAGACAGCAGCTTTTAAGCTTGGACAAAATACTGAAAAACATCTCTATCTATAACTGGCATATAGCATCCAATGATTCCATTTCTACTTAAGAACATAAGAACAGCCCTGCTGGTTCAGGCCCAGTGTTCCATCCAGTGTTTCTGGGTATGCTCCCCGTGTGCCCAGACAATTCCCCACGTGTTGAGGCAGCGGGGAGGGTTGGGGGCCAGGATGTGTCATCCCAGCCCCTGGAAATATGGGGAACCATATTTGAAACATGGGGATCCCCCCTCCCCTCCTCAGGCTGCCAGACAATCAGGAAAGTGGGGTTAAGGGAGCGCTCGCCCCTTAACCTCATTTTAATGGGTGGCTATTTAGGTGGGTTTGCCACCATGTTGCCATTGGGATTGACCTGATCCAGGCGGTTCACACGCGCATGCAAAACTGGACTGGGATCCCTAAGCTTGGTTTCGCACACACACAAATAGCCCACTGTACATTTATTTATTTATTTATTTATTTATTTATTTATTTATTTAACATATTTTTATACCACCAAAAACTTGCGTCTCTCAGCAGGTTACAACAAGATAAAACATTAAAACATTAATTAAAAACAAAAACAAGAAATTTAAAACACAACAATTTAAAAAAAATTAAAACAATATTCTAAAACAACATTAAAAACAATCAAAACAGTATCAGTTAAAAGCCTGGGTGAACAGATGCATCTTTAAAGACTTTTTAAAAATTGTCAGAGATGGGGAAGCTCTTATTTCACTAGGGAGCGCATTCCAAAGCCTTGGGGCAGCAACGGAGAAGGCCCGTTCCTGAGTAGCCACCAGACGAGCCGGTGGCAAATGCAGACGGACCTCTCCTGATGATCTCAATGGGCGGTGGGGTTCATAATGAAGAAGACGTTCTCTTAAATACCCACGGCCCAAGCTGTTTAGGGCTTTATAGGTTATAACTAACACCTTGTATTTTGCCCAGAAACATATCGGCAGCCAGTGTAACTCCTTCAATACAGGAGTAATATGGTCTCTCCTAGATGACCCAGAGACCAGCCTGGCTGCTGCATTCTGCTGCATTCATAGTTTCCGGACTACGTACAAGGGCAGCCCCACATAGAGCACATTACAGTAATCCAATCTGGAGGTTGCCAGCAGATGTACCACTGTTTTGAGGTCTTCTATCTCAAGAAACAGACGCAGCTGGCGTATCAGCCGAAGCTGATAGAAGGCACTTATGGCCACTGCCTCAACCTGGGACACCAGGGAGAGACTTGGATCCAGAAGCACCCCCACACTGTGTACCTGTTCCTTCTGGGGAAGTATGGCCCCATCCAGAACAGGCAGATCAAAATCGTCTCCCAAGTTTCGACCCCACACAATGAGTACCTCTGTCTTATCTGGATTCAGTCTCAGTTTGTTATCTCTCATCCAGCCCATTACTGCCTCCAGGCAGGCATTTAGGGAGGTTATGCCTTCTCCCGATGATGCTGACATGGAGAAATAGATTTGTGTGTCATCAGCATACTGATAACACCCTCCACCAAATCTCCTGATGATCTCTCCCAGTGGTTTCATGTAGATGTTAAATAACATTGGAGACAATACAGAGCCCTGAGGGACACCATACAAAAAGATTTTGAAGAACAACAGTCTCCAAGAGACACCATCTGGAACCTGCCCAAGAGGTAGGAGCGGAACCACTGCAGAGCAGTGCCTCTCACCCCCAAACCCCTCAGATGCTCCAGAAGGATACTATGGTTGATAGTATCGAAAGCTGATGAGAGGTCCAAAAGGACCAACAGAGTCACACTTCCGCTGTCAATTCCTAGTTGGAGATCATCCATCAGGCCGACCAAGGCAGTCTCCATCCCATAGCCAGCCTGGAAGCCAGTTTGAAATGGGCCTAGATAATCAGTTTCCTCCAAGACTGTCTGGAGATGCGAGTCCACCACACTCTCAATTACCTTGCCCAACCACGGAAGGTTGGAGACAGGGCTGTCGTTACTCAGCTCTGAGGGATCCAAGGTAGGCTTCTTCAGAAGCGGTCTAATAATTGCCTCCTTAAGACTAGGAGGCATCCTACCTTCCCTCAGAGATGCATTTATAATCTCTACCAGGCCTTCTACAACAACCTCCCTGCCAGATAGTATAAGCCATGTCAGGTAAAGGTCAAGAGAACAGGTGGCAGGCCACACCGTTCCAATTGTTGGAAATTCTCTGTGGTGAGAGAATCCCTTTCTCATTATAGCAGAGTGCACAGAGGCACAACACAGCAGAAATTTAGTTAGGCATGCGTGTATGCTGAGAGTAAAGTAACTTGGAGCCAATTCATAGTTTCAAATCAATATATAAGGCATTTATTAAGGAACTCCATTCTAGATAGGAAAGTGAGGAGTTAGGATCTCTAATCTATCTATCTAGCTGGATGCAGATGGATTCTGCATCTTCTCTGCACACATGGTGCAGGGAGAGGAGCTTGCCATGTTGCAAGGTAGAAGGGCAGGTAGGGAAGAGAGAGAGGAAGGATGTTAATCCCTGAGATTAGCAATCTACATATCCAAAGGGATAGTGTCAGAGCAGTGGAGAAGGGATGACCAATGTCTTGACCCTCTAGCCCTCTGACTTACTAGTCTGTCCTCCACTGCAGAGAAGAGACAGAACAAAGTCCTTTAACTTCCAACACCAATCAGCTTGTCCACATCCGCAGGAGTCACAAACTGGAACTGATCCAATCTAACCACACCAGAGGAGTCGCTGGACACCTCCACATCAGACACTGAAGTAATTGTGGAGACAGAGTCTAAGTCGGCCCGAATACAAGAGATTCCCCGCCCCCAAGAATTCATTAAACACATCACAGCGGGTAATCGATGGTTCCAGATTTTGATTCAAGGGAGGAGGGGCACATACTAGCCCTCTCAGAACCCTGGACAACTCCGCCGGACGTGAACTTGCGGATGCAATATGGGCAGAAAGGAATCGCTTCTTTGCCGCATGTATCTGTCAAGGTCTTGACCGGACTTGGCTGCATGCTGTTGACATATAGTTTGACGAATGTTGTTTTTCAGCAGTGAGTAGCCAACTGACGACATGATTTATAGTGCAAGCCATGAGAGCTCCCAGCTGGCAGGGATTTAAGGCTTATCAGCCCTCTGCAAGAGGCGTTTGCTTTTCCTAATAGTCTCCAATTGATCCCTGCGTCTCGTGACACGCCGCTGTTGGGGGGTCAGCAGGGGTTGGTTGCATAGCTCTTCTTCCGATTGGTCTTTCACGATTTCTGCTGCCTCAGGTTGTTGTGCCTGCTCAGAGTCATTATCCACAGCTGTTTCATGAACACTGACAGCCGGGCTCTGCCCCTCAGACACTCCTGCATCGCCTGGAAAGTTGACAGCTTCCCCTTCCTCCTCGCTGTCGGAGATCGAAGGCGTGACAGTATCACCTGAGCATGGGTCTTCAAATAAGCTCTATATTGCAATCTGTCGGATTCAAGCCGAGTCTTTCTCCACTTGCACTCCAATCATCTACCTCGCCGCTTCAGCCCCCATAGTTCTTCCGTATACCAAGGGGCCAGTTTTGAAGCGGGTCGGAGAGGATGCTTAGGAGCAATCACGTCTACCGCCCCGCTGAGTTTGCTGTTCCAGTTCTCCACCAGGACAGCAACAGGATCACCAGCAAAGCCAACAGTAAATCCCTCTAAGGCTTCTTAAAATCCTACTGGATCCAATCACCTTCTTGGGCGGACCATCCTAATAGGTCCCTCGCCCCTGCAAAGGTGGGAAGTGATTGTGAGTCCAACCTTGACCAGATGGTGGTCCGTCCATGACAATGGGGAAATCACAGGATTCCCCACCCACAGAACACCACCCTGATCAGAGTGAAAGACCAAATCAAGCATGTGACCAGCAATGTGTGTCAGCCCCGAGACCACTTGGGATAGTCCCATAGTCGTCATGGCTGCTATGAACTCCTGAGCCGCCCCGGACAAATTGGTCCCAAAGTGAACATTGAAGTCCCCCAGCATGACAAGCCTGGGGGACTCCAACACCAAGTCCAAGACCAAGTCCATCAGCTCAGTTAGGGACTCTGTTGAGCTGCAGGGTGATCGGTACACCAACAGAAGTCCCAGTCTATCCCTGGTCCCCAGACTTAAGTACACACACTTGATATGGTCCAACACTCTAACAGGGATCCTGGTAAAGGAAAGGTTATTCTTATAGACTACAGCCACTCTCCCTCCCCACCCATGGTCCCTCACCTGCTCCTCAACAGAGTACCCTGGAGGAAGAAGCTGGGACCACAATGGGCCCCCAGCCTCCCCCAGCCAGGTCTCTGTAATACATACCAGGTCGGCACCTTCATCCAGAATCAAATCATGGATGGTTTCTGATTTATTCTGGACCAACCTGGAATTACAGAGGAGCAAGGTGAGGTTCCAAGGGTGGTCGGCACTGCTCCCCAAGGTCAAAGAGCTGGCAGGACAGCCAGAAGTGGAAACAGCTATTAGATTTCCAAGTCCCCTTCCCCTGTAACAGCCCACTGACCTGCCAACGTTACTTCTTCTGTTCCTCACCACCACCGGAATGGCCGCCCCACAGTCAGTGGACACACTCCCTATCTCCCCATCTTCAGGTAAGCCCAGACACATCCTAGGACTATCTTACCCAGGACAAATTAAAACAGAAGCCCCACTATTAAATGCCCCCCATACAAATACTTGGGCCAGGAGACCTGGCCCTCACCCTCGCTGTCACCTGAAGTGGCTCCCCCAAAGGGGTGACCCCGCCAGTGGCAGGCCCCCTGCCACTGGCAGAACCCTATATAGCCCTGAGCAGGCAGCTCTAGGCAGATGGAATCCAGGAAACTGCCAAGCCACCCTCCTCCCCAGGCCCCAATCCTGCAAGGCCTCACCTCAGCACAGCAGGCAGTCCTGCTGGGGGGGGGGAGATAACAGACAGGAGGGCAGCAGGAGAAGCAAACAGGCAGGCACCCAGTCTCTCACCCTGGGGTCTATCTAGGTGCAGGTGCTGTCTCTCCTCTTCTCTCTCCTGCAAGCTTCTCATTAACGAAAGAAACACAGTAATGAAAGAATGGGAGGAGAATAAAAATTAGTCATGGAGCTCTCTGCCTGAGCTGTTACCAGTGAGCCATCTTTACTCCTCTACCTAGTACAGAAACAAAGCTACTGGGACAATAAATATTTTATTAAATTGCTGCCTCTGGATCTCTAGGTACCCTGGTGCCCTGGTGCCTGGGATGTTTTAAGTCCTGCTGTGCTTTCCCCAATAACACCAATCTGGTAGATGGCTGTGATCTCCCTGTGTGCAGTGTTCATTTTCCGCTCTCTGTGTGGTGAGTTCAGCTATAGCTAACAGCATGAAGGAATTTGGCTGTGTGGATGAACCCCAAATCTCCACACTATAGCACAGAAAGAAAACTTTCATTTGATGGACAAAATTTAACCATGCAGCCATCATTAAAACAAAAAGACAGTTTTTGGATTTTGCCAGGTTTGATGGACACATTTCCCTGAGCTCTGGGACAAAGCAGTAACTCTTTCATTCAGAAAGCCAAGATTAGATTTAGTACAGATAGCTTTTTCTTTAAGATCTCCATGGGCCATTATAACAGCTTATCTTTGATGTACGGTGCTTATGTAGCCTATTTGTTTGCAGTATACAGTTTTATTCATTCTATTTTAATAAGCTCTGGTGTGCAATAATGAATAAATTTATTTTTACATCACAATCCATGTTTTCTTGTATTGGCTGAAAGAAGAGTATGCGTTATGCACCAGATTGTATAATTGTGGTCATTTTCAACACAGCAGGGATCAAAACAATCTTTTGTTTCTCAGCCAGAAATATGCAATTTCAACTAGTTTCAATTAAAGCTATCCAAAGTGCTGTTAAGGGGCTTCCTCAAAATGACCTTCTTCGAAAATGAGGCAATACAGTTCTGAGAGGGTCTGTTCTCATGCACAGGCCAAATCGGGCTAAGGAAACCCAGCCTGGTTTTGCCAACGTGTGAGAGCTGCTGGGAGGCTTGTGGCTCCTGGTGGTGGAACAGTGGCAAACCTGCCTACAGAGCCCACCTTCAAAATGAGGTTAAGGGAGCGAGTGTTTTTCTGATCATCTGCCAGCCCTGGCTGCTTGCAGGGCTGGTGGATCCTCATAATGCACTGCACACTCGTGTGGTGCATTATTTGAGTTCTGAGGGCCTCTCAGCCTCCAAACCACCCTGCTGCTGGTAGCAGTGGAGGATCATCTGGGTGCATGATTCCTGCACTGAGCAAAGGGGAATGGATCGTCTGTGTGGGAAGTAAGCTTTTAGGAGTGAGCGTCCTCCTCTTACCCAATAAAGTCCTTTCTCATAAACATGAGAAAAGGCTCAGAGTGCTAATGGTACAGCCATTCACAGAGAACACTTACATGCGAACAGACATCAGAAGACAGGTACATCATGAATCCTTTCTCATGACCAGGGTTCGTGGGGAGGAAGTCTCAAAAAGCTTACCTCCCCACAGATGAGCAGGTCCTTCTCTCTGGGCAGGCAGATCACCTGCCCAGATTATTACTGGCTGCTGCCAGTTGCTCCAAGGGTTAGGAACATAGCAACATAGGAAACTGCCATATACTGAGTCAGACCATTGGTCTATCTAGCTCAGTATTGTCTTCACAGACTGGCAGCGGCTTCTTCAAGGTTGCAGGCAGGAATCTCTCCCAGCCCTATCTTGGAGAAGCCAGGGAGGGAACTTGAAACCTTCTGTTCTTCCCAGAGCGGCTTCGTCCCCTGAGGGGAATATCTTGCAGTGCTCACACATCAAGTCTCCCATTCATATGCAACCAGGGCAGACCTTGCTTAGCAATGGGGACAAGTCATGCTTGCTACCACAAGACCAGCTCTCCTCTCCTTGGGGTTGGGGTTGGGGTGCCAGTTGCTTTGCCACGTCACTCCACACACACCCCGAGCTCCCATAATGCACCATGTGAGTGTGTGGTGCATTATGAGGATCTCCTCTCCCCTCCCTGAAGCCCACTGGGAGCCACGGTTGGCTGATGAACAAAAAACTGAGTGAGGAGAGCACTCCCTCTGCTAACTTCATTTTAGAGGGAGGATCCACAGGCAGGTTTGCTGCTTCAGTGCCACTGGATACACATGCACATGCAAAACCAGGATGGGCTTCCTTAGCCTGGTTTTACACGTGCGTGTGGATACCTTCAAAGTCTGAATAGGGCTGGAGAAAAACATCAGCAGCACTGGAAGATTGTATGGAGTGGGTCATTTCCCACATCTCCTCAGCTCTAAAATCTGATTTCTTAACATGCATGCATATTTTACATGGGACTTATACCCCTTTGAGATGTTCTTCCCAATGTAGATCACGATGCAGCTAATGTAGCTTAAAGATGTGCTTCTCAAAGAAGAACATAATGCATCCCTAAGCCAATTGCAGCCACCTAATGGCGCCATATTTGTTTAGAGATGTGCTTCCTAATCAGAGAACAAGACTGTGGCTTTAAGCCAATGAGTATATCCATATGGGTTTGTGCATGCAGCTGCTACAGTAAGTATGGGGATCTGTACCATTGTATTGACATCCATTATCAGCATGCAGAAAATTAGCAATAAAGGGAATTGAAATTTCTCCAGCATGAAATTCAAAGAGAATTTCAGGATTCCTGCCATGGAGAAACAGAGCATTTCTCCCAACAGTTCCTCCACGTCCTAGGAATGGGGCCATAGCTCAGTAGCAGAGCATCTGTTTGGCACACAGAAGATTCAATTCCTGGCATCTCCAGGTAGGACTGGGAAAGATGCCTGTCTGAAACCTTGGAGAGCTGCTGCTGCCAGTCAGTGTAGACAGAACTAAGCTGGATGCACCAATGATCTGACTCAATATGCGGTAGCTTCCTATGTCCCCTAGTTGCAATACCATGAACAGAGGAAATGATTCAGGCCATCCATCTATTTAGCTCAGTGTTATCTGTGTTAATTGGTAGCAGCAGCTGCCCAAAGTCTCAGGCATAACAATGCTGCAGAATCAGGCTTGTTTGTTTATATGTAATTGTAAATGTATTAGAAGACTGTGTGACATACACATTATCATGAATGGGATTCGTACGGTACAGTGGTCCCTCGACTTACGTAATTAATCCATTCCGAACGCACATTCGGAGGTCGAAATTTTCGTAAGTCGAAGAGCGCACCACGGAAGTCTGAAAACATTCGTAAGTCGAGGAAACCGCATCTAAAAATTCGTAGGTCGAGTAAGCTGAATCTAAACCGGCAACTACTTCCGGTCTTTTTTGTCACTCGTAACTCGAAAACATCGTATGTCGAGTAGTTCGTAGGTCGAGGGATTACTGTATATATATATATATATATATATATATATATATATATATATATATATATAAAAACAGGAAAACTTGGGGCGTCACAGTGTGTCAAGCAGTCTACACTAGTGCTGTGTTGAATGTCTGTGATACACAACAGGAGCTGTTCACACTTCTTTGAGTGGCTCCTGAAACTCCACCAACATTACCACTGTGGGAGGTATGAAAAAAGTTTGTAAAATTCAGTCCCTAGTTTGGTGCAGCTCTAGGCTGAACACAGACACATTTTGAAGCCTGTCCCTTGTAGGGCCTTTGGCAGTCCAGCAAATAAGATTGATGGTGGGCAATGTTGTCCCCATTGCCAATTCCCAAGTGCAGCACCAAACATTTTCCCCACAGAAATGAATGGCAAGTAGCCACTCATATGGGATAAAATAAAGAATCTTAAGGCCACCATTGTCGTGGGGGCTAAACCTGCCTTTGGAGACCCCAGTGTCTAAATCAGGAAGTCCTTCCCCCCTCTGAAATTGCCCCAGATTGCAGCCTACTTATTCGGTCCTACAGAATTCAATAGGAGCCACTGATAACAGAGACACACTTTGAACCCTTTCTCATGATCAGAGAGTGGGGAAGAAGGTTCCCACAGACCATCCTCCTGTCTTTGCTGGGCGGGTGGATTGCGCCCAGCAGCACGGAGTTGGGGGCTGGGAAGCGTCACCTCACCCCACCCCCTGAACTGCCATAATGCACCGTATGAGTGTGTGGTGCATGATGGAGATTCCCGATGCCAGCTGAGAGCCCTGCAGCCAAGCAGCCAGGGCTAGAAGATGATTTAAAAAAAAGGAGGCTAAGAGAGCACTAGCTCTCTTGTCTCTGTTTAAGAGACTGGCATCTTTGTGGGGTTTGCCACCACACTGCTGCTGGGAGCCACATGGCTCCCAGAAGTTCTAACAATCAGCAAAGACTGGGCTTGGCTTTCCTGGTTTAGGCTGATCGTAAGAACAGCCTCTTTATCTGCATAGTCCGGTCCTCAGTCCTGCAGAGCCTTGGTATTTCTTGATATCAGCATTATAGTGTAATGGAATCCAATTGTAGCCCTATGGCTGACCTTACTGTCTTATCACTTGGTGCTGGGAGGAAGGCAATAAATGCCTTTAATAATTAATGGGAGTAGATTGTGGCTACATGAAATCCCACCCAAAGTTGATTACAGAACTGTCCATCAGTCATGAAGCAATGTTGCAAAATAGAGCAATGGCAGTTAGAAGATATATGGAAGTCATTTCCTGTCACGTCAGCCCATGATTTTATGGACTATAAAAACAGCAATCAGATTATGGGGGGGTGGGGGGTGGGAATTGATGGAATATGTCTGGTTAGATAGAAGCATATCTCCCTAATATAGACCATGCACATCCTGTCCTATTTTTACTCAGCTGCCTGAAACACAAATTATTTCAATGTATTTCAATGAGGCTTTTCTCTGTGGCATTCATTCTCTGCTTCATCTGCAATGCCTTAAGCTTTTGGCAAGAAGATTAACTTATAGATTTAAATTTGTTTCTTACTAAGAAGCAAAAATACCCACATCTGCTAAGTGTGTGAGTTTTCTCCAGGTGTTGCACTCTCTGGAGAGAGCAAATGCATGAGGGATCATGGCCCATTAATCATGCCTTCTGCTAACGATGTGCTTACTATCCACACCCCTCACCCTGTTCACTTCCAACATTCATCTGCTGAAGTAAGTGCTGAACATGGAGAGAGTTTGCTCCCACAGTTGTGAACCTTAGAGAGCTCAGGGTTCTCAGTCACGATGAGAAACCTCCCCCACATTCAGCACTTGCCTTTATAGATAAATGCTGCACATGGGGACCTGGAGGTCTAGTGACCGTTGAGCAAAGGGTACAATTGTCCTCAGGCCCCAAGGGTCTGAGGTGCCACGAAGGCTCCCCCCCCCTCGGCCAGGGCAACCCTTGGCCGCTCCCACACTCAGCTGGCAAGCAAAGTGCTCGCTGGCTGGGAGCACAAGGCAGGCCCCTCTCCTCTCCAGCCAGTGTTTCATGCTGGCTGGGGAGGGATGGACTCTCCTCTCCCTCCAGGCATTGGCCCTTCCCCTGCATCTGAGATCAGATGTAAGGCCAGTGCAGAGAACAGGGCTGTCATGGCCCCAACAGTTTCATTTCCACATTTCCCCTGTCAGTGGCTAGTGGGACTGCTGAAAAGGAACTCCTTTCCAGGGGGAAAAGCTCCTTTTCAGCAATTCCACCAACCACTGACAGGGGAAATGAAACTATGCAGAGGCCATGACAGCCCCATTCTCTGCACTAGCCCCAGCCCCTTGCATCTGACATCAGACGCAGGGGGCAGGGCTTGGGGCACAAGTGCCCTTTGTGTACATGGAAGAACATCCAGCGGGCAGGTGAGCCACCAGTCAGACTTTGTTCCCCGTTCCCTGCAAAGCTCCCTCCACCCCTGCCTGGAAGCATAGCTAACCAGTGTGTCAGCAGCAGGGGGGCAGGCATTGGTGAGAGAGTATGATTATAAAGATATACAACACTCTAATGGGCCATTCTGTCCCACAACTTGGTCAGCATGGACTGGGCTATGTGTATACTGCAATTCCCCAGGAGCACAGAGAAAGTGCATGTGCTCATGGGGCTCCAAGAACTCAACTACCTGAGAATCTCAGTTTTAATGTATATATAAATAAGTGTCTAGCCTTTATGGCTTCAAAGATATCCTTGAATGTGAATGGTCATTGAACAATGCCTGATGAAAGCTTATCAACCAGAGATTTGGAAGGGCAAGATTTCCATTCGTTGGGGGCAAAGCATCAGTGCTGTTCCATGACTAGCAAAACTAATAATATGCAAGAAAGGAGAAAAAAATACACACTGTATTGTGCAAAATTATAGAAATCAGGCATATTTGCACAGTTTGTATCAGTTGCAGAGTCTAGCTTGATTGGCACAGAATCAGATTGCTCAGGCACAGAATTCTAAAATATTTAGCATGGAGTACATACATCCCTAGGCATGGACTGGCAGTAACAATGGATATTAATTAATAGGCAACTAATGCAGTTACATTCAGGCAGTTCTTAATTTGTGGCAAACCGTTTGAGTTTTTTTAGTTGGCTAGCAAGAAACAGCTCCAGGATGAGGTTGCCAATTGTATCTGTTGCATTGGGGAAATGGGATTTCTTTTTAGAAGTAGCACTGGACCTATCTATAAGCCTCTTCTCATAATTAGTGAGAAGGCCTTCCTGCAGACGATCGATGCTGTGTTGCTGGGAGCGCTCTCTGTGTGCCTGGATTATTCGCCGCGTGCCCAGGCAGCAGGGATGGTCAGGGCCTGGGATGTGTTGTCCTGGCCCCCAGAAATACCATGATGCACTGCATGAGTGCACAATACATCATGGGGATCCCTGCTCCCTGGGTACCCTGTAGTCTGGCAGCTGAGGCTGCAAGCAGCCATGGCTGCCAGACAAGCAAAAACCAAAACCAAAAACCCGAGGTTGCTCCCTTAACCTCGTTATAGTGGGTGGTAATTTACGTTGTTTTGCCACCATGTTGCCACTGGAATTGGACTGATCCCAGTGTTTCACAGATGCATGCAAAACCAGCCTGGGTTCCCTTCATCCGGTTTTGCATGCCTGTGTGTATAGCCTCAATGAGGTCATTCACACAATCAAAAACTTGGTTTTACCGAGGTTTGGGAGATGTGTGTGCTCCCAATTTTCAGTTGGGTGGAAGCAAGGTTAGAGGACAACCTGGGTAGAAGTGACTGAGTGGAAGCAACGTGGGAGGAAAAGCTACCCAGGTTTTCCTCCTACCTTGCTTCCACACAATGGGGCTATTCTCACGACCAGCAAAAATTGGGCTAGGAGAGCCTAGCCCGATTTTTACTAGTCGTGTAAACCACCAGGCTCACAGGCGAGCCTGGTGGTTTACAAGCGGGTAACCTGCTTAAGTGCCCCTGCCCTTAGCCGAGGTTAGCGGAATGAGCACTCCGCTACCCCCATCTTTGTGCTTGTGTGTTTCATGGCTCTGTGCCATGGCAACTCATGAGAAGACCCCCCGACTGGGAGGCTAAAAAGCAGCCTCCCAGCTTGGGGGTCTCTCCAGTATGCCCTGCGTGCTCGCACAGGGGATGCTGGAGTTTCCGGGGGCCACGCAGCCCCCAATCCTCCCAGCCCCTGCTGGCTCCATAATGGAGCCGGCAGTCGTGTGGGTGGCCAGTTCGGCAGCTCATGTGTGGGGAGAGCGGGCTAAGCCCGCTCTCCCCACCAACCCTCCCCAGGCTCTTCTCACCAATCGTGAGAAGAGCCTCAATCACTTCTACCCCGGTTTTCCTCTAACTTTGCTTTTACATAATCAAAAATTGGGAGCACACACAGCTCCCAAACCCAGTAGAACATAGTTTTTCAGCCCTTTCTTATGACCAGTGAAAAAGGGCGATAGAGTTTGCAGGGAGAAAACCCTGAAAAACTTAACTCTCCACAGACAAGCAGTTTCTTTTCCTTGGGTGTGCAAATCACCCACCCAGATGAGCACTGGCTGTTGCCAGTAGCTTAGAGGGTTGGGGTGCCAGGATGCATCACTCCCCCCCCCCCGAAGCTCCAATAATGCACTGTGCAAGTGTGCAGTGCAATTTGGGGATCCCCACTACCCTCTCTGAGAGCGCTACAGTTTACTAGCTGCAGCTGCTTGCAGCTGTGGCTGACAGACAATTGGGGGGAAAGGTTAATGGAGTTCTTGCTCCTTTAACCTCCTTTTAGAGCTCCATAGGCAGATTTGGCACTGCAGTGCTGCCAGAATGGGGCCTGATCCTGGAGGTACACACACGTATGTAAAATTGGGCTGGGCTTCCTTAGCCAGGTTTTGCACACATGTGTGAACAGCCTCTTTGATTGTGTGAATGACCTCTTAATGTCCTATGCCTTTCATGAGGGTAAGTGATAAAAATGTGATTTATTAGCTGTACTTCATATGCTCTTTCATGATGATTACATTCTGCACTTCCATGAGTGGTAACAAGCCCATCAGCAGCTTCAAAGATTGGTATCCTTGTGAAGAGAGTGTAGTGTAGGTTTCCATTTTGCAATATCTATGCTTACAAATATAGGGTGAACAGTTGGGAGCAAGAAAACATATAGATCTGATTCACACAATCATTTGAATTCTATGGGTTTCCAACATTAGTGTGAATGTGTGAACCCATGACAAGGTGGGAATTTCAGCTTCATTTAGGCCATAAACCACCTTGGTGTGGTTTACATAATCATTCTAAAGTTGGTAACCCACATTAAACCTAAATTCAAAAGATTGTCTGAACCGCGCTGCTATCTGATAACTTCCTGACATAAGCATTTCTGCATAAATACCACATGATGTGACCTACCTTCTCTTAAAGCCTGTAGTGAGAATTAAGTCACAATCTTTGATGAAAATTAACATGACCCATTTATATCTAGTTTTTAAATCCATCAAGGATCTTGTAATATCATCAGCTTCTATGCAAAAAGGAGATTCTCAGGCTCACCTTCTCAGGAATGGATACAGTACACTATTATTAACAAAACATGCTATAGTGTAAGTTTAGTCAGTTTTACAATCTGGTGGTAATAACAAGCAAAAGTAGATGAATTTGAACATGACAGAGTGCATTGAAAGTGAGTTTGATTCTTAATAGTCAGGGAGGCTATTCCCACGATCAAGGAAAGTGGGCTAAGGGAGCTTAGCCCACTTTTCATTGATAGTGGGAACCACCGGGCTTGCAGACGAGCCCGGTGCTCCCAAGGCGGCTAGCCCACCTAAAACACCCTCACCTTAAATGAGGTTAACGGAGTGAGTGCGCCGTTAATCTCATTTTGTTGCTCATGTGTCGCCGCGGTGTGCAGTAACACATGAGTAGACGCCTGGCCAAGAGGGTGCAAGCAGCCTCCCAGCCTCGGAGGTCTCTCCAAGACCTCCGCCCTGCACACTTGCATGGGGCATCCTAGAACTTCCAGGGGCCAGCCGGCCCCTGATCCCCACCACCCCTGCCAGCTCCGTCACGGAGCCAGCAATCATGTGGACAGCTGATCTGGCCACCCAGGGGGGTCTGGGCAGTATCATCTGTGGGGAGAGTGGGCTAAACCTGTTCTCCCTGCAGACCCAACAGAAGCTCTTCTCACAGATTTTGAGAAGAGCCTCAGGGAATGACTTTAGAGTAGTAGATGAACAGCCTTCTTTGGCAGGTCCCTCCATCTATACTTAGGACATAGGCTTGAAGGCTCAATTTAAACTAGGGATGTGCATGAATCAAATTTTGCAATTTAATTCGAGCTCAAATCTGTAGGCCTCAAATCTGGGTTGATTCAATTTTAATTTGATTCTATTACAATTCAATTAGATTCAACCTAATTTTTAAGAGCTAGGAGGCACCAAAGTAGGTTGGCTGGCAGGGCACCATGGATGCTGCCAACTGCCTAACCCACAAGGCAGTAGAGTAATCAGATTTTTAAAGAATTTTTTTGAATTTGTCCTGTTTGGCAATATTAGTGTTAGAATATTTCTTTGTTTGTATTATTATTATTGCTGCCAAAGGGAATAATGGAGATTCAAAGTGGCCCATAATTCCAAACAGGTGCCCTGCCAGCAATCCCCCCTTGGGACACCAAAATGGTTAGGGTGGTAGGGCCCCATGGGTGCCAACTACCACCCAACTCCGAAAGGAATCAGGCGAAGGGGTGAGATTTTAGGAATTTTAATGTATTGTGGATTCTCTGTTTGTATTGAGTTCTTTATAGGGAACTGCACTGTTCCTTATGAAGAAGTCATTACAAACCGAGAGCTCACACTGTGGATTCTCGGTTTGGAATAGTGTGGTTCCCTATAAAGAAGTCATTACAGAGAATACACAACACACAACATTTCCTAAAAACTTACCCCTTTGCCTGATTCCTTTGGGTTCTGGGTGGTAGTTTTGTTTGTTTGTTTGTCTGTCTGTCTGTTTGTTTCTTTATTTAAGACATTTAATATACCACCCACTCCGAAGACCCTGGGTGGTGTACAACAACAGACAAACAGGCAACATTTAAAATTACATTACATTAATAATTAAAATTATTAAAGAACTAAAGTAACTACCAGAAAACAGAAAAATGAACTACAGGGCAAAGGCCTGGCGAAAAAGAAAAGTCTTCAATAGCGATTTGAAGATTGGTAAGAAAGGTGCTAGCCATCCGGAGATGTAGGGGGAGAGAGTTCCAAAGGAGAGGGGCAGCAACCGAAAAGGCCCTTTCACGTGTCCTAGAGCCCCGAACATCTCAGAAATCAGGGACCAACAGAAGGGCCATCTGAGCTGATCTAACCAGATGGGATGTAACTGGATGGGAGAGGCGGGTCTGTAGGTAGACAGGCGCCAGGCCCTGCAAGGCTTTGAAGGTCAGAACCAGGATCTTAAATTGAGCTCGGAAGTGAATAGGCAACCAGTGCAATGACTGTAGGAGAAGTGTCACCCTGTCATATTTTCTGGCACCCATGAGTAGACGAGTCACTGCATTCTGGACCCGCTGCAGCTTCCTGATCATGTTCAAAGGTAACCCTAGATAGAGAGTGTTACAATAGTCTAAACGGGAGATAACAAGGGCATGGGTCACTGTCATTAATGCCTGCCGATCAAGATAAGGGGGTAATTGGCGAACCAGATGAAGCTGGGCAAAAGCACTTCTGGCCGCAGCTTCCACCTGCTGCTCAACCAGGAGGCGTCCATGGGCCCTACCACTCAACCCATTTTGATATCTCTAGGCACTAACTGTGGGGAATTATGGGCCACTCTGAATCCCCCAGAAATAAAAACAAAAACAATTAAAAGAATTACAAACAGAACAAAATGGAGGCTCGAATTGCTGAATCAATTCAAGCTCAAATCTAAGCCATTTCAATTCAACCTTGAATCTGGTCAATGCCCTCAAGGGTGATCTGATTCGAGGTTGAATCACTCTGATCAACCAGATTCTAGTCAAATTGATTTGGCCACAAATTGATTTGCACATCCCTAATTTATATTAATTATTAAATATTAATACCTTTCCTGGACTGTACCATTTCTCTGTTTCAATTAACAATTAAACATGCAAGAAGTACAAGGATTTTTCACACTGGTGAGGGGTTCTCTGAACAATTATTATACATCTCATGTGTATTAGATTTTATTTGGACAGTTACCACTCCTTATTAAAATGAAAGGCCATCTTGAATGTGGCTTTTTAAAATCAAATTTCAGAATGTTTCCTATTATGGCAATGTACCCAAGCCAAAATGGCTTCTTAAAATGAGCAAGTTCAGGGCCTGCTAGTATTGTGGAATATTAAGGTTTTAAAAACCTCTTGACACTGATTTGATCAGAGCACAGTTCCTATGCTGTTTATTACTTCAAACATAATTCCAGGAGCAAAAGACCTTCAATGTAAAAGAAGAGTTAAGTCTTGTTGGAATATTATATGCAAATAGCTCTCAAACAGCCCAAAGGCACCTTTGGATTGCACAGAGGCCTTATTAGTTTCTCTTGCGGTGCCTGGCAGATTCCTTCCCCCTCACCTTGAAGATGGCAAAAGGAATGTCTCCGAGGGGAGGGGGGAAGAAACCAGATATCTTTAGAGTGTAAATGGAAAAATACAACTCTTAGAAGCGAATTGGAACCTTTGGAGTTAAAAGTAAAGCTTTGGCTTGCATGCAATGTGCAGGTGTGGAATGTGTTGATGGCTCAGTATATAAGATGATGGATTGCCAGAAGTGGGGCTGGCTGCACCCAGAAGCCAAATGAAATAAAGCTTTGTTTTGACACTTTGATGCTGGTGCCTGGTTAAAATTACCTAACCAAGAAAACGAATGACGGGGAGAATCTCTCCCTTCTAACAGTTTCATGCACCAAAAAGCATGGAACATATAAAGCAATAAACACAATGTACAGCCTCACATATTGTACTCAGTTATAACTTGCCAAAAAACCCCACCAAAACCCAGAAAGCATCCACTGAAGTGCCAACAAAAAAAAGAGACCAGGACTTAAGATGCTTGTAAATGTCTGGATGTTTTATTGAAAGTCAACGTGTTTTGCTCAAAAAATGCCCTCTTCAGGGAAAAAGAGTTGGTTTATGTCTGTTTGTTATAGTATTGCCCCTGAAGAGGGCCTTTCTTAGGCGAAACATGTAGGGCTTCAATACAACATACAGACATCTGCAAGTATCTTAAGACCTGGTGTCTTTTTACTGGCACTTAAAACTTGCACCACTCTTTCCCACATTTCCCCCCTATTCAACATCTACTACAGCTTATCCATGTCCTGACATAATGACATTTTAAGTTTCACTACCTTGCCAAGACAACCAATCTGGTGGAGTAAAATAGGGGAATAACAAACAACCTTGTGATGCCCAGGCACAGGTAATTTGTACTAGATGTTGAGGATAAAGGGGTACCTAAAAAGTGGCAGAGCAGGGAAATACTTGACTAACAAGCAGAAGTTCGAATCCCTGCTGCTACTATATCGGGCACCAGCGATATAGCAGCTGAAAGGCATCATCTCAAACTGCACAGGAGGAGGCAATGGTAAACCCCTCCTACCAAAGAAAACCACAGGGTAATGTGGGTACCAGGAGTCGAAATCGACTCGACGGTACACTTTACCTTTAAATGCATTGATGCAGTTTTGGTGACAGCTACATGTAGGGGGAAATGACTTGACTATCAAGCCAGAGGTTGTTGGTTCAAATCCCCGCTGGTATGTTTCCCATTCTATGGGAAACACCTATATCGGGCAGCAGTGATATAGGAAGATGCTGAAAGGCATCATCTCATACTGTGCAGGAGATGGCAATGGTAAACCCTTTCTGTATTCTACCAAAGACAACCACAGGGCTCTGTGGTCAACAGGAGTCGACACTGACTCGATGGCACACTTCACCTTTACATGTATATCATAACAGCTAGTTCTAGACTTATTGTGATGTCTGAGGAGCTTTTGGTTAACCCATTCCTTGATCCAGGCCAGCTTTTGAAGGGGGCTTTAGTTACTTGTATTCCAGCCCTGGAGTAGAGGCGGGCCTAACAAATAGCCAGCAGCAAGAGCACAGAAAAGTCTTCATTTGCCTGCATTTGCCTCTCTGTACATAATATCTATTTCATTAACCTGTTAATATCCCTGATTCCACTGCCTTTCCCTTGGATCCTACCATGTCATCTTCCTCTTTTCTCTTACATAGTTCTTTCTCACCACTTTTCAAAAATGCATTTCAGAACCTTAACTAAACTTTCTTGTCTCCAAATTCTAGCACACATATTCACTACCACACACTGGGGAAACTGAACATTGGCTTCCCTGCTGATGTTTCAATTAAACATTTCAGGCAGGGAGAGGGTTGTGTGGGAACAGAATTCACTCGTTGCAGTGATTTGCAGATTACCATGGCAAAATCAGACATCATCCTAAAAAAAAGAAAAGAAAAAGAAAGTCCTGTAGTCAATAACACTTCTGTAAGGAACAGTGCAAACTTCCCCTGCTGCCTTGCCAACCTACTTCAGCCATCACAGGCAGCAGTTCAGCAGAACCTTTAATGAGCAGCCACAATTTGTAAAGACTGCTTGTCAAAGGAGGGGGCGTGGATTTTGTGGCAATTCAAGGATGGGTGCTTGCTGGGGAGGAACGGAACCTTGGGCAGTGTGGTTTTGAAGGGGGACATTCTGCAGCCACTTCAGTCCTGACAGTTTGTTTCTCTCCACATCCTCCTGTCTCTTTTCATTTGAAAAAATTAATTAGTGCTTGGACACTTGGACTCTTTGAAACAGGCCAATTCTTTTAAGGAAGCAATCACCTTTGCTTTTGAAACTTGTTTCAGTGCACTTTTTGTCCAGCTGGGAGTCCTACTATAAGCATGCAACCCACGGATGCTTGCATTCCTTTCCTACTGTGGCATGGCATGCCTGCAGCATGTCTGCTAATCATGATCCAGAATGGCACGGGCCTTTTGGAACAGGAAAGAGACGCCAGGCACTTCCCCAAGACCACATACAATCCCAAAGAAAGGCCATCATTAATGCAGCAGCTCCTGACTTTGAGGAATGGCAGAGTTCTGTCTAAGCAGCCTGCTCTCACTAACTGAGCAAAGAGGCACCTTCCAAAGGGACAGCTCCCTTATAGTTAGGAGGGG
Source organism: Hemicordylus capensis (assembly GCF_027244095.1). Taxonomy (NCBI): domain Eukaryota; kingdom Metazoa; phylum Chordata; class Lepidosauria; order Squamata; family Cordylidae; genus Hemicordylus; species Hemicordylus capensis. Next base: position 140,338,900 of record NC_069661.1, read on the forward strand.
GAGAGCGACTGTCCCTATCCAACCTCAGCATGACCTCTCTCCAGTGGCTGTTGCCACCAATTGGTGGTGTCTCCCTTGTGTTTCTTTTCAGATTGTGAGCCAGATTGTGAACCAAGGGAACCTCCACCACCAACTCCTTCTTCATTGAAAAGCTTCAGGAGGAGGAGCGGGGAAGAGGAGGCATGTTGAGAACAGAGACAAAAAGACAGGAACAAGTGGCTAGCTGGAGCTGTGAATCTGTCAAGAATTATGTTAATTGATTGTTTGCTTATAGCTGTTGAATCACTTAACTACATTTAGATCAATGGACACTAGAGATTTGCAAAATGATTCAATTCAAATCAATTCAAGCTTGAAATGGGCCATTTCGAGTGATTGGAACTAAAATCAAAACACCTTTAAAATATAAGGCCTGATTCAAGTTGAAATTGAAATGACCCCAAATTGATCTTGAATCAATTTGAGTGAATCGAGTAACATTTTCAATTCCATTTCCCCCTTGTTGATTGGTTTTCTGGCACTGGCTTCCGAATGACTTGAAATCTCCTTGATTCTTGGTTGGCTTGTTAACACTCAGCAGTATCTGTCTCGCTGACCCTACATGTGGAACAGGTGTCCTGGACTTCAATATGCTACTTACTTAGCAGCCTAAATTGGGCTTCCAGGACCTCCCAACTGCATTTCCCAACATTATTGGTGCCGATGTGCACCATGACAGCTGACTCCTCCCCAGCACTGCCTATCTGGACACTGTGTCATGTCAGCAACCTTTGCACCAGGCAGGCAAGTGACCATGCGGTCTACATGAGGGTCACAAACCCATCTCTCTATGCCCCTAACAATCAAATCACCCACTACTAGGAGGCCCCCAACCTCCAGAGGAGATGATACGGGCACATCACCCAAGAAAGGGGTCCCTTCTAAGGCAACATTCCCCTCTCCCTCAGATTGATATCCTCCTTCCCTGAGACCTTCATTCTCCATGACAGCAGAGGAGTTGTCAGCCTGCGATGCCTCTATATATTCCCTGAGGGTCTCTCCACATAACTTTCTGCCTCTCTGAGCTTCTCAAATTCAGCCACCTTGGTTTTGAGGGAACAAATTTGAGAGTCAGGAGCTCTTTGCACTGAGCACACAGCCATAACTTCTGCACCTCAGGCAGATACTGTACATACAACACTCCATGCCATACACTGGGAAGCACACCCTACTCTGCTGGCATTCTACCTTCATAACTGGTTTGCTTGGCTATTTTGAATATATGGAGCTTGTTTACTTGAAAGCTAAAGATATGCAAAGAGGTTAGAGTTCAAACCGGTTCGATTTCGACCAGTTCTGTTTGAAGGTTCGAATTTGAACCAAACCAGGCATTGCACTGGCAATGCCAGTCCGAGTTCAAACCAATAGAGCCTGGTTCGGTTTGAACCGGTTTGAACCACTTTAAAGGCTCAAGCCTCCATTTTAGGTGCTATCCTCCATTTTGTGTCACTTGTGTTACTTGATTTCATTTGCTAAGCTCATGCTTCCCTGATTGGTGAGATGAGTCTTGCTCTTTGGTAGGCTCTGCAGTGGTGCCACTCCTTGAGAACTGGCACCCTACTGGCCAGGGGGGAGGGCAAAGGTGGGGGCTCCAAAAGGAAGTTCTATTTAAAGGCAAACCTCTGGCCTTGCAAAATCAATCTTGCTGCAGTCCTCGGCTTGCTGCATGCTGGCTGCTGCTTCTGCTGGTGTGAGTCTGCCTGCAGACTTGTGCTGGTGTTTGTTCCCTTCAGACCCCCCCCCCGCCTGTTTTTCTGCTCTCCCCCCTTCTGCTTTAAACCACTTTTTCTCCCTGCTGTGACTGTGTGTGTGTATGTATGTGTTTCCGCTGCTGGGTTTTTTGATTTTTGTTTTTGCCCAGAGTAAGTGAGTGACTGTCTTTCTCTCACCTCTCCTGCTCTGGGCTGGGGGGGTGGGGGGCAGGCCATTTGACCTAAGAAGCCAATCTGGCTCATTTCCCTAACCCCCACTGTCCCTCCCCCATGTTTTTATAGGGAAGTGCAAACAGGTTTGACAGCGAATGTATTTGACATGGAACCGGTTCGGTTTGATGGTTTGGGGTTAAACCGAACCACCCTCTGCTTGTTCTGACCCCGGACCAACCCCACCCCACTGCACCCTGTTGGGGGGGGGGCGGTTTATGATTTTTTATTTTAACTTTTTTAAAAAAAAATTCTTACCCCTTCCAGGGGGATTCTCTGAGGTGGCGGGGGGTCTATGGAGGTCCCCCCTCCTCCCATGGACCTCCCATTCATCCAAAACCAGCTTGTTCAGCAGTTCTTCAGTCCATTCGGGACTTTCCCCCGGCACAGCAGCCATTTTGGAGGCCACTGCATCTGTGCAATGGGCCTCTGCGTGGCTGATATAAAACCATTTTTTAAAAAAAAATCTTGCCCTGGTGGCGCAGTGATAAAACTGCTGCCCTGTAACCAGAACGTTGCAAGTTCGATCCTGACCAGGGGCTCAAGGTTGACTCAGCCTTCCATCCTTCCGAGGTCGGTAAAATGAGTACCCAGAATTTTGGGTTGGGGGCAATATGCCAAATCATTGTAAACCGCTTAGAGAGCTTCCAGCTATAGAGCGGTATATAAATGTAAGTGCTATTGCTAAGTGCTATTGCGAACACTTCCAAACTGAACCAACTTGGGTTTTTTTGGAGGGGATGCTGGACCAAACTGGCCCAGTCCAGTCCAGGTCTGGTTCACACTCGAACCGAACTGGAACAGCTGGTTCCGTGCACACCCCTACTTTTTTGCTTCTGTGCTGACTGGTGGCTGCTGCTTTTAATTCTGGGCTGAGTTGATAAGAGTCATCAGCTCAGCAGCTGCCAGTTGCTTTGTTTTATTTAGGGGTTTTGTGTGTGTGGGAGGGTTCTTGTTTTCTCTGGAGCAGGTGCTTTTATTTTTAACCCTTTTCTTGCTGTGCTTAGCACACCGCACCTGCTCCAGAGTACTCCATCACCCCGCCTCCCCTCTGTCCTCTTTCACCAGCTATTCCCCAAAGCCCTTTTTCCTCCACTACCTTTTTATTTTATTCATTGGCTATTTTAATTTGTTTGTTTGTGTGGGTAGCTAGCTGAAAGGTTGCCATCAACTGTCCCCCCGCCCCTGCTGTGCTCACCTGCTGCCAGCCTGCCACTGGTCAGGGAAGATCCCCCCCCCCGACCAGAGTTTGAGGCAGAAGATGGGGCAACAAGGGGGTAAGTGGTTTCTTTTTATTGTCCCCTTTAGTTTTCCTGAAATAGGGCTTCCTTTCTTTCTGGGTGTGGGGAGGTATATATTCCGTATTTTTTTCTTTACAGAAAAAGATTTGTCTCTTGTTTTCACAGGTTGTTTCTCATCTCCATAGGTTCCCCTCCTTAGTGCCCTCCCCCCGTATTGTATTGTATTGTAGTGGGTGGAGCAGGTGGGTAGGTTTTTTAAAACTAGGTATTTTTGGATAGGGTTTTTTTTTAGACCCCCCCCATTTAAAAAAAGATTTCTAACAAATTTTAAAAGCCCCCAGGGTTTAGGAATCTCTGAGTACTGTGTGGCAAGCAGAACTTGCAGCAGGCTGGTAGGTAGAGATGGGAGGGACGGGGTGGGGGCAGAGAAGAAAACATGGGGTCCCACTCCCCATTGGTGAGTTCTTTGCCATAAGTGAGGTGGTGGCGTGAAGGCTCTCCTATATAGAGGAGCCTACTTCTACCAAGCCAGGTCCAGGACCAGTAGTTGGTCCATTGGGTGCACCACTGGTTCGGCCACCCTGTGCAGATCCTGGCAGTGCAGGGGGCTCTTCTCCTAGGGAAGCTGCTTCCATGGCGGGGTGGAGAGCAGGGGCTTGATGCCTGGCAGTGCAGCCAGATTTTCCCTCCCTCTTGCAACCCCTCCAACTCTCCTCTTGCCACTAAATGGTGGGCCCCCAATGATGCCCAAGTCATGGCAGGGTCCAGTTCTGGGTCCTCCCAGTCTGGCTCTGAGGAGAAGGGACTGCTACAGAAGTGGAGGCGCCCCCTCCTCCAATGAAGCTGGGTCCTTCTGCGTAGGGTGGAAGGGGGGTAGGTGATGCAGAGGGTGAGCAGCAGCAGCCCCCCTATGTTGCTATCACCCAAAAGACCCAAGATGGCATTCAGGACATTGGAGCCCACCCAGAGCAGCAATGTTTGGTGGCATTTTGAGATCCCTCGAGATCCCCCAACTGCTGCTCGCTATGTCCACTGCAGGGCACAGGTCAGTCGGAGCAAGGATACTAAGCATCTGGGGATGACCTCCATGTAGTGACACATGTGACAGAGTCACCCGGATCCCCTTGACTCTGGTGCAATGCTACTGTGCCTGCAACTAGCGCTGACACGGGCTGTGCGAAGGCTTCCATGAAGCAGGGCACGCTGCCAGTCAAGCGGTGGACACAGTCATCGGGCAAGAAGCGCACCGGTCATATGGACCCACGTCTCCTCACCCACCTAATAGGGGAAATGATGGCCACTGACGACTAGCCATTTCAGGTAGTTGAAAACTACACCCTGCCCTCAAGGACCATGTTCAGCTGGAATGTGGTCCCCTCCCTGTACGAGAGATGCAGGGAGCTCGTGTCAACCATGCTGCATGCAGCACCGGCTGGCACCAACATGCATTTCACCACTGATCTGTGGAACAGTGCAAGTGGGATGCACGTTGCTTTCCTGGCCCTAACTGCTCACTGGTGGGGCCCAGAGAGAGGGGGGGATCTCCAGTGGTGCTGCCTGTAGCTCCAGCGTGTCCCACACTGCATTTCAGCACAGGTGGGCCATCTTGCACATGGAGACTTTGGATGTTAAGCACACCAAGGACAAGGTGGTAGCTGTACTCGGCCACCAAACTGAGGAGTGGATAGGTGGGTTGTGATACCTCGCCCAGTGCTTCATTGTGACAAACAATGGGCCCCACATCACAGCAGTGGTAGAGTCTGTGTTGGAGCGTGTGAACATCTGCTGCATGGCACACACGCTCCACCTGGCTGTGAGGGACGCCCTTGGCCTCAAGGAGGTAAAGGCGTCCAGGGAACATGGTAGGTGGTGTTGCTGCCACGGCTGCGCTTGTAGAGGAGTCTTGCAAGATTGTAGCTCACATCCACTGGAGTGAGAAGTCAAGGCGTCTGCTTCACAAACAGCAGTCTGACCATGGCCTTCCTCAACATCTCCTCCCTACGGATGTAGATTTCCAGTGGAACTCCACGTTCTTCTTGTTCTAGTGCCTGCTGGAGCAGAAGGTGGCCCTCGATGACCTGGTGAGGAAAGAGTCCTTTGTTGTGTGTTACCTATCCAACACAGAGTGGAAGCTCATGTCCGAGATGGGGTTGGCACTTGAACCCTTCCTGTTTGCCACAAAGAACTTGTGTGGTGACACCACTCCTCTGAGTCAGGCCCTGCCCATGGCTCTCCTGCTGGAGAAGCTGCTGGGTTAACTCTGGATCTTGCTGACCATGCCAGAGGGTGTGCTCTGGCTGCGAAGGCTGAGGAGCAGGGTTGTCAACAGACTGATAGATGAGTTGGGTGACAGAGAGGAGTATGACCTGTCTTGTCTCTGTGACCTGACCATCAAGGGCAATGTTGTTTGCATGGTGGAGGGACCTCCTGGCCAATAGAGTTAGGGAGGAGGAGGTGATGAGGATCAATAGAGACCAGGAGGGCGTGATGGTGTGCTCCCTGAGCATGCTAGACCCACACCCAGCAGCAGCAGTGCGGGTGGCCCTTTGACTCCCACCCCTTCTTCTTTCCAGTTCAGAAGTGCAGCATCCCAGGCAGTAGAGCCAATGCAAAATGCTGTTCTTCCCACTAAATCAGCTCAGTGGTTTAAGTGGGTGTGCCTTGGCGCCTCACCCAGTTTGCAGAAGGCTCGGCCTACGAGACCTACCAGTGCTGTGCAATGTGTTGCCCAGTACTTGGAGGAGTCTATGGAGGAAGTCCCTGAGATGGACCGCATGCAGTTCTGGGCAACCCCCCGCCAAATCTGGCTGGACCTGGTGGTGGTTGCTACATGCCTCCTCTCCTGCCCACCAACCAGCGTTCAGAGCAAGTGGGTGTTTTCACATGCTGCTGATGTGGTAACACCCGATGGGTCACAGTTGGACCCTTGCTTGGTCAAGCAGTTGGTCTTCTTCAGGGTCAACCTCCCCCCGCTGGGCTACCCTGAGCTGGAAGTGGAGCTGGGTGACTGATTGGCCCATGGTTGACCCATGGTGTAGAGATGTGCAAACATCCATTCGGGGTCAAACCGAACCATCCCTTGTTCAGTCTGACCCTGGACCGAACACCCCCCAACTGTTTGGGGGGGCTCCCTTTATATATCCCCTTTGGGGGAGTTGTTGGAGGTGGCAGAGTGTGTGTGTCTGCGGAGATTCCCCTTCCCCCACAGACCTCCTTTCATGTGGCCAGCTCTTCGGCACATTTGGGCCTTCCCACTCTGGTGAGGCAGCCATTTTGGAGGCCGCCACACCTGCGCAATTAGCCTCTGCGTAGCCTGGGTCAATTGTGCAGCAGCCTCCAAAATGGCCACCAGGCTGGAGGGGGAAGGCCTGAACAGGCTGAAGAACTGGAGGCTGGTGGGGGAAGGGGGAACCTTTGCAGACACCCCCCCCCCCATGCTCCAACAACTCCCCCAAAGGGGGTAAGTAAAAAAATATTTTTTTTAAATTAAAAGAAATCACAACGCCCCCACCCCGGACCAAAACAAATCAGGGGGTGTTTGAGGGGGTACTGGACTGAACTGGTCCAGTCCAGGTCTGGTCTAGACTCGAACCGAACCAGAGCAGCCAGTTCCGTGCACACCCATGCCATGGCGTCGGTCACCTGCCTGGCAACAGCTTCTGCTCATCCGTCCCCTCCCTATTCCTTCTTCAGCTGTGCCATGTCACAGTGTGCCTGCTAGTGCTGTGACATGTCAACTGGACACCCCTGTCACTGGCATAACTTGATGTTGAACAAGTCCCTGGTTCCACCTGGCCAGCAGCACTGGGGGGGGGGGGCGGCATGGGCAACTTAGGTGGTTGTGCCAGTGTGGCACTCACTATGTATATTTGGAAATGTATTGATTTGTAAGTATGTAAATTTGAAAGTTTGTAGACATGTGAAAGTGTAGATATGTGAATTAGTGCTGTAAATACATAGAAATTCTGTGTGCATGTGTGTGCACGCGCGTGCATGGAGGTTCCTGTAGAGTGGGTGTCCATAGAGGTTGCTTTCTTTAGTGTAGATATTGTTTTAGAAGCTTTGGTTTGTGTAGATAGTTGATGTGTAAATAGCTCTAATATATAAGTTATAGATGGGTTTGTATATACTTGTATATATGTATTTGTGAAATGTGTTTATTTAGGCCCCTCTTTCTTTTCCTTCTCCAGTTTATTTCTGACACGCACTCAAGCACACACTCACCACACACGCATGCACCGGCAATGATGAGTAAGTGGTCTGCTGCCACACCACGTCGTGTGTAGCCTCCACTGGACCCAACTCTGAGGCAGACTTCCTTATCCTTTTAATTTATTTAGACCCCCTTCTCTTTCCCCTCTTTAGATTCACAGATTCAGTCTGGATTCAGTCTCAGTTAATTCTTCCTCATCCAGCCCATTACTGCTTCCAGGTAGGCATTTAGGGAGGTTATGCCGTATCCTGATGATGTTGACATGGAGTAGAGCTGGGTGTCATCAGCATACTGATGACACACCAAACACACATGCACATCAATTATGACTATTTATGTATTTGTCAATTTTTTACACCACTGAAACTCTGGGCAGTTAGCAACATAATTTTTTAAAAAATTATTTTAAAATAAATTTTAAATAAATTTTTTAAAATTAAAAAGCTGAAAAAGCTTGGGTGAAGAGGTGGGTCTTCAAGTGCTTTTAAAAAATTGTCAGAGATGGGGAGGAGCATATTTCACAGTCTTGGGGCAGCAACCGAGCAGCTCCGTCGCCGTGTGGCCACCAGCCGAGCTGGTGACAACTGGAGACGGACCTCTCCAGATGACCTCAATGAGCAGTGGGGCTCATAATGAAGAAGACGTTATTTTAAATACCCAGAGCCTAAGCCATTTAGGGCTTTATAGGATACAAACAGCACTTTATATTTTACCCGGAAACCTACTGGCAGCCCATGTAGTTCTATCAACAAAGGGGTGATGCTGTCTCTGTGAGATGACCCAGAGACCAACCTGGCTGCTGCATTCTGTACCAACTGGAGTTTATGGACTACATACCAAGGCAACCCCACATAGAGTGCAGTGCAGAAGTCAAGTCTCGAGGTTACAAACATATGTACCACTGTTTTGAGGTCGTTCATCTCAAGAAATGGGTGCAGCTGGAGTATCAGTTGAAGCTGATACAAAGCCCCTATGGCCACCACCTCAACCTGAGATACCAGGGAGAGGTGTGGATCCAGGAGCACCTGAGACTGCGTACTTGTTCCTTTTGGGGAAGTGTGTCCCTATTTAGATTAGGCAGATCAAAATTGTCTCTGGAGTTCTGAACCCGCACAATAAGTACCTTTTTAAAATCTGGATTCAGTCTCAGTTTATTCTCCCTCATCCATCCCATTACTGCTTCCAGGTAGGCATTTAGGGAGGTAATGCGATTTCCTAATGATGTTGATATGGAGAAGCAGAGCTGGGTGTCATCAGCATACTGATAACACCCCGCACCAAATCTTCTGATGATCTCTCCTAGCATGTAGATGTTATTCTCTAGAGCATTGGAGACAGTATGGAGCCCTGAGGGATGCCACACATAAGCTCAGATTTCGAAGAGCAACAGTCTCCAATCAACACCATATGGAATCTGTTCGAGAGTTAGGAGCAGAACCACTGTAAGACAGTGCCTCCCACCCCTCAGACATTCCAGAAGGATACTATAGTCGATAGTTTCAAAAACCGCTGAGAGAGCCAAAAGGACCAACAGAGCCACACTCCCTCAGTCAATTCCCAATTGGAGATCATCCATCAGGCTGACCAAGGCAGTCTCCACCCCATAGCCTGCCCAAAGCCAGTTTGAAATGAGTCTAGATGATCAGTTTCCTCCAAGACTGCCTAGAGCTGGGAGGCCACCACTTTCTCAATCACCTTGCCCAGCCATGGAAGGTTAGAGATAGACCTGTAATTGCTTACCTCTGAGGGATCCAAGGCAGGCTTCTTCAGAAGAAGTCTAATGATTGCCTCCTTAAGAAAAGGAGGCATCCTGCCCTCCCTCAGAGAAGCATTTATGATTTCAACCAGGCCTCCTACAACAGCCTCCCTACTAGATAGAACAAGCCATGTCGGACAAGGGTCAAGAGAACAAGTGGTAGGTCTCATCTCTACAAGCAGCTTGTCCTTCTCAGGAGTCACAAACTGAAACTGATCGAGCTGAACCATATAAGAAGAATTGCTGGACAATTCCAATTCAGACACTGCAACAGTTGTGGAGTCTCCATCTAAGACTATGTGGTCTGATGCCACCATGAGCCATCCATGTGTGGATGGATCCTATGTGGCCTCCAGTAAAGATGTGGTAGACCTGCCACTCTGAGGCACTTTTCCCCACATGCAAAACACATGCACAAAGAGAAGAACAGAAAACCAAGGTGTGTTCATTTAAGTTCTCCTTCAGTGTTTGTTTGTTTGTTTGTTTGTTTGTTTGTTTGTTTGTTTGTTTTGCCTTGCCTTGCCCCTCTTTCTTTGCAGATTGCCGGGTTGGTTTTACTGCCTTGCACCATCTTGCTAGGTCTTGTTAGTTTGTGGCTGTTGTAGTCTGTGGTGTTTGGTTTGGTTCCCTTGGTTTTGCAGTTGTACAGGCAAAGCAGTAGGTCTGTCTCTGTGGTGGTTATTTTGCTTTTCAGCGTGGTGTCTTTTTAGTTGTGTCACTGCCTGTTGGTATTGCAGCCTGCTAGGGGCAAAAAAACCCAGGGTGGATGGTAGACACCCATGGATGCCAACTGCCACCCAAACCCCAAAGCAATTGGGCACTCCTGTGATTTTAAGAGTTTTGTTTTTTTAAAGATTTTTGTTTTTTGCATTTCTCCCATGGGGACAATGGGGATTTGAGGTGGCCCTGCTGGCCCACCCCAAAATGGGTTTGAGGGCATGACTGGTTGTGCCACAACTGCCCCCCAGGGAGCCCCAAGCTGGTGTGATTTATGTTTTTCCCCACAGGAATATTTTAGTTTCTGGCCTCTTAAAAGTCTACCAGAATGGATGCATATGAGAAAAGTTCTTCATATTAGGTATTCATTGAGAGAACTCATGCAGCAGCAAGTCCAAACACAAGTGTGTGTGTGTGTGTGTGTGTGTGTACATACACCTAACAATCCACTCTGATAGACTGTTAATGTGTGTTAAAGAGGCCAGAAACTAAACAAATTCCTGGGGGGAAACTGCATAAACCCCACCAGTTTCGAGCTCCCTGGAGGGAGTTGTGTCACAACTCACAACCTGCCATGCCCCCAAACCCACTTTGGGATACCCAAGCATTAATCCCATTATTTCCTACGGGAGAAATGCAAAAATTGGGGAAATCTTTTTTTAAAAATCACTAAATATCACAGAAGTGTCTGGTTGCTTTGGGGTACAGATGGTAGTTGGCACCTCTGGGTGCCTACCACCCACCTTGGTTTTGTGCCCCTAGGTGCTCTGCATAGGGGAATAATGGGCTGGTTCGATTCCCCATTATATCCTATGTAGAACCTTTTAGAACCAGTTCGAATTGGGTTCGAATTCTATCTGAACCGGGCGGCAGGGGGGCGTTGAGCAAAACCAAATTGAGTTTGGTTTCAAATTGAGTTTGAATTCAAACCAAACAGGCCAAGCCAGTTTTGTGCATATTCCTATTGAAAGCTAGTCTTAGCTGCAGTTGTATGTAGGAATTAAGCTCTGCCCTCCAACTGAGCTTCCATTGTTGTGATTTAAAATAATTTCATTAAGCAGGCTTTTAATTGGCCTTTCCTTGTCAGTTCCAGGCAACCAGGTGGATTGCGCTTTACCAGATGTGATTTTTTTTCTTTTAAGCAACAAATATCTTACTTGCATGGGCTTATTTGCAAAAGTGAAGAACATTTCCATTTAATTAAAATAAAAAGCTACCAGTCACTATGCAAATTTAGGAAAGAGCTATTATAATACCTGGCTATTATAACAATACACCAGGACAATTACTTTTTAAAACAAAATGTTCAGGACCTACCAGTATTACTGAATATCAAAATTTCAAGGACATTGATTTCAACTAAGCATGGTCAGATTTAATTAATTTTTTTTTATACAGTAGCTAGGTAAAGTCACCTTAAGTGACGCAGCGGGGAAATGCTTGACTAACAAGCAGAAGGTTGCCAGTTTGATTGCCCACTAGTACTATATTGGGCAGCAGCGATATAGGAAGATTCTGAAAGGCATCATCTCATACTGCGTGGGAGGAGGCAATGGTAAACCCCTCCTGTATTCTACTAAAAGAAAACCACAGGGCTCTGTGGGTGGCAGGAGTTGAAATAGACTTGACAGCACACTTTACCTTTTTTAAAAAAATATTGGATTTTACAATAGCTTTTACATTCAAATTGCATTCATTTATCTAATTCTACACGTAAGTAAATTTATCTAATTCTACACGTAAGTAAGTAAATATTGACTTCCCAACTTGCCTATCTGCGCAGTTCACAATAACTGTACATATTGCTATAATACCATTGCTATAATAATTCAAAACATACATACTCCACAATACAACTCGATTTTACCCAACTCAACCTGCTGTTATTACTATATTTCAAACCCTACTGAAAAGTCCATATTAGAAAAAATAATTCTTTAAGTAAAGCAAAAATGGTTCCCAACCTTCTTTGAAACATTTCAAATTTTCATCTCTTATAAGTGCTATAAGCTTTGCCATCTCAGCATATTCCAATTTTTTAATCAACCAGTCTTCTTTTGAGGGAATTTTAGTGTCTTTCCATTTTTGTGCATATACGTACTATCCTGGCTGCTGTGGTTGCATACACTAAAAATGTTGAATTTCTTCTGGAGAACTCACTTTCAGTTATTCCCAGCAGGAAGGATTCTGGCCTCTTAAGAAATGTCACTTTAAAAAATTTCTTCAGCTCATTGTACATCATATCCCAAAAGGCCTTTGCCCTTTACCTTTAAATAATTTTACCTACATAATTTTTAGCTACATAATTTTTTTTTACTGCTAGTTCATAGGAGCTGCTGCTTGCTGAGCTCCAGCTACTAGTGCTCTGTATGTAAGTGATCTGGGATGGGATCAAGCCACATCAGAAAGAAAGCTAGATAGAAACCCCACCCCCATTATGCTACATGGCAAAGAGGCTATTCCCACAATCACCGGAAAGCGGGCTAAGGGAGCTTAGCCCACTTTCCGGTGTTCGTTGGAACCACCGGGCACGCCCGCAAGCCCCATGGTTCCATGGTGACTAGCCTGCCTAGGAATCCCTGCCCTTAAATGAGGTTAACAGAGCTCTCACTCCGTTAACCGTGTTTTTGTGGTTGTGACGGCTCTTGAGGACCCCACCGGCAGGAGGCTCCAACAAGCCTCCCAGCCTCGGGGCCTCTCCATGATGCCTGGCGCACTCGTGTGGTGCATCCTGGGACTTCCGGGGGCTGCGCGGCTGCTGATCCCCACCGCACCTGCCAGCTCCGTGACAGAGACGGCAATCGTGTGGATGGCTGATCTGGCCACTCAGGGATGGCTCCCTGCTCATTTTTCAGGGAAAATGGTCTAAGCCTGCTCTCCCTACACAAGTCCTAACAGCGCTTCACACTAATTGTGTGAAGCACCTCAGAGAGTTTTTGCTATGGGAGAGCACTAGGGATGTGTGAGCCAGCTTGCTTTGAGCCAGGATCGACATTGAGCTGGCTCGGTTTGGGCGGTCTGGATTAGAATTCGAGGCAAACCTGCCCCCCTGGAAAGGGGGTGCCGATCTGAGTTTGAACCGGACAGGCCCCCATACTTGAACCGGACTTGGTATAGTTGTAAAGGGCATCCATAATCCCAATGGTAAGGGTGGCATGGGGGGGGAGGTGAGGCTGTCATTTGGGAGGCTGGTGGGGGACTTGGAGGAGCCCCTGCTGCCACCCCCACTGTCTCCACTGCTTCTCTACTGCTTTCTTTCACCATCTCTACTGCTTCTCTGCTGTCCCACCCACCCGCACCACCTTTACCATTAGGATTAGGGATGCCCTTTACCTGTAAAGGGGAATCCTCAATCTTTTACAAGTATAGCCAATTCGGCCCACAAACTGGCTTGTCCCAGTTCAGCCGAGCCCAAAGCCAAATGGCCAGCTCGCACACCCCTGGAGAGCACTGCCATTTTGAAACCCCCTGGTAGCCCCTGGAAGGCTATACCAGGTGATTCTCCTGAAGTGTGGCTTGGCTTTGGGCAAGGCATATACACTGCATTTGTTTTAGTCACTCAAGGAGCTTTAGAATACGGAGTCTGAAAACCTCTACATAGCATGACCTAATTTTTCACAGGCTACCTTTTTGTATGAGAAAGTGCTTCAGGGATCCAAAATGTTATTACACACACACACCCCTAAATTCACTTTTTTGCACTTTTTTGCTTCACTCCTGTTCACTGTCCCTCTCAGCAGTGACTGGGTTATTTTTTAAAAGCAGTTTCTTCTGGCTACATGATCCAGCTAATAGAATGAATGATATCACAGCCCTACTTAATCAAATTTGGATATGTGATGACATCATGAAGCCAAATCAAGTAATGCTTCCTGCTCTTGCTCTGAACGTGTTGTTTGTCGCCCCAATTCACAGAACCTCCCCCCGCCCACACACACACACACACACACACACACACACACACACACACACAGAGCTTAAGTGGGGAGGCATTATTTCACAGGGAAGCTTTTTTTTCATGAACTACTTCCTCATTCTGGCTTAGCCCACATTCTGTGGCATGCTTTACACCTCGATTACTGTGTTAAGAGACAACTGTTATATTTACTTTTTGGTATCTATCTACTGTAGATACTTACATTAGTAGTAGAAAAAATAAACTTTACTGGGTGTATCTGACTGGACCCAGTTTTAAAACTAGTCAATTCCAATGTAAATGCTGAAAAGTGGTAACATGAGTACTAAAAGCTCCAAGAGTTTATGACAGAGAAGATCAAGAAATGTGGTGCCCTTTTTAGACATTCCAATAAAGAAGAGGTGAAACCCTCTCTCCTTTTTGTGAAACTAGACCATGGTAAAGCAGTGGTTTTTATCCTGAAGAACTTGAGGGTTCCTTAGCCATTTATCAGTTCTTCAATAAAAACAGCAATGACTGATAGCCTTCCCTGAAAGCAGAGGCGTATCTAGGGAAAATAGCGCCTAGGGCAAGCACTGAAATTGCGGCCCTGTCCAAGCACCTGACACCCATCTTTCAGATAACTTTACCATAATATCAGCTGAAAAATATAGTCAGGCTCGTTAATCTTTTAATATTTCAAAAACTATTTAGCAGTGGACTTAGCCAGATCAAAAAATGCTGGAAAACTATGGATTTCAGTATGCTGGGGCTCATGAAATACCCAATTAATATGCGGAGGTGTACTTGGAAAACTAGAAGTGCCTGTCTAATTCTCTACTATGCATTGTTGCATCACTATTACATAAGTGTAAAAAATCAATGGAGAATTTGACTTTTCCCAGATACTCTGAAAATAATTAAAGGATACGCAGAGTAAACTGTGTCACTGCTTGGAATATATTCTAGTCTTTCAGAAAGACAGTTAAAATGAGAGAAAGAGAGCAAGAAACTCCCAGTGGGCCTTAATATTAAGGATTTCACACTGATTCAAAGACAAACTCACCATTAATAGCCATATTAGCAAGACATCACATTTAACTCACTTATCACAAGAAGCAAAGTAAGAGCAAATGAATACAATCCTAGCTCATAACCGTCAGCTCAGTATTCACAAGCCCTGATTCTCTGTACATAGTGCCAATCTGAATATGTGTACGGTGTCTTATATTATATTAATTTTAAATTTTTTAAAAACCTGTAGCGCCTTTGGGGGGCTTCCTAAAGTCTGTGGGGCGGGGGTTGCAAAGGTTCCCCCTCACCCCGCTGGCCTCTAGGGCCTCACAGGTACCATTTGAGCATGTGCGGTGGCCAATTTTTAAAATAATCTTTTTTTAAAAGGCCACTGAAAACAAAATGGCCACCGCACATGCTCAAATGGCCTCTGCAAGGCCTGGCATGACCTAGGGCCTCACAGAGGCCATTTGAGCATGCATGGTGACCATTTTGTTTTCGGCAGCCATTTTTTTTTAATTTTACAATATGGCGCCCCCTTCAAGTGGTGCCCGGGGCACGTGCCCTGCCTGCCCCACCCTAGATATGCCCCTGCCTGAAAGACATCTCCTCCACCACTATTGACCTTGGCCTGCCACGTGCAGCTACAAGAGAAAGCTGGCTAAGTTTTTGGTCATACTCTCAGTTCAAGCAAGACAATAGGAAGATCTAGGTGGTCAATTCCCCTCATGAATTGAGTCTGCACCTTGAATATTGCCCAAAGCCCTTTGCCATGTACTGGTGCCATACCATGTTCTGTGGCAGATTTGTAGGGATTCATCAGCAGATAAGGCAATGCAAAAAGAGTTCTCTAAAGGTAAAAAGTCTGATAAAGCACCACACTCAGCAATACTAAATGTCATGTGTGAAAAGGACAATTCTCTTCTCTCTCAGATTCATCAAACACAGGCAAACTCTTTGACCCAGACTGTGTTTGTCATTTGGCAAACAGATACTGCAAAGGTGATTTGAAACAATAGCTATGACATGTCTCAGAAATGGCTGTCACCCATATCGTACCTTTTTTGACATTGCTCCCAGCAGAAAATTCTCAAGAGAACACCAACACATTTAAAAGTTGTCAAGCAGTACCTGTCAGCTTAGCCTTCAAAAGCTTGCCTCTCAAGCAGTGTGGCATAGAAGAATTAGCCCTGTACTCACCAGGAAGAAGAGCTTGTTGGGGAGTGGAGTGACTCCTATATCACAGTTAAATGTCATATAGAAAGTAGGTGTGGAGCTTTTTGCTCTCAGAAAGTAACAGCCATGAGGAGGAGCTTTACCCCTGTTCAGGAATTAGATCTGCAGAAAGAGGAGTATGTGAACACCAGAGGCAAGCAAATACTGTTTGTTACCATGAGTGCCTGTTTGGGGGCTCCCAGGAGTACACCTAAACCTAGTTTGGGGCTACCAGCTGGTAGTTCCCACATTTTGCTGCTCAGATCCCAAGGGACGGTGAGTTCTCCATTTTGGTTCACATGAGCTAACTCATAATGCATGGCAGGAAGCCTGGGAATCGTAGCTCTCACTTCAAGTTGAATTTCGGAACTGCCGGAGAACCTCCTTGGCTGGCGCTAGCCTCCTTGATTACTTTCAGGTGAGCAATGACAGGGTAGGCCTAATCGAATTGAGCAGTATTCTTTTCAAGGATTAGTCAAGTATTCTCCTCTCCTCAGGAAGGAGTGATAAGAAAGTAGCAGGTCATTTCTTCTGCTAATGAGCTTATTTACGTTTAGGTCACTCCCAGATATTCTAAAAAGACACGAGATAAACCCTGATGCACCTATTGCATTTAGCCCTAAAAGTAAAGTGTGCCATTGAGTAGGTGTCGACTCGTGGCGACCACAGAGCCCTGTGGTTTCTTCTTTGGTAGAATACAGGAGGGGTTTACCATCGCCTCCTCCCATGCAGTATGAGATGATGCCTTTCAGCATCTTCCTATATCGCTGTTGCCCGATATAGGTGTTTCCCATAGTCTGGGAAACATAGTCTGGGAAACATACCAGCGAGGATTCAAACCAGCAACCTCTGGCTTGCTAGTCCAGTCATCTCCTCGCTGTGCCCTACATGAGTCTTTTAGTCCTTTTCAGCCTTTGTACTGAAAGGATAATGCTTCATCCTGTCCTTTGTCTCTTTTGTCCACCTTTTCAAGGTGCCATCAGCATAATGCCTTCAGGCAACATTATTCTAAAAGTAATGAAGACACAATCAATCAGTGTGTCTTTACTCCCAGATCCACCAGCTGCTTTTCACTAGGGATGTGCAAGGTTCATGCACTCCCGGGAGGTGGGGGGAGTACATTTAAGGAGCAGGGAAGGTGCCCATCCCCACCACCACTGCTTTTCCCCTGCCGGTGCTGTCTCAAAAATGCTGGTGCAGGGCTGCTGCATACCTCCTTGGAGCCCCAGTCAGTCTCGTACTGGAAGTTGCCTGTGCACCTCTGAACTGGTCTAAACACCAAACCTCCATACCAGTTCGGCAGTCCATAAAAGGACCGTCAAACTGGTTTGGCAGTCCATAAAAGAAGCACCAAACCGGTTTGTGCACCTCCCTACTTTTCACAACTTCTTGCCAGTGGCATCTCTTTCTCACCTTGCCTTGACTCTTGTCACCTCCAGACCGGCCCTTTTATCTGACCCGGTCTGTTTTACACTCTTGGCTGCAAGATTCTGGTCTCTTTTGGATTTTTCCTGGCTCCCAGACCTCTGCCTGATCCCTTGGTTTTCATTTCTGCCTTCATGCCTACCTTGGAGGAGAGAAGTCCCTGGGTAATGAACAAGCTAAAAGGGTTTACAGCACCCCGCCAGACGGATCGAGGTAGTAGCTAATCCCTGCTCTCAAACCTCTCACTCCTTTCCTTCTTACTTCTTCTAAAATCCAAGATTGTTCTCTCCAAAGACTGCTTCTCTCTAGCCAGCCTTGAATGAACTTCATTTGAAAACTCAAGCCAAATTGCCACCTTGTGAGCTGTAAGCTGTAGTCTTGTGAGCTTGTGTAACTTGTGAGCTGTAGTCCTTTAATCTCTTGATTTTGCTAGTTTTGCTAAGTAGGGGTGTGCAATTCGGGTTTTCGGGTGATTCGGCTCAGACCCGAACCGAATCACCCATGTTCTGTTTTGTGCCCGAATCTGGGTCACCCAAATCACCCTTGATTCGGTTCGGATTTGGATTTAATCCAAATCTGAATCCAAATCGATTCGGGGGGGTAAAAAGGGGCCCAGGGGCAAAATTTTGGGGTGGGGTGGTAGTGCCCAATGGGTAGAGTCTACCACCCCAATTTCAGGGGGATTGGGCAAAGTCCTGATTTTTGGTGAATTTTTGAAGTTTTAGTGACTTTGGGGCAGTTTGGGGGCATTGAATGGGATCTGGGCAACAGGAGTGGGGTGGGGTGGTAGTGCCTAATGGGTGCAGGCTACCACCCCAATTTCAGGGGGATTGGGCAAGGGGCTGATTTTTGGTAAATTTCTGAAATTTTCATGTCTTTGGGGCAGATTGGGGCAGAAAGTGGGGCCTGGGGCAGAATAGTGGGGTGGGGTGGTAGTGCCTAATGGGTGGAGCCTACCGCCCCAAATTCTGGGGGTTTGGACAAAGGGGTGATTTTTTTAGAATTTTTGAAGTTTTAGTGACTTTGGGGCAGTTTGGGGGCAGAAAGTGGATCTGCCCCAAAAGAGTGGGGTGGGGTGGTAGTGCCTAATGGGTGGAGGCTACCACCCCAATTTCAGGGGGATTGGGCAGAGGCCTGATTTTTTGGGAATATTTGAAGTTTGGGTGTCTTTGGGGCAGATTGGGGGCAGAAAGTGGATCTGCCCCAAAGGAGTGGGGTGGGCTGGTAGATAGTGCCTAATGGGTGGAGGCTACCACCCATCCCCAATTTCAGAGTGATTGGGCAGAGGGGTGAATTTTGGTGAATTTATTTTTATGAGGTTTGTCTTCATATGGTGAAGTGTGCTAAATTGATTACTTCCTCATATTATTCATAGTAAAGAAAAGTGTGAAAAAGTGAAAGTGGGGTCATGAGAGTTGTCTAATTGGAAAAAAATCTCATTTGCTATGATACAATGAGAATTCACACCTCAGAAGTTTTTTCTGAGGTGTGAATTCTCATTCTATCATAGCAAATGAGATTTTTTTCAATCAAACAACTCTCATGACCCCACTTTCACTTTTTCACACTTTCCTTTACTATGAATAATATGAGGAAGTAATCAATTTAGCACACTTCACCTTATGAAGACAAACCTCATACAAATAAATTCACCCCTCTGCCCAATCACTCTGAAATTGGGGATGGGTGGTAGCCTCCACCCATTAGGCACTATCTACCAGCCCACCCCACTCCTTTGGGGCAGATCCACTTTCTGCCCCCAATCTGCCCCAAAGACACCCAAACTTCAAAAATTCTCAAAAAAATCAGCCCTCTGCCCAATCCCCCTGAAATTGGGGTGGTAGCCTCCACCCATTAGGCACTACCACCCCACCCCACTATTCTGCCCCAGGCCCCACTTTCTGCCCCAATATGCCCCAATCTGCCCCCAAGACATGAAAATTTCAGAAATTTACCAAAAACCAGCCCTTTGCCCAATCCCCCTGAAATTGGGGTGGTAGCCTGCACCCATTAGGCACTACCACCCCACCCCACTCCTTTTGCCCAGATACCATGCTATGCCCCCAAACTGCCCCAAAGTCACTAAAACTTCAAAAAATTGCCAAAAATCAACCATGAACCGAATCACCCGAATTTTTTGGGTCCGAAATTCGGGTGATTCGGCTCGTGCCCAAAAAATATCATGGGACATCGGGGGTGATTTGGTTCAGCCCCGAATCTCCCGAAATTGTTCGTTTCAGGCACAGATCGTTCTGTGCCCGAAATTTTTTGCACATCCCTATTGCTAAGCCCTCAAATAAACCTGATTCTGTTTTTGAACTCTAAAATGGGGACCATATTATGTCTGCTGGGACCATATTATGTCTGCTGGGACCATCTTTTGCCCATTATACTGACTGCTGATTTGTTTCCGGGTCCAATTCAAGGTGCTGTTTTTGTTCTTTAAAGCCCTTAACGGTTTGGGTCATGGATACTTGAAGGACTGCCTCCTGCCAAAGTTTTCTCTTCACCAGATAAGAACATCAGAAGGGGGTCTGTTCCATGTGCTAATGATGGGGAATACTCAGCTGTCGTGCACACAGGACAGGGCCTGCTTGATCATTGTCCCCAGGCTTTGGAATGTTTCCTCCCATAGGCACCCACTCTTCAGTCTTCCTCACAGTTTTTAGAGATAATGTACAGCATTGTAAACATCAACAGTAAAGGATCCAGCAGTCAAGAAATATGCTACAGACTAGCACTTGGTAGGATTGCAATGAAGGCCTCGGAAAGAACATTTAGATGCTGTGACATGTCTATACCTACAAAGATTAGAATAGCTCAGACAATGGTTTTTTCCATGACAGTTTATGGATGCAAAAGCTGGGCTTTGAAAAAGCAAGAAAGAAAAAGTATTTACGCTTTTGAACTTTGGTGCTGGAGAAGACTTTTGAGGATAACATGGACAGCCAGGAAAACAAACAAATGGATCATAGAACAAATCAATCCAGAATTTTAACTCCAAGCACAAATGACCAGTTTCAAACTAACATACACAGGACACATGATACGAAAACCCAGCCCCCCTGAGGAGTCCATAATGATGGGGAAAGCTGAAGGAAAGAGAAGAAGAGGGCAACCAGCAGCAAGGTGGATGGACTTGATTACGACAGCAGTTAATGCTCCGAGAGACCTTAAAGGCCAAGTTGAAGACAGATCATCCTGGAGAAAATCTATCTATGTGATCGCTAAGAGTCAACACCAACTTGATGGCACATAATCGATCAAAGCGTTGACTTTTTAGTCAGGCTTTTATATAAAGGATAATGTTTTCCTTTTCTGTTTGTTGATGCTGTTCTTGTATGCTGTTTTTTATTATTTTATTGGCTGCTTATTTTCCAACTTTTTAATAGCTTTGTATTTTTAATATTTGCATTTAATATTTGTACTGTTTTTAATTTGTATTATATTTCTTTGTTTTAATATGTTGTGAACCACCTTGGGATTATTTTTAATGAAAGGAGGTATATACATTTAACAATCAATTAATAAATACCAGGCATGATGACATTACATTGTTATGTAGGTAATCAGATTTAGGTATGTGCTGACATCAGTAAATGCTTCCTGAAGCTGCTCATATGGGTGATCCTAGCCAATCAGGGATCACTCAGAATAAAACAGTTCCTCCACCCCTTTGCAAAGATCCCAGAACTATTACCAACAGAGGGAGCTTTTGATTTTGATGAAGTTTTTCGTGACACTAGCCTCCTCCATTTTGACTCAGCACTCATTTTTATTATGATGATTTTCTGAATTATCTCTCTGAGGAAGAGCTGATATTGTGGTAGCATTCATGAATTGTCCCCTTTACTAAGTAGAGTCCACCCTGGTTTGCATTTGAAAGGGAGACTACATGTGTGAGCACTGTAAGATATTCCCCTCAGAGGATGGGGCCGCTTTGGGACAAGCACCTGCATGCCTGCATGCAGAAGGTCCCAAGTTCCCTCCTTGGTATCTCCAAGATAGGGATGAGAGAGACTCCTGCCTGAAACCTTGGAGAAGCCGCTGCCAGTCTGTATAGAATAGACAATACTGAGCTCGATGGACCAATAGTCTGACGGTACATGGCAGCTTCCCATGTTTCTATGACCTCAGATCCAAGAAATGTCTGCCACGTGCCAAAAGGACATTGCAGAAAGAACATCCAGGTGTTCATCCAGTAACCAGATTAATGTGTTCTGGGGTCAAAAGTATGGTCATATTAACACATCAGACATGGACCTCAGCTATTATTATATTGACTGCATCTTGGCAACATTTAGCAATTTTCACCCCACTCTGTTTGAAATTGCCAAGAAGCAACTCACTGAATACAGGCATTGATTAGATTGCTTCCAATGCTCAAGCTTCAGCATTTCAAGTCATGATGTATATAATCCCACCTGGAGGCAGAAACAGTTGGAGGTTAGGACAATTGCTACACAGAACCTTCCCTGTGAAAAGATTTGCTTATAGCACCCCATTTTGTATGGCAGTTAGGAATGAGATGAAACCAATTAAAAAAAGGTTTGATATAACTTGAGGTGAACAGTATTTTCCCCACTGATTTTGGCTGGCAAACACATACACACAGCATAAAGATTTTTTTTTCATTTAACCAAAGTTTGAAAAAACGTGTTTTTCAGTTCCGGACAGGTTGCTGACCCTTGAAACCACACCGAAAAATATTGTAGCTGAATAGGATCTGGATAGGGCAGATGCATCTAGGTCTGGGGGCAGAGCCATTACAAAAGCTAAATCCACCTAGGATTCACAACATTTAACAAGAGCCATGTGGGGGAAAACAACCCTGACATTTGCTGTTCCAGCAACTGGCTGAACAAAAAAGCTGGTTTAATTTTTTTCTGGTACAATAATCATTACAGAGTTCTGAAGTCCTCAAGGCCTGAAAAGAAATACCCAGTGGTGCTCCCCAGTGATAGGATATGTTCTCATGAACATGCATGATACACATGTCTCTGGTTCTTTTATACTGGTGCAATTTTTGCAACTGAGAGTAGTAAAATACAGGAATCAAACTCCACATATCAGGAATCTAAATTAAGTGGTTTATTAAGAGCAAGAAATAATTTAGACATGAAAAAGGTAGCTTCAGTAAGTAAATGTAAGAGGGAATACAACAATTTAAAGCAGGTGAAGTGAGAGGCAATACATTAATCAAAGCTTGCTATAATGCAGGTTTAAAGCCACAGGAAAGCCAAGCAGCAGCTTGCTAATGTGGGTGAAAATCAGGAGGAAATAAACCTAATGCATTAGAATGGAAACAAGGGAATGATGACACTGAGAGGGCTAAAGCAATAAAGCAACAAATAGCACTGTAGAACTGTTAGAGAAAAAGTTTCAAAAGAGAGACAGAACAAGCAGAGAGTATGATAAAAAATAAATGGAAAAATTAAAGAAATGGGCTAACATTAAGCTCATGAAATAGAAATATTATGCAACATAAAATACTAACCAACAGGCTCATTTAGGAACTGCAAAAAAGAGGGGAGAGTGTAAGATACATGCAGAGGATTCATTTGAGAACTAAGGACTCATTAGGGAGTACACAAGCCCTATATAAAAAGTAGTTAAACATAGACAGGTTTTGCAAGAGAAATGGTAACAGCCATGAGAGAGAGAGAGAGAGAGAGAGAGAGAGAGAAGCAACTTACTACCTTTCCTTAATTCTGCTGAAAAAATGGGGAGTGTCCAGTCACGTCTACAGGGAGTGATCTGGGAAAGCAAATCAGATAATTATGGTTGCTATTCCAGGAGAGCTCTGTCAGCTTCACAAAGCCTTATTTTATCTAGCAAAATTAACATTTTTCACTAGTGACTGGAAAACTTCTAGAAACTATTAGGATTTGATTGCTGAATACTTAACTTCAAGAGTCATGGTCAATGGGCCATTGCTAATGCAAAAGAACCTCCATTATCAATGACAGTAAGTTGATATGAGTTAGCCTTCATCACTCCTGGTCAATTATTTCCAGAGGAGGGGATGAGCTTATATACAGCTAGTTTACCTGAAGCCTGCTTAGCATACTTTCAAAGAAATTCTAAAGCTCAGTTTACTGCCCTTTATAAGACGGCCGGTGGGGCGGGGTGTGTGTGTGTGTGTGTATACAACCAAACAACAAACGCCAAGATATCACACACATATTTTTCAGAAAGTACTTTTCTCCTGTGTTATGGCAAGTAGAGGCACTTTTTCTCCTGGACTTCCAGGAGATGGAGAGGAGAGCTGGTCTTTTGGTAGCAAGCATGACTTGTCCCCTTAGCTAAGCAGGGTCTACCCTGGTTGCATATGAAAAGGAGACTGTAAGATATTCCCCTTAGGGGATGGAGCCGCTCTGGGAAGAGCCGAAGGTTTCAAGTTCCCTCCCTGGCTTCTCCAAGATAGGGCTGAAAGAGATTCCTGCCTGAAACCTTGGAGAAGCCACTGCCAGTCTGTGAAGACAATACTGAGCTAGATGGACCAATGGTCTGACTCAGTATATGGCAGCTTCCTATGTTCCTATGCCCAGGGCCTCCCCACACCCTGGGCCCTAGGGCCCCTAAATCATCTTTAGTCTGTCCTAAGTGGTGTGGTGGCTGCACCTCCAGCCCAAACTGTGCCAGATGGCCGAGCATGACTGAGGTGAGGGCAGCGTCCACCCGCAGCCTGCCCAGTCTTCCTCCCACTGTGTGCCGCCGGGATTGTCAGCATTGTCAATGCAAAATGTGGTATCTACAGGTCAGTGGGTTGAGCATATTCCTTTCCTTGAGTGTATTATGCTGTGAGAATACTGCATTTAAAATGTGTATTCAGTACTGTGTATGACATGGTGTGTGTGTGTGCGCACGCACGTGCATGTAGGGGGATGATGCTTATCTTGTGGCAGCAGGAGGGCTCCCCAAAAGAGTTTTAGGACCAGGCTTCAGAATTACCTAGGAACATAGGAAGCTGCCATAGAACATCAAACCACTGGTCCATTGAGCTCAGTATTGTCTATACAGACTGGCAGCAGCTTCTCCAAGGTTTCAGGCGGGAGTCTCTCTCAGACCTATATTGGAGATGTCAGGGAGGGAACTTGGAACCTTCTGCATGCAAGCATGCAGATGCTCTTCCAAGAGTGGTCCCATCCCCCAAGGGGAATATCTTACAGTGTGCATACATGTAGTCTCCTATTCATATGCAACCAAGGCAAACCCTGCTTAGCAAAGGGGACTAGTCATGAGGGCATTCATATGTCCATATGTGGACACCCTCTAACATCAGCCTTTGAAAGACGAAGTTGTGTTGTCCCCTGAGCTAATCTACAATGGCCAAGTTCTACTGCTAGAATTAGCCAACGTTCAGCTAATTTTCCTTGATATACCCAGTGTAAACCTTGCCCTTCATCCATGTGGCTAGTATCAGCAGCCCTGCCCTCAAAAGGTTGGCACAAATCAGCAGCCATGATCCTAGCTGAGGGAGTGTTGAGTTTCCATTTCCTTAGGCTGAGGAGCTTTCTTGGACATATATTTTTAGTGACT
This sequence comes from Hemicordylus capensis, assembly GCF_027244095.1. Taxonomy (NCBI): domain Eukaryota; kingdom Metazoa; phylum Chordata; class Lepidosauria; order Squamata; family Cordylidae; genus Hemicordylus; species Hemicordylus capensis. The sequence continues at coordinate 140,363,879 of NC_069661.1, forward strand.
GGAGACTTCTTAACTGCAGTGCTGGGAAATTGCTATATACAAACAAATACATAATTGTGCCTGGAAACATCAATGTTTTACTTTGGTTACTTTTTTGATTAAAAAGTTTTCTTTTTGTTTCTCAGTCAGCTGTAGGTCAAACCAGTCACTAATTTGGCACTGAATTGCTGAGCCTCTAATTCTCCCCCTTCCCCCTCAATGTCTAACTGCCCTTTCATTGTCCTTCCCTGATCACTGGCTGCTAGCATGCCAGTCTGGCTGAATACATTCTTCATGAGATTGAGCTCTCACCGCAGTGTGAAACTTGTCATTGGGCTGTAGACTGCTAGTGAAGGCCTCAGGCCCACCTGACAATGGTCTTCCATACAAACATTCTCCATGCCCACAGAAAACTGGCATGGCAGGGTGAAGGCTAGGATCTTCCTCTTCTCTTCAGTATCTCATGTGGAGGGAATGGAAGGTCATTCTATTACATGAGCTCATATCTGCCCTCTGAATTGGTACAGTCTAAGGATAGGCAGAATCAATTTGTCCTGAACAGGTTCACCTCAAATTGGGGCTGGTGTGAAGGTTTGATCATGGACTGAACCAGGGGCGATTCAGTCTATGATCAAACCTAACTGGGCCAAGTTAAGGTGAACCAGTTCAGGATGAACAGGGGCATTCCCAAGGCGGTGGCAGCAAGATGGGGGTGGCCTCCCAGCCTTGCCACACGTGCCACACATGCTCTCCCCTCCTTGCCATATATGCTCTCCCCTGCCAGGATAAGCACACGTGCAGAGGCCATTTGCATTGTAAGGAACAGATCCAGCCAGCCTACTCATGTGGGAGAAATTATCACTGAGTTACCTCTCCCTGCTACCTGGCAAGCTGACTGGGTTTAAACTTTATTAAGAAAGAAACGACATGCGCACGCGCAAAAGGCTATCCTGCCGCCCCAAATGCTTGCTAAACGGGCACGCGCCGGCAGGGGACAAGCAGAGGGAGGGGTAGGTACACCCTTCCCCCACCCTTAAAGGGACCCCCACCCCAGTGCCGGACCGCAGCTCCGCGGTTCCGTACACATCCCTAAATATTTATATACCACTTTTTAACCAAAGTTCTCAAAGTGATTTACATAGATATAAATAAATAAAATGCCCCCCTGTCCCCAAAGGGCTCATAATCTTAAAAAAAACAAACCCAAAAAACCCTATATATCAGCAACAGCCACTGGACGAATGCTGTGCTGGAGATGGATAGGGCCAGTTGCTCCCCACCTGGCAAATATAAGCGCCATCTCTTCCCCAAGTTTGGGGTGTAGGCCGGTCGACCAGACAAGAATGCAGAGGCATATCATAATGAGGAAAACCACACTATCTGTGTTGAGATTTGCAATTCCTCAGTGGTGCCGTAATGTTTAGCAATTGTAGGTATGTCTTTTCACAAATCAGTCTACAGCCTCTGCCCTTAAGATAAGCTTGAGTGCACTGAAGCGGATGAGAGGTGGCACTGCTACACAGGGTGTTCATCTTTTTTTTCTGGGAGAACACTTATGCCTGGAATAAGCTACATGACAGGCATAAATTTTATCAGATAAAATCTTTACCCATCTCTGCATCTCCATGATGGGAAAAGTTGCCCCTTTTCAGTTTCTCCCGAACCGCCGAACCACCCCAAGGCTGGACCGGTCCGAGCACATCACTACAAATATTCATCATTGTAGCTAGTGTGGGGTGGCCGGACAGAGCCAGCATTGGCCTGGGATCAGACAGGAGCAGTGTGGGTGGCCAGACTCAGGCGAACAGCCCGACGGGCTTATGTAAACTGCTGTGAGAACTTTGGTTGAATCACGGTATATAAATATTTGTAGTAGTAGCTGATGGAGGCGGTGGCTGCCCAAGAGGCAAGGGCAGGGTCAAGAGGAAGAGGAGGGAAGAAAGGGGATGGAGGGGAGAGGGCCAAACAGGAGGGACAAATAAAGTGTATGGAGGTGCAGGCAGGAAGGGTGGGGGTTGGGTGCTCAGCTTGTGAAGCTGCCTTAAATTGGCCTAGCCAATGATGAAGGGCAGAGTAGGGAGAGAGGGCTGTGGTCTCCCAGTGAGGAGCCACTCCCAGTACGAGAAACAGCCAAGGAGGAGGTTATGGGTGCTGTTAACCGCTCCCCTTTCTCTCAGGCTTGGTCCAGGCACTTCAACCAACCCCCTTTCAGGGTCCCAGGATATACTTGGATAGACATTCTACCTTCAGGCACTCTTTCTACAGGCATTCATTTGCCAAAAGATCCCTGCATGTGGCATGAAAAGCTCACACTTGGAAGAAGATTCTGCTCATCTTCCAAACAATGTATTTGGTTTACATGGAGCACTGGGCTCATGTTATTCCTCACTTTTTCAGTGAAGTGAGAGTGTGACCAAGAATATATCCAATAGATCTCTGTAGATGTATACTGCTAGGGAAGATTGTCAGTGGCAGGTAAGCTATCTTTTAGGGAAGCTTGTTCACCTTTGCACATCCTCTCATCAAATAATCACTGATAAGCTTTCCAAGGTATATCCAGAAAACAATGGGGTGGGGTGGGGTGGGGTGGGGGGAGGCCCTAGTCTAGTTCTTGCCTTATATATAAATATATTCACAATATAATACAATACCATTGCAGTGTCTACTAATTAGCACCTCTGAAGTCAGGCTCACATAGGAAACAGGAGACTGTAATTGGGTTTGGGGAGCCATTACTACTCATACTTCAAAAGGAGTTCTCACCAAGCTAACACCTTTTGACAGAAATGTATGGGTAAAAACTTGCACTTGCATAACCCATAATGCCCCTGTACCATTTTATCCCATTTCATTAGAACTTGGCTTACATACAGAAAAATAAATTCTATGCAGTCACACCTAACAGGTTTATTATAAAACAAACTGCCATTACATTTGCATAAAGTTTTGGATATTTGCAAAGACCACTGTAACGATCATACTCAGCAATGCTCAGAGAAACCTGAATGTAGCAGTCATAGAAATACTTGTCTCTAAAGTTTCCAATTACTTTAGTTATTTCCTTAATTTAAATTAGCGTAACTATTTTTCAGTGCAGGCTATTTTTCCTTGAAAAACAGAAGTCACGAAACAAACTTTATTTTAATATGCACTGCAAACTCTGGCTAAGTGGATTGCTCTCCTTTCATTTGGTACTTAAACCCCCAGTGTGATAAATAGCAAACAGATACCCCTCTAACCAATGATTAACTGGAAAACAATACACTGCACTATTAACCAAAGCCATTCTATTCTTCTATTGTATGGTAAACAGAGATATCACCAAATAATGCTTGAACTGGAATTTGGTTGTGGATTTCTGTTAGAGATGTTCACGAATTGATTTTTTTGATTCAATTTGTACCCAAATCGAATCACCCCCGATTCCTTTTGGATCTGAATCTGGCCAACTAGCACAGGGGCAATTTGTTTTGTTCACAAATCTCCCAAAACAGGTAGATGTGGTTACAAATCGTTTTGTACCCAAATTGATTTGTACAGACAGCAGGTGCAGGCAGTGATTCTCTCAGCAGCAGGAAGGGGGTGAAAAAAATTATCTTCTCTTTTCCTCGGTTGGGAAAGCAGGAACAAAAAGCAGAGAATCCACTCCAGGCAGCAGGCAGGCAAGGCAAGGCAAGGCAAGGCAAGGCAAGGCAAGGCTCCTCTGGCACAAGCTCTCTCTCTGTTCTCCGATGAGGCAGAAAGGTGGTGGCTGCCTCCTTAAGTACATTTGAATATCCCTCCTTTGAACCTCCACCCCACCCTTGTCCCTTCTTTGACCCTTCTCTTAGCCAATGCGGGGTCAGTCACCCCTGGCAACATAAGATTTGAATGGAAATGAACCAATCTGGAACCGGGTGGGAATAGCCAGCCAGTTATTGCACACTGTAAGTCACCAATCTTCATCTTAAAAGGGTGGGATTTTTTTTTTTTTTTTTAAACCTGACACAAAATGGAGACAGCAAGAGAGATCGCCACATAATGGAGGTATGGATCTAGAATTTTTCAAGTCCAAAATCTGGGCAATTTGTTTTGTACCCAGATCTGGCCAACTAGCACAGGGGTGGTTTGTTTTGTCCACAAATTGCCCCAAACAGGTAGATTTGGGTACAAATCAATTTATACATCCCTAATTGCTGGTTCTACCATGATGAATTTCTATATGAACTAGTGATGGCAACAAAATCAAAATCTTTATAGATTGTGAGCCCTTTGGGGACAGGGTTCCATCTTATTTATTTATTATTTCTCTGTGTAAACCTCCCTGAACCATTTTTGGAAGGGAAGTATAGAAACTGAATTATTATTATTATTATTATTATTATTATTATTATTATTATTATTATTATTATTATTTATTAAAAAAACTGGGGGAGTACAAGGAGCTCACTTCAATATGAGTTAGCCCTCTAGATCCCTAAAACAGTCAGGCCTGCTTACCATTCTCCTCAAGCAAATATTGCTTATCTTTGAGAGGGGAATGGGAACAATTAGCAGCAGATATGGCTTGCTAGAGGCAAGAAAGAGTCAGAGGAAACTATAATCCCATGACCCCATGTTATGTTTTTGATTAATCCATTTCTTCATCCATGCCAGTTTTTGAATGTTACTTTAGTTACTTTTAATTACTTGTATTCCAGTCCTGGAGTAGAGGTGTGGCTAACAAGCAGCCAGGAGCAAGCGCACTGAAAAGCAGTCTGTATTTGCCTCTCTGTATATAATATCTATTCCATTAAACTATTAATATTCCTAATGATTCCACTCCACTGCCTTGTCTTTGCATACCACAACTCTTTCTACAATTCTACAGTTCTACAGTCCACAGAAGGAAATTACAGTCTGCAGCACAAAATTACATTCCTGAGCATGCTCAGGAGTGTCATTTGCAATAAAGAATGAGGCTGACAAGCAGACCTCTCCAATAGGGCTCTAGTGAGCCCTATTAACTGCTGGTTCTCCAATATCTCTTCTCAAGGGTGGCGGAGGTTTCTTTTTCAAAAAGGAAAAAAAAACTTGGGAAGGGGAAGGAAATTCCACAATTCTGTCTTTTTTGAGTTATCTTGGGAAACCTTAGAAACTACTAATTATTAATTAACTAATAATTAACTAATAACTACTAATTAACTACTAACTAATTATTTTAGCATTCTCTGGAAAAGCTTCAGAAAAAAATGATCAGATTCTAAATCGAAATGTGAACAGCCCATGTCTTATGCAAACCATGTGACCCAGCATGGCAACCAACAAGAATTCAGAAGTGACTAGCTGACCTGCACAGAGCATCTGTGTGCTCTTTGGGGCTGGCTTTCCCCCCTCCCCCCTGCCCCACTCTCTCCTTCCCCCCTCCCCCTGCCCCACTCTCTCCTGCCTTCCCTCCCCCCCTCTTACTCTCCCCCTCCCCACACTGAGTTCTTTACCTCTGCCGCCACAGGCCTTACTGGGCAGCGGGTGGCCGAAAAGGGCCCCACCGCTGCTGCTCCTCCTCCTGGGCAGTGAACAGGGAAGTTTAGCTACCTGGTTCCCTCCCGCCCCGGCTTCCCACGGGCGCCTTGCCTCCATGGGTGAGCTGGGCCCACCGCTGCCTGGCCTCCATGGGCGGGCCGGGCCCGCCGCCTGACAGGCCCACCGCTGGGCCAAGTGCCGGCTCCACGGCCCACCGCTTGCCTCCACAGTACACTCCCCCCATCTTCTGCCCCAGTCTGCTCTCCTCCAGCCTTCTGCCCCAGTCCCCTCCCCCCAGCCTTCAGCCCCAATCTGCTCTCCCCCCAAGCCTTCTGCCTCAGTTCCCTCCCCAAGCCTTCTGCCCCAGTCCCCCCAGCCTTCTGCCCCAGTCCCCTCCCCCAAGCCTTCCTCCCCAGTCCCCTCCCCAAAACCTTCCGCCCCAGTCCCCTCCCCCCAAGCTTTCTGCCCCAGCTTGCTCCCTCCTCCGTTTTTCCCTCTTTCTCTCTCACTCCCCCATCTTCTGCCCCAGTCCACTCCGATCCAGCCTTCAGCCCGTCCCCTCTCCCCCCAAGCCTTCTGCCCCAGTCCCCTCTCCCCCCAAGCCTTCTGCCCCAGTCCCCTCTCCCCCCAAGCCTTCAGCCCCAGTCCCCTCTCCCCCAAGCCTTCTTCCCCAGTCCCCTCCCCCCAAGCCTTCTGCCCCAGTCCCCTCTCCCCACAAGCCTTCTTCCCCAGTCCCCTCCCCCCAAGCCTTCTTCCCCAGTCCCCTCCCCCAAGCCTTCTTCCCCAGTACCCTCCCCCCAAGCCTTCTGCCCCAGTCCCCTCTCCCCCCAAGCCTTCTGCCCCAGTCCCCTCCCCCCAAGCCTTCTGCCCCAGCTTGCTTCCTCCTCCATTTCCTCCTCTTTCTCTCTGATTTTCTCTCTCTCATTCGTGCTTCCCCCCGCCGCTTTCTAGGCTGCTTGTGTTTTCCCCGCTGGCCATTGCCGCCTCCTCCTTCCTCCAGTCCCTAGTGTTGGGCAGCCAAGCGTTCAGCCGGCTCCTTCCAGCACGGCCAGCCCTTTCTGTGTCTCTGCCCAGCCAGGCTCCTCCACTTTCTCTCCTCGCAGCTTCCCCCCTGCCTTCTGTCCCAGTCCGTTCAGTTCTCCTCTCCGCTTGCCCACTTTCCTTCCTTTCCTTTCCTCCCCAAGCGGCCACTTCCCTATGTGGCCAACTGCTACCCAGCCAATCCGGCACCTCTGCTGTCTTGCCAGGACACATCCCCACAGAGGCACGTCTACAAGAATTAATATAATAGATGCTATTCAGTTTGGTAAATCCCTTATTTCAATCAAGGACCAAGATTGCATGCAGATAAGCCATTTGCACCTTTTGAGAGTGAACAATATCATCATTTTGTTTCTGAACCCAATAGTTCCACCATTTCTAGTCTTGAGAAAAATATATGGATAGGGGTGAAATTCAAAGGTTCAAGGGGGAAACAGCTAAACAGAAGAACTTGCAGGAGTGGGTGAGAGAATTACCCCTGCTAACTGAGCAGAGGCACCTTTTTAAATGAAGTGATCCTCTTTATTTTGCAGGGGGAGAGCAACTGCCCCTATCCAACCCCAGGTTCTGCATCCCTCCAGTGGCTGCTGCTGGTGTCTAACTTTATGTTTCTTTTTAGATTGTGAGCCCTTTGGGGACAGGGTGCTATCATTTATTTATATGTAAGAATTTTAAGAACTTTGGTTGAAGAGCGGTACATATGAAGCAGTAGTTGTAGAAGAGTTGAAAAATTCTTCTAAAACATTGAGAGAAGTGGCTCCCTGTTATTTGGTGGTAGCAAAGCGGATAGCAATAGCAATAGCACTTACATTTATATACCGCTCTATAGCCGAAGCTCTCTAAGCAGTTTACAATGATTTAGCATATTGCCCCCAACATTCTGGGTACTCATTTTACCGACCTCGGAAGGATGGAAGGCTGAGTCAACCTTGAGCCCCTGGTCAGGATCGAACTTGTAACCTTCTGGTTACAGGGCAGCAGTTTTACCACTGCGCCACCAGGAATGCCATTTTTTCTTTTTCTTTTTAGATTGTGCTGTGCCTTTGCAGGTGTCAGCAGAAGCAATGCTGGAACAGCTAAGCCACCTGGCCACTGGCTCTATCTGGCTGCCATTTTCTTCCTGGAATGCCCCTGGAATAATGCAACATTATGATATAGCATCATTCCAAGAGGTCTTCCAGGGGGAAAGAAGGCAGCTGCACAAAGCCAACCACCAGGTGGAGGTCTAGCAGTGTTGTGTCTGCTACTGGGGGTGGGGGGATGTACACACAGATGCAGCATAAATAGTTTTTAGAAAAAGGGGAAAGGGCACCTATCACCATTTACCAGTGGCAAACTGCCTTCCACAAAACTTGAAGAATTTTACATCTCTACCCTCTGAAAATATCAAATACCTCTTCCATTTTTGCTGCCACAGAATGAGGCCCATTCAGATCAGCACGGGTCATGATAGAGAAGCAGTCTGGCAGGCACTGTTCCCTCTAACAGGGATTCCCAGATGTTGTTGACTACAGTTCCCAGCTGCAATGGCCTTTGGCTGGGGATTATGGGAGCTGTAGTAAAAAACATCTCGGTAGGGCTGTCCCTAGGCAAGTGCGGGGCTAGGGACGAATCAGCATGTGATTACAGAATCATATTGACTGATGACATACTATGTAAATTGTGTGTGTGTGTGCATGTGAGTGAGGTTTTTGGACATGAGTGAGTGAGGTTTTTGGACATGTCCAACCAGCATTTGTAAGGAAATAAATTGAGAGCACAACACATGCCCCTTGCTTCAGAATTCTCACTCAGACCTTCTGGATTGCAAACTTGACCTCCCCCCGCCCCCACCATTCTCTCATTCCCTATACACTGACTACAGTGTATGTACAGTGTATAGTGTGTCTATACTCTACAGAAGGAAAAGCCACCAATTTGATTTCAAACAGGACCACAGAAAAACACACTATGTAAGTTATTTATATATATGAGCTACTGTTACAAGCACAAAGCAAATAAAATTGTAAGTAGGAGCATGTTGAGAAAGAACAATTTTCTCACATATTTTGCGATTTAAGCCATTTTGAGAACTTTGTTGCTAAAATAGATAAATATTTTAATAAGGAAAACAAACAAACCACACACAGAAATCAGATTAGAGCTATAAGAAACACAGCAACAAGCACATGGTAAACCAAGACAGGAACATGAACAAATCCATTTTGTAAGAGCATTTTTTCTTCCCTCTTATTCTTTTTGAAGTTTTAAATACTTTTGTCCTGACTAATTTCCTCACAAGAAGGTATATTGTTGGGATGGGGATACAAGTTTGTACTCAAACAGTTTTGACATACTTTGAAAATGATTTTTTAAAAAAATCTATCTTGCTCTCTCTCTCTCTCTCTCACGCACACACACACACAAATGGAGATTTTCTAGATGGGGTGGGGCTTTTGCTTCTCTCACAGGGAAACAAATCACACACAAACAAAACAAACAGTCAGATAAAGTTTGGGGTTTTTTATGTTTTACTTTCCTGGAGGGAGACAAGCCCACAGCCAGCTTCTTTCCACCTCCCATTGCCTTTCAGCTCCCCAGTCCTCCTCCTGGCTTCTGTTTACAGTACTGAACAATTACAGTAAAATTACAGTACTGTACTTTCAAATGCTGGCCCAAGCAGGGAAGGAGCAGAAGACTCCAAGAGAATGAATCTGCAGGCTGCAGCTGCTCCTGCTGGACAGGAGGACTAGCAGCAGGAAGGGCAGTTAATCCCTTTTTAAAAAAAACTCTGCTACTGAGAACTGCCTATCCTATATAATAAAGAGCCAGGGTGTCCGCCCATGTCTCTGCGCCCGTGTCTTTCTCGGCTGTTCTGGGCATGCGCGGAGCGCATGTCCAGAATGTCCAAGAAAGATATGGCTGCAGAGACACGGCGGCCATGTTGTCTCCCAGGACGAAAGAAGGAGAAGCGGGGACCGGGGAGGGCAGAGGCGGCAGCGGCGGGACCAGCCCAGCCGCTAAAAAGGAGGATGAGAAGCGGGGACCGGGCAGAGGCGGCAGTGGCGGGACCGGCCCTGCCACAAAAATGAAGGAGAACAAGCGGAAACCGGGGAGGGCAGCAGCGGGACCAGCCCTGCCGCAAAAACGAATGAGGAGAAGCGGAGACCAGGGGAAGACAGAGGCAACAGCGGCGTTGAGGAGGACATTTCTCCGATGAGGAGAGACAACAGGGGTGGGACCGGCCCGGCCGAGGAAAAAAAAAATGGCGGCAAGACCGGCCTGGACCCGCAAAGGAAAGAAACGGCGGCAGCAGATCATATCCCTACTAGCGCCCATTATTTTAACGGGCTTAAAAACACTAGTCTGGATATAAAACCACAGCAGGGGATGCAACACTCAACCTTGCACACTCACCCCTGGTGCTGACCCTGCTGCTTGCTCTGTATTTGCTGGGCTACTGCTGGGGCTCTTGAGTGGGAATCATGGACTGAGGGGAGCATCAGGAAGGCCTGCAGGCAGGGAGGCCTCTGGGAGCCCCACCCATGCCAAACAGCTGAGAGCTGGGGTAGTGAGGCTGCTGAAGCAGCCTGCAGGGAACCTTTCAATAGCAGGCGAGACTGCACAGGGCTCCTGCAGCACTACAGGCGGGGGAGAAAGATAAATTTTTGCAGGGCAGGCTGCTCTAGTGCGGGGCCTGTCCCCCGGTCGCCCCGCCCTAAGGACAGACCTTTATCTAGGAATGCCTGTTAGAGGGAACACTGCTGGCAGATTTAAAATGCAGTCCAAACTGTGCTATTTGGAGCTGGTTTGGACATTCTGCAGTTGGGGAAGGTATGACAGCAGGTGGGCCGGAGAGATGCTTCTCCACATCTGATGGACCACTACTAGGATACTTTGTCCTAGTAGTGGCTATCCCATATGGGCATTCCAAGGTGACTTAAAGGGGGAAAATTGGCTGAAAAATTATTACACCCACCCTGCCCCACAAGAAATTTAAGAAATTGGCCTATCTTCTTCACCTGAGAATTTGGTGGAGAAAACTAAAAGGACCTTTTGAAATCGCTGTAGTTTGAATAGTATTCCAGAATTCCAGTGCCCTGTTTTTGCAGCCCTCACCCCAATAACCTCGGCTTTTGGCCCCCTAGTAGCCTAGGAGAGTAGCTTTTTCCCCAGTTGCTGTAGCCTCAGATATGGTGGGAAGGTGGTTGGGAACTGTTCAGATTATCAGTCACAACGTAGGGTCTTTCCTGGTCTTGTGGTAGCAAGCATGAATTGTCCTCTTTGCTATGCAGGGTCCACCTTGGTTGTATTTGAATGGGAGACTACATGTGTGAGCACTGTAAGATATTCCCCTCAGGGGATGGGGCCACTCTAGCAAAAGCACCTGCATGCTTCCATGCAGAAGGTTCCAAGTTTCCTCCCTGGCATCTCCAAGATATTATTATTACTGTTGTTGTTGTTTTATTATTTTTATTATTATCTATTACATTTATAAACTGCCCCATCCATAGGCTCTGGGCAGTGTACAGCAAATTTTAAAAGACCTAAAAACACACACCATTTAAAACACAGTGCTAAAAACAATATAAAAATAATTCAAAAACAACCATGTAAAACTAATTAAAATACTTTAAAAAACAAGATAGGGCTGAGCCTGAGAGACTCCTGCCTGTAGCCTTGTAGAAGCCACTGCTAATCTGTGTAGACAATACTGGTCTGTCTTAATGGTAATAATGACAATAATGGTCTTAATGACAATAATGGTCTGTCTTGGTATATGGCAGCTGCCTATAGTCTTATGTTCCAAATGAGCTTCTGGGGGGAAATAGGACTGCCAGTGGGCTGAGAAATTTCTCAGAATTTCTCAGAATTTCTCACGGCTCCTGAACAATTGCTGAAATTGCCTCCTCCCCAGTTTCACTAACTGAGAAGTTGAGAAGAGAGTTTGGATCCACTCATCTTAAAAAACCTGGGACCCAGAGCATAGGATGGTTAAGGAGAATTCTTCTTCATCCATTTTTTGATACTAAGATTTGACTTGAATAAGGCTTAAATGTAATCACCATTCTTCTCCTTTTGTTCTTTTTACAAGCAGCCATCTCCAGATTTATTTTACTGGCAAGTTATCAATCAAATTCTAATCTAATTTTATGTTTCAAAATAACAGAGCATGATTTTCAGCCTTTAAAAAAAAGTCAACTGATATGTGCATATTTGCCAAACACTTCACTAGCCAGACTATATATTGAAGACTGCCATGCGCTTTGCGATAAAGCTTGTTTATTGTATACTGGAGGATTTCAAGTAATCTCCTTATGAGTAATAATCCTTCTATTGTTGTCATTGGCATGGAAAATAGTCTCTCTTTTTCATATGTTTTCCCTCTATACCCAAAATATAGATGTCCATGAAATTATCAACATCATACTCGCATATCTTTTCTTTTGTATTGCAGAGATAATGCTCAGCAACTTGCAATGTATTTAAGCCCTGGATAATGAAATACTAAATGCATGCCTTTTAACTATACAGAGTGATCTTTGTGATATTTTCTGTGGCTTCGAAAACTAAGGCCTAGTTCCCATGAAGGTGGGGAACCTGTGTCTATTACAACTATTGTGAGGCTGAGAGGGTGCTCATAAATCAGAATGCCCCTCCAATAAAAAAAAAATCCTTGCAGGTAGGAAATTAGAAGGCAAGAAAAGGGTTCAAGCCTGGCAAGTAACTTCTCATGTGCAGGGAATTGTTTTTGTATAGAGAAACATTCAGTCACATGAGTTCTTTCCTATAGCCTGAAGTGCTACAGACAAGACAAAGAGGCTATTCTCACGACCTCAGGAAAGCAGGCTAAGGGTGCCGAGCCTGCTTTCCTGCAGTCATGGGAACCACCAGGAGTCACACAGCTCCCGGCAGTTTGCCCGCTTACGTTCCCCCCTTAAATGAGGTTAGCGGAGCAAGCACTTACGAGAAGACCCCCAACTGGTAGGCTCCGTCTCTCCAGAATGGCCCACGCACTCACGCGGGGCATTCTGAGACTTCTGGGGGCCGGGTGGCCTGATTCCCACCACCCCTATTGACTCTGTGATGGAGCCGGTAGTCATGTGGGCGGCCAATCCGGCCACACAGGTCGAGCTTCCTGCCCGTCTGCACGGAGAGCAGGCTAAGCCTATTCTCCATGCAGAGCCTGGTTAGGCCCTCCATACTGCTCATGTGGAGAGCTTCACTGGCTCAATACCTCAATGAAAACTAGCCTTATATCACCACAGGGTGTATAGTTATATACCTTAAAGTTAGATCATTTGTGATTGTCAACCATGTGGCTGATTTTTGGAGGTGCTACCCTATTATATTCTATTGCAAATCAGGTTTATGAGAGGCATAAGTGGGCTTGCCCATCTTAACTATATGGCCATTTTCGATTTTTGAAATGCTTCAATATATCACTGGTGTCAGCAGTGGTATAGGGAGGGCATAGGTGGCTCATATTCGCATGGGCAGCCCACCCTCCACTCCCTACCTCTCCCAGTGGTGGTGATGATGGCAGTGGCCTCCCCCTGAGTGACAGCATACTCTACCAGCTGTGTGCAGTGCTGCTGGGGATGGGCAGGAAGTGGCAGGGGAGAACAGGAAAGCAAGGTGGCCCCAGAGAGGATTGCGGTGGCCCCGGAGGCAGGGCAGCAGGGTTCTTGGAACACACCTGCAGAAGAAAGAATTCAAGGGACATGAAGAAGAACTGCACTTCTTTCTGCCTGTGATCCAGGAGACCCAACATATAGCAAACTAGCACATCAGGAAGAGGCTAGGCTAGGAGCATTCTCCTCATTTCATGATCTCCTGCTTGCAGCGTACAATGGTATAGCTCAGCTGGAGTTGTGCCAGGTAATTCTGCTGATTCCATAGTTCAAATCTGAGGCCAGATCAAACAATTGTTTTCACCCCTCATGCATTATAATGTGACTTGAGGGGATGTTTGTCCTTTGCTTGTTCTCTCAGGCCACTGGCAAGACCATCTGGGTGAAGGTGATCCCTAAGGTGCTCTGATTCCAGGCCATCTGAAGTTTTAAAAGTTAACACTAGCAATTCAATTAGTCCTGGTTATCTATCCTCATTAAATGCTGATTAACCAAAGCAGTTTGACCAGGATTGCCCTGAAATTCTGAGTTCTCACAATCAGTTCCACAGGGCTCACTAATCCAGATTAATTTTTTAACCAGGCTCCCTGTGATTGTGTTAACCCTGCCAGAATGAAATCAGCTACATTCCTAATAATGTTTCACTTAAGAAAGCAATTGCTACACGAGGGCTTTTTCCAGATTACATGGTGCCACAGATTCACAACATGTCCCATAAATGCCCCTCCATATTGCCAGTGTTTTGACATTGCACTTGCTGTGCTTCAGATTTTATTGCTGTGTTGCACCTCTACAACACTGTAAATGTGTTGCAGGAAAGTAGCTGTATTTTCTAATTTTTAGGCGGCTTGCCCCATTTTATATGCTTTGCAGTGCTTTGTGGTGTGGATGGTTCAAATCACAGTGTGATGATTTTTACAGCCCATTCTGCCGATTCCTGAAATACTGTTGCCACTCATGTAAATTTGTTATATATCTATATCTATATCTATATCTATATCTATATCTATATCTATATCTATATCTATATCTATATCTATATCTATATCTATATCTATATCTATATCTATATCTATATCTATCTTCATGCACCTAGGGCAGGCAGAGGCTGAAAGAACTAGCTGGGCTGGGCTAGGACCGCCCGCCCCCCTTAATCAACCCTAAACGAGATCGTGTCAGATTGAGCACTCCATTCCCAGCTGGGGATCGGGGTGCTTGGAGTGGCAGGAAGCTCCTCCTCGGCCGAGTTACCTTACCAAGCCAGCCCCACCATCCACCCAGCAACAAGCGGGGAAAGGGGCCAAGGAGGACAGCTGAGAGCAGCTGCAGCTGCTGATTGCACCCTCCCTCCCTCCTGGTCCCCATCACTTGTTGCTCTGCTGCCACTAGATGGATATGGAGTGCCACCCAGCCCGGCCAGTGGAAGTAAGATGAGCCAGCCAGAGCTGGGAAGGCAGGCGAGGGAGCCCAGCCCAGCTGCCTCTCCCCCTGCATGCCTGGAGGGCTGGCTGCAGTCCCCGCCTGCAACTTTGAGCCTACTGGACTTGGATCTCAGATTCGGCTTGGCCGAATTCAAAAGCGCTGACCCCGCATGCTCTGCCCCCTGCCCCCCTGGCTGCGTCTTCAGATTGCTCGCCCTCACTGGTTGCCTCCCCTCCACTTCCATCTCCACCCTTCCCTCCTATTATTATGGCCTCTGCCATTGATTTTTTTTTTTAATTGCCAGAATTGCTTGCACAAGGCTGCAATGATGAAGTACATTGTTTTGGAACAGCGATTCCCCCTGATTAGCACAAGGCAGCTGAGATTATTTTTTTTAAGAGGTTGACATGTCAGACACCACCACCCCCCGCCCCATGACTCCATTGACCCAAATGCAGTAGTAGCAGGGGCAGATAAATGCATTTCAAGGAGAATATGGTCTCTTTGTGCATGTAAAACACATTGCAGTGGACGGAAAATATGAATGGCCACCAGCCTACAACAAAGCATTAAGCAACCCTTTACTCTCGGTTTTAAACCACTGCACTATTCCATCATACTTTGCAATGCCTTAAGTGTTGCAAATCTTGCAGTCCAGAAACTGGGAAGATGCCAAATTCAACCTCATTCTTTTATTTCACAAAGAGCTAAGTGTGATTTTTAGTTTTCAAAATATCTAGGTTGTACATTAGTATGAAGGAAACGTGCTTAAGAAAATAACTGACAATGAAATCAATGAAAGTGATATAATCTGATAGCACTTTCAGAACTAGCACTTTCAGAGGAATGGGAAAAATTACACTTATCAAAGATGCCAGGATTCATTTTGAGAGCAAATAAAGAAGAAGCAGTGTAATGTATTCAAGATTTCAAAAGAGCTTTGATAAAAGATCTATTAGAGAAACTTGGTAACCATGGAGTAAGAGGTAAAGGCTTGTCAGATTAAAATCTGGTTAAGAGGTATGGCATTAAGGGAGAAAAATGTCCAAATCTTCAAAGAAGGAGCATGTCACAGCATGGTGCCCCCTCTCCCCACCCCACAGGGATCAGTCCTTGGGACTGATGCTGTTCAGCATATGCCAGGTCCTGTGAACCAATTGCAGTCCGGGTTGGAAATCAATGGAAGTCAAACCCAGGAAGACCTAAATAAAGGGAGGAGGACTCATTCATGATCTGGAAGACGAAGCCAGTGGGCTGGTTCAAATTTTCAGTGAAGCAACATTATCCACAGACAAAACAGCAAAAAGAATGTCTTTCAGCTATGGAGACCCCCCCCCCCCTTTTGCTTCAGGTAGTAATGACCCAATATTATCAAATGATTCCAAAGATCTATCTAGTATCAGATGCAAAGTAAATTCTTTTGGGTTACTTTCTTTCATTTAAAAAGATGAAAAGAATGCTGAGGAGCACACTGGCCTAGAAACTCATGCCTTTCCATTCAGAAAGCCAGCTACTGGTGAACTACTATTGCCACCCCCTACCCAGTCACATGTTGCTTCTGGCACACCTCTCTTGTCAATCCAACTGGAAGAGTGCAGATGGATTATGAGGAGAAAAAAGAAATTTCATTGCATGGGAGTTGCTTTGAATCTCTAAGGCTGAAGTTGCCAACCTGGGGCTCTCTAGCTATTGTTAGACTACAACTATCATCATCCCCAGCCACAGTTGCAGCTAGGGATGATGGGAGTTGTAGTCCAGCATCAACGGGAGAGCCCCAGGTTGGCCACCCCTGATCTAAGACTGAGTACTCCCCCCGCCAATGCATGCACAATTCTGTTTTATGCACTTCCCCCGACAGAAAACATTACAGATTTATCTGTAATAAACTTACTCTGTTTCAATTTGTGCTCAGGAGAGATTAGAGCACTAAAAAGTGACTCCAAGCACACTCTTTGTCATCTAGTCTGTATCTCACTCTGTTTCCCTTTCCTATGTGTTCTCTGAAAAGGGACTTTGGTGACTGAAATATAGATCAAAGCTGTGGCCTAGGGCTGATCAGAAGAAAGGAAAGGTTGAAAGCACTGACTTACAGAAAAAGACTCCAATGTCTTTGAGCCAATGGGATCCTCTCTGTCCCTTCTTTTTATGCCTTTCTCTCTCTTCACAGGTTGCACATTAAATAAATAAATTTTATTTACACACACACACGGAGGGAGGGAGGGAGGGAGGGAGGGAGAAACAAAGGATATGAAATGATATAGCAGAAGGGTTGAGTGCATGCTCAGTGAGCCAGGATGCCAACATCCAGCAGTGCTATGAACTGATTAAGCTAGAAGCTCTGAAGGTGGTGTGAGATAAGTTCTCCCTTTGGTTGAACTGTCCTCCCTACAAATCTGTGATATGGAGATAATAGGAATTATTAAGACCAATTTCATAGAAAACTGGAGCAGCATAGAAACTGTTTCCTCCTAGGGCTATACAAAGTGGGTTCTATTCAATTCAGGGGTTGCCTCATCACTTCAGATATAATTCTACTTGAACTCATAGTGTGTGTGTGGGGGTCCTTTTTCTCTGTCCTGAACCCTTGGCTTTTGCACTTCAATCCTTCCCTCCCTCACCCTAAATGTACTTAGAGGACTGGGCAGCAGAGGCATATCTAGTGAAAATTGCGCCTAGGCGAACACTGAAATTGTGCCCCCTGTCCAAAAATCTGACACTCATCTTTCAGATAACTTTACCATAATATCAGCTCAAAAATGCAAGTCAAGCTCGTTAATCTTTTAATATTTCAAAAACTATTCAGCAGTGGACGTAGCCAGACCAAAAAATGCTGGAAAACTACAAATTTCAGTATGCTGGGGCTCATGAAATACCCAAATACTATGTGGAGGTGTACTTGGAAAACTAAACAGAAGTGCCTGTTTTGAGCATGCACGGAGGCCATTTTGTTTTCGGCAGCCTTTAAAAAAAATTAATTTTACAAAATGGCGCCCCCCTTAAAGTGGTGCCCGGGGCATGTGCCCTGCCTGCCCCACCCTATATACACTCCTGCTGGGCAGGGGGCAGGAGACAGGCTGCTTTCTTGTATCTTTGCTCACAGCAGTGAGGTTGCAGACAGCATCTTCAATGGCTTGCATTTTAAAATAACACACACACCCCGACACATACCCCACCCTTTAATTCCCCTGGAGTCCTCAGAATGGTATAAGTGCTTGTGGGAACTGTAGACATTTCTGAGGTTGTGGCCACAGTTTTGTTTGGATTGCTTTGGCCCCAACCAGATGGTGCTTCAGTTTAGACTGTTTGGACAGTGGGCCAAAGCCAAAGGCCCCCAAACCTCCCCCTGTCATCTGACCCAACAGTGTCCCAGTAACAGTTTTCTGTCAGCTTCACAAGATTCTCAACCAAGTGAAATCTAATTACAGCCAGGCTAGATTGGCCATACCATGGCAGCACTAGCAGCCCATGCGGGTGCCACCAAGGGGGCAGCAAGAGCAGGGCCGGACTGGGGGCACTGAGAGAGCGCCAGAATGTATGTGGGGAGGGCACCAGAATGTATATGGAGAGGGCGCCAGGTTTTGAGTAGAATAGGTAATTAAGGGTGAGAGTTGGGGCGCAGGGGCACCGCGTGGGTAGGGCGCACCGGGAATATGCCCTGTTGACCTATGGGCCAGTCCGAGCCTGAGCAAGAGGCACTTTTAAGTGTAAATTAGTAGGTTCTTACCTCCACTCCAGTCTCACTTCCAGCAGCAGGGAATCAGCTCCACCACTTTCCTGGCCTCTGCACATGCATGGATGCCATTTGCTGGTCACACAAATGGCCTCTGCCAGGTGAGTGGTGGAGCCAATCCCTCACTGAGGGAGGTGCTGGGTGGCACACCACTGCTTAGAGCAGCTTTCCGGTGCAGCAGTAGCAGAGGTAAGCACCTACTAATTTACCCTTAAAGGTGCCTCTTGCCTCTGCCCCAGCGGTGCCCGCACCGGCTGCTACTGCATGGCAGCACCTCCCCACAGAAGACCAGGGCCATGCTTAGGTGACAATGATGGCAAACAGAATTTTCTTTACTCTAGATTCACTGAAACACAGAGGGCATGCCAAAAGTTAGGACATAGTGGAGTCATCACAGATTCACTGGGGATGAGGTGAGTCCTTTGCATCCTCACCTCAATCATGGGTCCGGAAGTTGATCTTCTGTCCCTGACTGCTACAAGACCTAACCTAGAATGATACCCTCTGAAGCCCTTTGGATGCAGATAATTTGACAAACTCTAGGAATGTGCACAAATCGATTTTTTTATTTGATTTGTACCCGAATCAAATCACCCCCGATTTGTCCAAATCTACCCCCCAAATCACCCCAGGTTCTATTTGTAACCGAATTTTCCGAATCCAAATCAATTTGGGGCCAAAAAAAGGTGTTCCGGAGGCAGGGTGGTAGTGACCAGTGGGTGGAAGCTACCACTCAAATTTCAAAGAAATTGGGCAAAAGGGTGATATTTCTTTTCTTTTCTTTTTTTTTTAAAAAGAAGTTGGAGCATCTTTAAGCTTTTCCACATAGGGAAAAATGGGGATTTCATCAGCCTTAGTTATAACTTCCCAGGAGGGGGCACCAGGGTGGCCCAGAGTGAGTTGTGGTGGGTGGTAGTGCCCAATGGGTGCAAGGAAGCTACCACCCAGATTTCAAAGAAATTGGGCAAAGGGGTGCTTGTGTGTCTTTGTGGCAGATTCAGGGCAGAAAAGGGGTTTTGGGGGCAGAAGAGTGGGTCAGGTGGTAGTGCCCCAATGTTCTACTACCCAGATTTCAAAGAAATTGGTGAAGAGGGTGATTTTTAATTTTAAAAAACGTTTGCACGTCTTTAAGCTTTCCCCCCATAGGGAATAATGGGGAATTTCAGCAGCCCCATAACTCCACTTGGGGGGCACCAGGGTGGCCCACAGCGGGTTATGATGTAGTGTACATAGGATGCCAACCACCCTCAAAACAACAGGCCCATGGGGCACTGGGTTATGTTGTTTTCAAATTCTGAGGTGTTCTGAGAGTTGATTCTTTGGTAGGAAATGAGAGTGGATTCTCTCATGAAGTACCTAAGCCATCATTTTACTTGCCTTCTGTTGTTAGTGTACAAGGAAAAATCTTCTTCTTCTCTTGTAATAAAAGAACTCATGTGAAGTTGACTGTCAGTAGGCTTAGAACTGCCAAAAGGAAGTAACACAAAATGTGTAATTGATCCAGTGGAACTCACTGCCACAAAATGGACTGATGACCAATAGCTTAGTTGGTTTTTTAAAAGGGCATTGAGCAAATTCATGGAATATAGACCCATCAACAGCTATGAGCCATGAAAGCTAGATAGAACCTCCATACAGAAGGACAGTCTACCTTTGTACACCACATATTAGTAAAAGACAAATAGCATAGGAAAGCCCTGCTTTTGTACCCTGATTGGGAGCAGCCAGGAGCATCTAGCTGGCAAATGTAAACAGAGTGATGGACTGAGTCTGAGTCAGCAAGTCTTATGTTCATCTGTTCATATGTAATTTGCAAGCCTGGAGGTTCACTATCAATTCAAGAGTTGCAGTTACAGAAGCTATGAATGTTGTAATGAAATCTGAAGTTGCACCTGAACCAATGAAGCCACAAGACACAAGATTATGGTAGTAAAGGCCAAAACGTAATTAAAATAATAATAATAATAAGGGGATGGGAATGGTGCTACATCCCAAAACAGTACAGTAACTAGAGGTGTGCCACAAGAGGTGCAAGCCCACCTACAGGTAAAATGCCATGGGTGACACACCTTGGCTCCAGGCTGCCCCTTGCCCTATGGCAGAGGCTGCCCTTCTTAGCCAACCTAAAGTCAGGCATCTGTCCAAAGCCTCAACCCCCGCCCCCCGAAGCCGCAGAGCCTTTCAAGGAGGCTCAGAATAGAGTGAATCTAGCCAGAGCTCCCTGAGCCACAAAGCATCTAGGGACTGACTGGGTCTCCTCTTATGCCAAATGTGTGTCTAAGGTAATACACCAGCCCTACACTCCGCACTGTATCTGGCATTGTGACCAGAGACCTAAGCTAGCCCAGGGTACAGCATGAAGCAGGAGAAAAAATGCACACGCTAAAAGCCAATTCCTGCCCAGCCCCTGTCGGTGACCAGCATAAACCCTAACTGTACCCAAGGGATGGGTGAGAGGGGTAGCTTCCCTAAACAGACTGATGGGACACCGGAGGCTAAAAGCCTCCCATGATCTGCCCTCCTTCATGCCAAGGAGCCAACTGGCACCCTTCTGTGCCTAGTGCTCCATTCAAGGGGGCGAGGCAAACAGACTACACTGCGAAAGTACTACAGCGAGCAGCCAGATTCTGTGATGTGATCAAAAGTTGAGGGGTTGCAATAGCCAGCTTAGGAACTGATTGCAATCTGTAGGAGAGGAGATCTGGTCTTGTGGTAGCAAGCATGACTTGCTAGGGTCCACCCTGGTTGTATATGATTGAGATACTTGATGTGTGACAGTGTGAGCACTGTAAGATATTCCCCTTAGGGGATAGAGCCACTCTGGCAAGAGTATCAAGGTTCCAAGTTCACTCCCTGGCATCTCCAAGGTAGGCTGAGAGATATTCCTGCCTGCAACCGTGGAGAAGCCGCTGCCAGTCTGTGAAGACAATACTGAACTGGATGGACCTATGGTCTGACTCAGTATATGGCAGCTTCCTATGTAGGCATTGCCTAGATTTCCCTACCATTCATCTATATGTTAAATGCTCTTGTATAGACAAAATGTATCCTTAGATGTCTGGATGTAGAGGGTCTAATTGTATTCCAAGCCTTAAAGAGGCTTTTTTAAGAATCCGTTTCACTTGCTCTTCCAAAATATGCATAAAAGCAGCCAATTAAGGTCTGATAAAGAGTGATCAAAGGCAAGATCAAAGAAATGATTTTTAAAAAATGAATTATCTGATTTTGTTCCCATACAAGATTAGTTTCACCGATTTCCTACTTCCATATTCCTTTTTATGTATATTTAAATACAGCTCTTTCATACACCTAAGTATGTATGTATGTATGTATGTATGTATGTATGTATGTATGTATGTATTTATTCAGTTTCTATACCGCCCTTCCAAAAATGGCTCAGGGCGGTTTACACAGAGAAATGACAAATAAATAAGATGGATCACTGTCCCCAAAGGGCTCACAATCTAAAAAGAAACATAAGATAGACACCAGCAACAGTCACTGGAGGTACTGTGCTGGGGTGGAAAGAGCCAGTAGGAACCTAATCTCTTCACTTTTGTAGTTGCAAAATAAATAAATAAATCATATTTATAAAAGCTTAGGCAAGAGTTAGAGGTATAGTATTCACCTCGTTACTACTCCAATAGGAAAGGCACCAGAAACATAGTTGACCTTCAGTTGCTTTTGAAGCTAAAGAATCATGACATGAAAAACATCAAAGCAAGAGAAGTTCCATCAATGCAAAGACAGCAAGACCTGACTACTACAAGTCATGTGCCACCTAAGACATCTGGGAGACTGAACTGACATCTGTATGATGCATGTTTGTGCTTGTAAGAAAGACAAGGAATAATTTTATGAGGAAGACAACGAATTAGCTCTTCAGAGGACTCAATTTCGTTATTCTTCTCATCTGCCACTTCCCAATTTCCACTTCCAGGAAGCACTAAACACTCTATGATTATTTGGCAAAATTCAGAAGTGACCTGAGGATGTCCTCAGTCATAACCTGGCCATGCCTTCATAAGCAACTTTGTGGTTGGCATCAGTGGTCCCTCTAATTTTTTTCATCTCTGTGTGGAATGAGTTTTGTTCTGGGTGGCAGTATGAAAGCAGTGTGTGCACATGTGCATTCAGAATGGGGCCTTCCTGATTCAACTTGAGCGGGATCTAAAATGAACTGAGCAGATATGTAAAAACTTGTGAGCATGTGCACGCCTTAGAGGGAACAGTGGTTGGAATCCACCATGAAGCAATCACCGTCCACTGTGGTTGCAAGCTTTAATCAGGAATCAATGAAAACTTTAGCTGATTACAATACTGAGAACCCATGTTAATAGATGAGACTATGAGTTAGGAATCATAATTGTTTATGTTTGGTGTGAAGGTGGGGATCCACATCTAATGTGAAATAGGAAATTAAAAGAAAATAATGGATGGCATTTCCTTCTAAGATTTACAAATCTTATGTTTCCTTTACTACCTCAAAAACGTATCTTGTATTGAGATTTTGGTAAAACTAATTGGTTATAATTAGCTTAGAATTTTTGAATGGGTTGGCTGCCCTTGAGTTTCCATCAGTGGAAAGTATCTGTTAGCAAAGCAATATCCAGGCTCTATCCTGAAAATTCAAGATATGTTACCTTAACTGTGAGCATGATCCTTCCCTTCATTCTAAACTGAACAGCAACCCTGGGACTCTACCAGTCAGTGGAATAGCAAGGTCAGAGGGAGCCCATGTTCAATAAATGAATATTGCCATTGCTCTGTGTGTGTGTGTGTGTGTGTTGCCATAGGCAGTAGGCACTGCTAAAAAAACCCACTTCATTTTTTGGCAGCTCATGTTTTTTGGACACATCTGCCCAATTAGAGTTATGCCCCTGTCAAGACAACCACAGGGCTCTGTGGTAGCCAAGAGTCGACACCGACTAGATGGCACACTACTTTTACTTTACAAATGGCTTACTGGATGTTAATAATTTTTTACTATTACTGTGACTATTAGCAGTGTATTGGAGTGTTTGCTCACATACAGGAGTGCTGCCAAACACATTTTTTGCCAATACAAAGCCCCCCACCACAAACATCCCCCACGCACATGTGACACCGTGTCACCACTGCTTCTGCTTCTCCTGCGCACCAGGCACTCCTGCTGCCCACCAGCCACTCTATTACCACTTGCCAGCTCATTTGCACAGTGGTAAGGGACCATCTGGCTTCTTAATGGCATGTGAGCCAGCTGGGAAATGGAGGGCACATGCCCTTCATCAGCATCAGGACATATGCACACCCTCCATTTTCCAGCCAGCTCACACACCAGTAAGAAGTTGGATGGCCCCTTTCCTGGAGAGAGGAAAGAGACCATTCAGCCCCTTATTGCTGCATGAGCCAGCTAACAAGCAGCAATCATTTTAGATTGTGAGCCCTTTGGAGACAGGGGACCATCTCATTTATGTATTATTTATTCTTCTATGTAAACCGCTTTGAGAACTTTGGTTGAAGAGCGCTATATAAATATTCACAATAGTAGTAGTAGTAGTAGTAGTAGTAGTAGTAGTAGTAGTAGAAGGGCAGTGTGCAGCAGGAACAGCCTGTAGATGGCAGAACCAGTCAGCAGCCGCAGTAGCAGCAACATGCTGGTGGGAGGAGCGGCAGCAGGAAGCAGCTGCAGCAAACAGGGGAGAGGGAGAGTGGCAAGTAATGGTGGCTCGTGTTCATGGAACATGTCTGCCCAATTATTGTTATGCCTCTGCCTCCAATGAAATCATCTGTCAAGTAAAGAGTTTGCCTTAACGGTTTTAGGCACCAAGGTCAAACTTGATGTGATGCTAAGCAAGCAGGCCAGCTCAGTGGTGTAGAGAGGATGCCAGGGGCCCCTGTCCAGCCTGCTGGTGATGGCCCTCGTCCAGAAGTAAAATTCGGCCAGCACTGTATTTGCAGTGTGACCAGGATGGCTTCTCCCTGCACGCAAAGACAGGGAGAAGCGTTCCCAGCCAGGCTGGGAGCCCAGTGCTGGCTGAAACTTCTCAAACACATGACAGAGAGCAAGGAGAGAATTTTTAGATGTGTTTTAGATTCAAATTTTTAGATTTGGGCAGCAGCAATGCTTTTAAACTTCTTGTCCGCTTTGGTCCAAAGACTATTACTCAAAAAATAAACTTGGCTGACTTGTAAACCTGCCACTAAATGTCTGGCCAAACACCATTTTCAAGCAGAGATTTGCCCCAAGAAACATTTTTGTTTCAAGGAAGTATGTGTTGCATTTGCTGAAAAAAAGAGCAAGACACATGAACGGCTTGCAGGGGTTACTACTTTGGAATACAGAAATACTCTTCTGGAAAAATATGATGAAGAGAACACTGTCCTGAAGACTGAGAGGAAACCTGGGGAAGTTTTCTGCAGATGAGTACTAATGGTTGCAAAGATATAACACCCATCTAAGCAAATGCAATGAGCAAAATAAGTGGGCATGTTGTGGGCAGAAATTGACACTACCTGAAGAACTGAAGCTGATGGTGGAATTGAGATGCAGTCATTTTACTGAGACAGAGTTCTATCCAAATCACTCAGATTGCAGTATACAATCAATATAATTGCCAATAGGAAATGATGTCCTAAAAGCTTAGTCAGAGGCACACAGCACACTCAGTTGTGATGATGGTTTTACATCTCCAGGATTTGCTCTTTTTCTCTGCTGGGTGTCTACTGCCCACCCCAGTTTTGTGCCCCTAGGTGCTCCACATGGGGAATAATGGGCCGGTTCAAGTACCCATTATACCCTATGTAGAACCTTTTGGAACCAGTTCAAATTCAAACCAGGGGTTCATGCAAAACCAAAACCAAACCTCCCCACCCTGGTTCAAAGCTGGTTCAAATTTGAACCAAACAGGTCAAGCCAGTTTTGTGCACAACCCTACCACACTGACACAACCCCCCCCACCGAGTGCTGCTGGCCAGGTGAAACCAGGGAATGTTCAGCATCACGGGTTTTGCCAGTGGGAGTGTGCCAGATGTCATGTTATAGTACTAGCAGCGTGCTGTGACATGGCATGGCTGAAGAAAAAAGGGAGTAGGGATTAGGATGAGCAGAAGCTTTTGCTGGGCAGGTGACCAACACCATGGGTCAATCACTCACCCAGCTTAATTTCCAGGTCACGGTGGCCCAGCAGGCGGAGGTTGACCTTAAGGAAAACCAGCTGCTTGACCAAGCCAGGGTCCAACTGGGACAGAGCGGGTGTTATCATGTCACCAGCACATGAAAACACCTGCTTGCTCTGGATGCTGGTTGAGGGGCAGGAGAGGAGGTGCACAGCAACCACCAACAAGTCTGGCCGGACCTGGTGGTGGATTGCCTAGAACTGCACATAGTCCATCTCTGGGTCTTCCTCCACAGGCTCCTCCAGGTACTGGGCAACACATTGCACAGAACTGGTAGGCCAAGCCTCCCGCACATTGGCTAAGGCACCAAAGCACACCCGCTTAAACCACTGGGCTGATTTAGTGGGAGGAACTGCCTGCTGCCTTGGTGCCACTGCCTGGAATCCCGTTTCTAGCTGGGGAAGAGGAAGGGGTGGGAGAGGAAGGGTCACCCACTCTGATTCTGGGTATGGGCCGCACACACTCGGCGGGGGGAGGGGTGCACTATCTTTAGTCCTCCTGACCTTCTCCTATCTAACTCTTTTGACCAGGAGGTCCCTTCACCTGGGCATGTCATCTGCACAAACAACATTACCCTTGATGGTCAAGTCACAGAGACAAGCCAGGACATACTCCTCTCTATAACCCAACACACCAACCAGCCTGTCAACAACCCCAGCCCTCAGCAGTCCAGCCAGCACATGTCCCTCTGGCATGCTCAGAGAGGTCCATCAGCATTTCCAGGAGACTAGCCATGGTCAGGGCCTGTCTCTGAGGAGTGGCATCAACATACAGGCCCTTCGTGGCAAACAGGAAGGGCTCACATACCGACACCATCTCAGCCATGAGTGTGTTGTGTCCACACTGTTGATGACTTTAAACTGATTTACCCTGCATATAATTCTAGTTATGCCAGATTGTTAAGAAACTGTCTTCTTTCTGCTATTTAGTATATGTATGTGTATATGTATGTGTATGTGTGTATGCGTGTGTGTGTGTGTGTGTGTGTATGCATATACAGTATATATAAGCTCCTTGGAGAAAGAGCAGGATATAAATGTAAAATTAAATTAAATTAAATTAAATTAAATTAAAACTTTAAATGAGAATGTACTCTATATGGGGCAGCCCTTGCCCCAGATGTGGCTGCATCCCAATACTGTATGGATATTCAAGATGGCACTCCAGGAGACAGTGGCACTTTGCATCTCTTGCTGCTCTTAAAACAGGCTGTGGTGGGAAACAATTAAAAAACAACAACAAGGCATCATGTTTTAGACTGATATTTTAAGGCATGATCTCTTGTGGGTGCTGACCCAATTCCTCAGATGCCAAGTACAATTAAAATTGGTGCTGCCAAGTAAAACATAAAATAAGATTATTTTTTAAAACACAATGAATGGGGATTCCAGAAAGAAACCCTTTTGTATCCGGTTAGGAACATAGGAAGCTGCCATATACGGAGTCAAACCATAGGTCCATGTAGCTCAGTATTGTCTGTACAGACTGGCAGTGGCTTCTCCAAGGTTGCAGGCAGGAATCTCTCTCAGCCATATCTTGGAGATGTCAGGGAACTTGGAACCTTCTGCTCTTCCCAGAGCGGTTCCATCCCCTAAGAGGAATATCTTACAGTGCTCACACAAGTCTCCCATTCATATACAACTAGGATGGACCCTGCTTAGCTAAGGGGACAAGTCATGCTTGCTACCACAAGACCAGCTCTCCTCTCCTTGTTCAACACTTCATTTTGAAACATATGGAAACTGAACTTAAATACCTCCAATTCAATTTGCTTTCCATTTGTTCCACTACAGTACATTCACAGAAATAACACATATTCTTCCATTTTTTGGCAGAACTTGATACATTTTTAATGGCACATGCATTTGTTTGTCATTAATGGTAAACACAGGTATTCTTGATTAATGTTCAAATTCTCTAGTGAGAGAATCTTGTTTCTATTGCTAGAAAAAAGAACAGCACTGAGAATAAAGGCCATTAAACCTTTAGACTTCTGAGACTCAATTTTCTCATTCTCTGCTTCTTTAGCCTTTATAAAAGCAGTAAAAGTATTGGCTTTTCTTCTCCTGGGATATTTATGTAAGCTGTAGATCCAATATTCACCATAAGCCTAGTAGCAGAATTGAAACTGTATCTCAGACAAATATTTCTTACACATTGCTGATTAATACAGGGCCTACACTTCACTGCCGACAGAAGCCAGTCATTTCACTGTGTAACTGGAGATTTCATATAGTTCAGAATCATCCTCTCATAGTTCCTTGCCAATGGTGGCCTCAGGAAATGCCTGGTAAGGTGGTAGGTGATAATCATAATTCCCCAGTATTATACTGCCTGGGTTGAAATTCCTGAGGTACTAAAGTACCTCAGCCTAAAGTACTTTGGTTTCAGAGGCAAGGCACCCAATACTGCCTTG
The DNA here is from genome assembly GCF_027244095.1 of Hemicordylus capensis. Lineage (NCBI taxonomy): Eukaryota > Metazoa > Chordata > Lepidosauria > Squamata > Cordylidae > Hemicordylus > Hemicordylus capensis. The sequence continues at coordinate 140,391,720 of NC_069661.1, forward strand.
CTTCATATCCTCATGGGGGTGGGGTATCTTCCAAAACCAGTGAAAGTGGTGGCACTTTGAGAGATTTGCAAGGAATGTGAGGTTCAGGGATGGGCAGTATCTAAAATACAAATATTGAAAATATGTTTTTTCAATATTTTTGTATGTAAAATACTTCTAAAATACATCTCAGCCGATCATTGCTTTGCTTTCTTGCTTCAAGAGCTGCCTTTTATTTCAAATAGGCAGCCCTTTGGCTTCCAAGCATCCTTGTGTATATGCTGTGTTCCTCTCTCTCTCTCTTCCCTCTGAAGTTTGAATAATTTTACTCTGCTACAGACTGGTCAGCCGGCCAAGTTTGAAAATCAAAGGCGGGGAGATTTTTCCTGTGAGTAAAATGGGAAATGGGGGGGTGAGGGTGTCCATGGTAGGGGGCAAGATGGAGGAGCAAAACCCACCCACCCCAATTTTGAATGCAAGAGAACTCCCTACCTCACAGCTCGCTTGCTTCAAAGTTTCTGTTCCTCTAGCTACAACTAGAAACCTGACATGACCTGAAGAGGCTGAAGTTCTTCTGGTCCAGTCTCTCTGTAAATTTGCAACTTGCCTAAGGCTTAGGCATGTTGTTTTGCAGAGGGTTTTTTCTTTCTTTCCCAAATTTCCCTGTCTGTGTCCCCTATTGTTTGCTGTGGTTGACTAATGGTAGCAAATGTCCATTCTTACCTCTAAAGATATTTGTCTTCATATTGCTGGCCCCCTGTTAACTGAGAATAGAGGCACTTTTTAAAAGTGATGATTCTCTTTATTTAGAGCAACTGGCTCTATCCATCCCTAGCACAGCATCCTTCCACTGGCTGTTGCTGGAGTTTGTCTTATGTTTCTTTTTCAGATTGTGAGCCCTTTGGGGACAGGCAGCCATTTTATTTATTTATATCTATGTAAACCACTTTGGGAACTTTTGTTGAAAAGCAGTATATAAATATTCATCTTATTCGTTGTGGAGTGCATGCAGGGTGCTTAGCTGGCTTTCCAGGGTACCTGGCTGTGGTAGGAGTGGGACACATTGAGATGATAAAATCATTGAGAGCCAGAAGGGAGGCACAGGGGAAGGCTGCTTTTAACTCATCTATCCCCCAGATGACTAAGCCCCAGTTCTTCAGCCTGCCTCCCAGATGAGCAGCATTCCAAGAGGGAGTGTGGAGTGATATACAACTGGAACTCATTGCCTGTATGGCCTCCAGTTACCACTGAAGAAGTGGAGAATCTGATTGGTCAGCTAAAGAGAGGCAAATCCCCAGGTAAAGATTACATCCCCCCCGATTTCTTAAGGGCCAATGCTAGCTGGTGGGCTCCGCTCTTAGCTTCCATATTCACTCATATAGACTGAACAACAAATATGCCCAATGGCTGGGGACAGGCAATTGTTGTTCCAATTCACAAAACATGCCCGTCTGATGACCCGTCAAATTATAGACCCATAAGTCTATTAAGTGTAATTGGTAAGCTATACGCTAAACATCTAAACTCCAAATTGTTGGACTGGATGGAGAAAGAAAACATTCTAGAACAGGAACAAGCGGGGTTCAGAAAAGGTAGATCTGTGATGGATCATTGTTTGGTCCTCCAGAGTTTAATAGAGAAATACGTTGAGGGCAGAAAGGCGCCGTTATATGTCGCCTTTATAGACTTTAAGAGTGCCTTTGACTCAATATCCAGGGATGCTCTGTGGGAGAAATTTGCAAACTCTTCTATTGACAAGAGATTGCTATCTCTAACATATAAACTCTACAAGAACACGAGTCTGAGAGTAAAATGCGACCACAATGGCCAATTATCCAGAGAGATCCCTGTAGAAAGGGGGGTCCGGCAGGGATGCATACTAGCCCCAGCTCTTTTCAATTTCTATGTAAACTGTCTAATCACCCGTCTACGGCAAGTTGAAACTCATGCACCAAAGATAGGGGACAGGTGTTTACCTATCCTGATGTATGCAGATGACACAGCCTTATTGTCACAGACCAGAGTTGGTCTAAAAAAAGCGTTAGAATGCTTGAGTCTGTTCTGCAAGGAGGAATTTTTGGAAATCAACTACTCCAAAACTAAAATCGTGAGATTTGCAAAGAAGCAACGGGTTTTTAGATGGTCCATAGGTGGTGCCAGAGTAGAGCAGGTGAAGTCTTACAGATACCTGGGGGTGGTGTTTCAGTTTAATGGTGGTACCTCTATGCACATCAGTGCCGCTAAATTGAATGCCACTCGATCTTCCATGGCAATCAGGAAATTTTTCTAGGCACAAGGTGGTGGCTATATTCCGGGAGCTAATAAAGCCTTTCAGGCTAAAGTGATACCTCAGCTACTATATGGGATTCAGGTTAGACCGCCAAAAGACTTACAAGCTTTAGAAAAAGTACAACCGGGCTTTCTGAGATCACTATTGGGGGTACCAAAATGCGTCCCAAACTCCTTAATACGGCTGGAAACTGGGCTATGGAAATTGGAGACCAGGGCCTGGCTGCTCATTATCCTGTATTGGATTAAGACTTATCTTTACCTGGCAGGACTTATACCTCATCTCCTTGCCGCTACCCCACAACCCCATTGGTGTATGACGGTTGAGGAAAGACTCCGGAAGATGGGCTTCTGCCCAACACAATTGTTAGAACAGGGCGAGTCAACGGCAAGATCCCTAGTTAAACAAAGGCTTAGGGACATAAATTTCCAGGAGGAAAGGGCCTCTGTAAATAGACCCCTACAATTCCTAAGCACCAAGAAAGACTGGGTCACAGCCTCTTATTTCTATACAATCTATTCACCAAAGCTGCGCTGGGCATTTACAAGAGCTCGCTTGAATGCTTTACCCTCAGCGATGCTAGTAGGGAAATTTGAGAGAAAACCCTATGAGGAGAGACTATGCCTTTGCGGAGCTGCTCCCGAAACATTGTCGCATTCACTGTTACATTGCCCACTTTATACTGATGAAAGAGATTTATTTTTATCTCAGTATCTGAAAGATCTCCAAAGCCACTCAGTGGAGACAATTCTTATATGCTTATTAGAAGACAGGGACCCAACAATATCCCTGGTGGTTGATAAATTTTGTTATACATTGACCAAACTAAGAGAAGCTAGAGCACAGCAATCGGTTACTGTCAAAGATTCCTGATTTTATATATTTGATGACATTTTAGACTTTGTTTCCATTATTGTTTTCTCTTTTTACTGTGTATATTCTGTGTATATTGATGTTTGATCTAAGATCATAAATAAACAACTAAACTATATCCCACAATGCACTGTGTGCAGTGCATTGGGGGATTCCCCCATCTCTGTGTCTCCTCGGGCTGCACACAGTCTGAGGGGAGACACAATACCTGGCAGCTGCGTTAGGGGTGCACTATGCTTCAAGAAAAGCAGAGAGAGAGATGAAAGTGGGGTGAAGATTGATTGGGGTAAAAGGAATTGTTCTCCTCCACATATTTATTTGTTTTTCTTTACCATATTTTATACTGCCTGATATGTACATCTCGAGGCTGTATACAAAGTTTAAAATATTTAGAAGTCAACACAGATTAAAATAAAAACAGAATAAGACAGTTATTAAAACAAATTGTTAAAATTTAAGATTCTAATTAAAAGCCTGTGAAAACTAGGGATGTGCACAAAACAACCTTGGCCTGTTTGGTTTGAATTCAAACCAGCTTTGAACCAGGGTAGGTAGGTTCAGTTTTAGTTTTGCTCACACACACACACACACACACACACACACACACACACACTCCCCATTTTGGTTCAAATCCGAATCGGTTCTAAAAGGTTCTACATAGGGACCTGAACTGTCCCATTACTCCCTATGTAGAGTACCTAGGGGCACAAAACCAGGGTGGGTGGTAGGCACCCGGGGTGCCAACCACCCACTGAATCCCAAAGCCATTGGATACTCCTGCAATATTTCATGATTTTTTGAAAACAACTATCATAACCTTGGGGAATGATACCCCAAGGTAGAATTCTCAGAAATGCTACCTGTTCCACGCGCAGGTACAGTGAGACAGGCAGAGCTAAGGAGTTTCAATGCGTGGATGAGATGTTGGTACTGGGAGGAGGGGTTTAGATTTGTTAGGCACTGGGATACATTTTGGGGCAAGCAAAGCCTATACAAAAGGAATGGGTCGCACTTGAACCAAGATGGAACCAGATTGCTGGCACTTAAAATCAAAAAGGTTGCAAAGCAGCTTTTTAAAATGACGCCGACAGGATAGCTTGGCAGTATCCAGTTTGGCAAATGCCATCCTTTAAAGTGTAAGGGTGTAAAGGATTCAGATAAAACAGAAGGGGACAGAGCAAAACCACATAAAGAGCAGGCAGAAGGCTGTGCCAGCTGGTCAAAGAATCCAAAGAAAGATAGCAGACACCAGGTAAGAGATTTAGCATATATGTGTATATATGCCAATGCCAGAAGCCTCCAAGCCAAGATGGGTGAGCTGGAGTGCTTGGTGGTTAACACAGAAATAGATATATCGGGCATAACAGAAGCATGGTGGAACAGTGAGAATCAGTGAGACACTGTTATCCCTGGATATAAACTCTATAGAATGGACAGGGAGAGGTGCCTTGGAGGTGGAGTAGCACTGATGTAAAAGAAGGGATAGAATCGAACAAGCTAGAAAACCTAGGAGGACCAGAGTCCTCCACAGAAACCTGATGGGTGACAGTACAAGGTCTGGAAGGAAATGTGCTGCTGGGGATGTGCTATCTGTTGGAAGTGAAGGACTTTGCACTTTCTCTTGTCTCAAAGACAGTGGAGGTCAGACTAGTGAGTCAGAAGGCTAGAGGGTCAAGACATTGGTCATCCCTTCTCTACTGCTCTGACACTATCCCTTTGGAATGTAGATTGCTACTCTCAGGGACTAACTTACTTACTTCCTGCTTTGCACTTCCTCTCCCCCTTCTCTTCCTGTTCCTTCTACCTTGCAACATGCAAGCTCCTCTCCCCTGCACCATGTGTGCAGAGATGCAGAATCCATCTGCATCCAGCTAGCTAGCTAGATTAGGGATCCTAACTCCTCACTTTCCTATCTAGAATGGAGTTCTCTAATAAATGCCGTATATATTGATCTGAAACTATGAACTGGCTCCAAGTTACTTTACTCTCAGCATACACACATGCCTAACTAAATTCTGCTGTGTTGTGCCTCTGTGCACTCTGCTATAATGAAAAAGGGTTTCTCCTACCAGAGAGAATTCCCAACACTATTGCCCTCTGGATAAAAATGCTGACAGTGACTGGGAGTTGCAGGAGGAAATCAGGGAGGCTTCAAGGAGAGGCAGGGCAGTAATAATGGGTGACTTCAATTACCCACACATAGACTGGCTAAATTCACAGTCAGGTAATTACAGAGGTCAAATTTCTAGATACACTGAATGACTGTGCCCTAGAACAGTTAATCTTGGAACCAACCAGAGAGCAGGCAACTGTGGACTTTATCCTGAGTGGCACCCAGGACCTGGTGCATGATGTCAGTGTCATTGACCCTTTAGGGAACAGTGACCATAGTGCTATGTGGGGAGAGAATCACCAAGGAATTTATCAGTATGCTGATGACACCCAAATCTCCTCATCCTCATCCTCATCATCAGGAAATGGCATTCACTCCCTAAATGCCTGCCTACAGGCAGTAATGGGCTGGATGAGGGATAACAAATTGAAGCTGAATCCAAGCAAGACGGAGGTGCTCAATGTGGGGGAACGGAATTTAAGGGATGAGTTAGATCTTCCTGTGCTGGGTGGGGTTACACTCCCCCAGAGAGAACAGGTACGCAGCTTGGGAGTGCTCTTGGATCCAGGCCTCACCATGGTATCTCAGGCAGAGGCTATGGCCAGGAGTGCTTTCTATCAGCTTTGGCTGATTCAACAGCTGCGTCCATTTCTTGAGGAGAATGAACTCAAAACAGTGGTGGATCAGCTGGTAACCTCCAGGCTCGACTACCGCAATGCGCTCTACGTGGGGCTGCCTTTTTACATAGTTCAGAAACTTCAGTTAGTTCAAAATGCGGCAGCCGGATTGGTCTCTGGGGCAACCTGGAAAGAACATATTATGCCTGTCTTTAAACAGCTGTACTGGCTTTCGATATGTTTCCAGGCGAAATACAAAATGCTGATTACCTTTAAAGCTCTGAATGGCTTGGGTCTGGGCTACCTTAGAGAGCACCTTCTTCGGTATGATCCCCATTGCTCGTTGAGGTCATCTGGAGAGGTCCATCTCCAGTTACCACTGGTACGTCTGGTGGCGACTCAGAACTGGGCCTATTCTGTAGCTGCTCCTGGTCTATGGATGCACTCCCGGCAGATATCCGCAGTTTAGGCTTGCTGTCAGCCTTTAAGAGAGCCCTAAAAACCTATTTGTTTGGCCTGGCCTTCTTTGGCTTGTAAAGTGTTGTTGTTTTTTAAAAGTATTGTAATTGGTTTTAAATGGTTTTAATCATTTTTGAATTGTTTTTAGTATTGTGTTTGAATTGTGGGTTTTATGTCTTTTAAAAAAGTTGTTGTATACCACCCAGAGCCTCTGGATGGGGCAGTTAATAAATGTAACAAACAAACAAACAAACAAGGAAGTCTAACACAGACACTTTGAATTTCAGAAGAGGAAACTTCTCCCAAATGAGGAGTATGGTGAAAAGAAAGCTGAAAAGGAAAATCAGGAGAGTCACTTTGCTCCACAATACTAGAAGCCCAGTTAGATTATATATCCAAAAGGAGGAAAGGTACCACTAAGTCCAGGAGGATGCCAGCATGGCTAACAGGTAAAGTCAAGGAAGCCATAAAAGGGAAGAACTATGGCAAAAGAAATGCAAGGTGACAATAAGGAAGGTGAAAAGAGAGTATGAGGAACATTTAGCTAAAAGCATTAAGTGGAATAACAAAAACTTCTTTAAATACATCAGATGCAGGAAACCTGCCAAAGAGGCAGTTGTACCATTAGACAGTGAGGGAGTAAAAGGGATTATTAAAGAGGATATGGAGGTTGCAGTGATGCTAAATGAATTCTTTGCTTCCGTCTTCACAGCAGCGGAAATTGAGCATATACCTATTCCTGAACCAGGCTTTTCAGGGATGGAGGCTAAAGAACTGAGTCAGATAGAAGTGACAAGAGATGATGTTCGAAACTGTCTGGAAAAACTGAAAATCACCAAGGCCAGATGGCACCCATCCAAGAGTCCTCAAAGAACTCAAATGTGAAATTGGCAACCTCCTTGCTATAATATATAACTTATCCCTGCAATCAGGTTCTGTACCGGAAGACTGGAAAGTAGCACATGTAAAACCTATTTTCAAAAAGGGATCTAGGGTTGATCCAGGAAATTACAGGCCAGGTAGCTTAACATCCATTCCAGGCAAATTGATGGAAAGCATCCTCAAGGATAAAACTGTAAAGCACATAGAAGAACAGGCCCTGCTGGAGAGAACCAGCATGGCTTCTGCAAAGGGAAATCTTGCCTCAAAAACCTTTGGAGTTCTTTGAGAGTGTCAACAAGTGTGTGGATAAAGGTGATCCAGATGACATAGTCTACCTGGACTTCCAAAAAGCTTTTGACAAAGTTCTTCATCAAAGACTCCTGAGGAAACTTAGCAGTCATGGGATAAGGGGACAAGTACATGTGTGGATTGCTAACTGGTTGAAGGACAGGAAACAGAGGGTAGTTATAAATGGAGAGTTTTCACAATGTCGGGATGTAAGAAGTGGATCTGTACTGCAATCTGTACTGGGACTGGTGCTTTTTAATTTATTCATAAATGATCTAGAAGTTGGGGTAAGCAGCGAGGTGGCCAACTTTGTAGATCATAACGAACTCTTTCGAATAGTTAAATCCAAAATGGATTGTGAGGTGCTCCAAAAGCTTCCCTCCAAACTAGGTGAGTGGGTGACAAAATGGCAAATGTGGTTCAGTGTTTGCAAGTTTAAAGTGATGCACATTGAGATGAAAAACCCCAATTTCAAGTATACATTGATGGGATCTGAGCTGTCGGTGAATGACCAAGAGAGGGATCTTGGGGTCGTGGTGGACAGCTCATTGAAAGTGTCGACTCAATGTGCGGCAGCTGTGAAAAAGGCCGATTCCATGCTAGGGATCATTAGGATTGAAAATAAAATGGCTAATATTATAATACCCTTATACAAAACTATAGTGTGGCCACACCTGGAGTACTGCATACAATTCTGGTCACCACACTGTAGAACTGGAAAAGGTGAAGTAGAGGGCAACCAAGATGATCAGAGGCCAACAGCACCTTCCTTATGAGGCAAGGCTACAACACCTGGGGCTTTTTAGTTCAGATAAAAGATGACTGTGGGGAGACATGATAGAGGTCTATAAAATCTGGACCAAGTGGATAGAGAGAAATTCTGCTCCCTCTCTCATAACACTAGAACCAGGGGTCATCCCATGAAACTGATTGCCAGGAAATTTAGGACAAACAAGCGGAAGTACTTTTTCACACAATGTATAATCAACATGTGGAATTTTCTGCCACAAGATGTGGTGACAGCCAACAACCTGGGTGGCTTTAAGAGGGGTTTGGATAACTTCATGAAGGAGAGGTCTGTCAACGGCTACTAGTCGGAGGGCTATAGGTCAACTCCAGCCTCAAGGCAGGATGCCTCCGAATACCAGTTGCAGGGGAGTAACAGCAGGAGGCAGGGCATGCCCTCAACTAGGGGTGTGCACGGAACCACACACCTGCGGTCCGGCACTGTGGAGGGGGTCCCTTTAAGGGCGGGGAGGGTTTACTTACCCCTCCCGCCGCTTTGCCCCCTCCAGCGCCCGTAGTTATTGTAGAAATTGGGGCGGCAGGATACCTCCCCGCCGCCCCTTCTTGCTCCGCAATTCAAAAGGCTGCAACAAGCCTTCTGCGCATGTGCACGCGGTGCAGCGCGCGAACTTCACGTCGGAGGCCCGGTCTACCCGTCACGTCGGGTCAACATGAAGCTCGCGCGCCATGCCGCGTGCGCGTGCGCAGAAGGCTTGTTGCAGCCTTTTGAATTGCGGAGCAAGAAGGGGCGGCGGGGAGGTATCCTGCCGCCCCAATTTCTACAATAACTACGGGCGCTGGAGGGGGCAAAGCGGCGGGAGGGATAAGTAAACCCTCCCCGCCCTTAAAGGGTCCCCCTCCACCCGGACCGGACTGGCCAGGTCCGAACCGGTCCAGACGGTCCGGAGGCCTTTACAATGGCCTCCGGACCGGTCCGGACCCACCCCTACCCTCAACTCCTGCCTGCAGGCTTCCAGCAGCATCTTGTGGGCCACTTTGTGAAACAGAATGCTGGACTAGATGGGCCTTGAGCTTCATCCAGAAGGGCTGAAATGATTTCTTCATTTTTTGCATTTCTTCCGATAATGGGGATTTGAGGCAGCCCCATGGCAGGTTGTGCCACAACTCCCCCCAAGCCAGTGCGTTTTATGGTTCCCCCCCCCCCGGATTTTTTCCGTTTCTGTCTTTTAACAGTCTGTCTCTATCAGAATAGCTTCTCTGGCGGGGGTGGTGGTGTATACATCCTGAAAAAGAAACCATAAACCCCACTGGCCTGTGGCTGCTTGGGGGGAGTTGTGGCACAACCCACTGTGCCTCATACCCACTTTGGGGTGCCCTGGAACATCCAAAGGGGGGAATGGGCCAGCTGCACACAGTGACACAATTAAAAAGACAACCAACTGGAAACTAAAAAAAAACACCACGGAAAACGACCTGCTGCTGTGCCCGCACAACTGAAAAGCCAAGGGGACCAAACCAAACAACCCCACAGACTACACAACAACAGCCATAAACCAACAAGACTTGGTCAGTAAAACCAATCTGGCATGCAAACTTCAAAGAAAGAGGGGCAAGGCAAAAACATACCAACACACTGAAGGAGAACTTAAAAGTAACACACACACAAACCTTGTTCTTCTGCTCTTCTGTTCATGTTCAATGCATGCATTTTGCCTGTGGGGGGAAAAACCTCAGAGTGTCTGCTTGACCACATCTTTGCTGGAAGCCACAAAGGGCCCCAAGGCACATGGTGGTACCAGAGCACATATAGTCATCATTGACGTGCATGCGTGTTTGCATTTGGGTGTGTGTGTGTGCTGTTAGCTAGAAGAGTGGAAAGTGAGGGGGGCTATAAACCACTTACTCATCATGGCCGGTGCATGCTTGTCTGATGTGTGTGCGTGAGCAGCAGAACCAAACTGGAGAGGGAAAAGAGAGGGGGAACAATTAATAAAAATTAACAAATACATATATATACAAATCCATCTATACAGCAGCTATCCTCTCTAATAAAACGCTTTGTGTCCGTCCGTGGACGGACACCAAGCGTGTGTCCGTGCCTCCCTGGCCTGTTCTGCTCATGCGCGGAGCGCATGCCCAGAACAGGGCAAGGGAGACACGATGGCCGGCACCCGGCAGCCATCTTGGGTGGCCAGAAGCGGCCGCCCCGAAGAAGCTGGAGAAGCCGCGGCGGGGAAAACTGACCAAGGCAGCAGCGGAGCCGCTGCCTCAGCCAAAAGAGACGGAGGCCGTGGGTGGAGCGGAGGCCATGTAACTTTTAAAGAAATTGCTCCTGCAGCCGACGCCACCGACCCTCCCTCCCAGCTGAATTGGGAACCAAGCCCCCCCCCATTAAGGGCCATATCAGCCCAGGCACTTGCCCCCGCAGCTTCCGTCACTGACCAACCGCCCACCCACCCAGCTGCCGATACCTCCTTACCCCCGGAACACGTCCTCCGCTTGATCCGCTTATCTATTAACAGAAGGAGAGAGGTGCTCACATGCAGAGCTCCACTCTCTTTAAAGTCTGTTCCCGAACTGGCGCTTTGCGTCCTTGGCGCCCAAAGCGCCAGTTCGGAAACAGACTTTAAAGAGAGTGGAGCTCTGCATGCGAGCACCTCTCTCCTTCTGTTAATAGATAAGCGGATCAAGCGGAGGACGTGTTCCGGGGGTAAGGAGGTATCGGCAGCTGGGTGGGCGGGCGGTTGGTCAGTGGCGGAAGCTGCGGGGGCAAGTGCCTGGGCCGATTTGGCCCTTAATGGGGGTGGGGTGGGCTTGGTTCCCAATTCAGCTGGGAGGGAGGGCGGGCACCCTGCGGAAGGAGGGGGAATGGCGGCGGGGGGACAGGAGAGCCGTTACTAGGGCCCGTTGTTCAATGGGCCGAAATTCACTAGTACAGTAATATTTACATCACCAACTATCTACACAAACCAGACCAATAACACTATCTACAGAAAGGAAAGGAAAAACCTCACTACTGACATCCACCAGCGCACACACACACACACACACCACAGAAGAAACCTCTATGCACGCACACACACTCACACATGCACACAACACTTCTATCTACACAAGCATGTATTTACAGAGTCTGAAATATTTACAAACATTTTGGCAGTCCCGCTGCTCTCCCCCTGCAAGTCAACTATGTACAACAGCAACACAACACATTTAAAAATTTACATACTAACAAATGTTACAGTCCCCGGCCTGCGCCCACTGCCACTCCAAGTCACTTATTTACACATTCAGAAATTTACATGCTTATAAATCTACATATTTACACATCAACATACTTACAAATCTACACAGTGCCACACTGGCACAAACCACCTAGTGTCCGTCTGTGTGCCCACAGCCCCCCGAGTGCTGTGGTCAGGTGGAACCAGCTGCTTGTTTAGCATCAAGTTATGCCTGTGGTGGTGGGGTGTATCCAGTTGCCAAGTCACAAGCACTAGCCGGCATGCTGTGACATGGCACAGCTGAAGAAAGAAAGGGGGAGGGTAGGAATCACCAGCACCATGGGTCAACCATGGGCCAATCACTCACCCAGCTCAACGTCCAGCTCGGGGTAGCCCAGCAGGGGAGGTTAACTTTGAGGAAAACCAGCTGGTCAACCAACCACCACCAGGTCCGGCCACACTTGGCGGTGTGTTGCCCAGAACTCAACGTGTGGTCCATCTCAGGGCCTTCCTCCACAGGATCCTCCAGGTGCTGTGCAATGCATTGCACATCACTGGTGGGCCTGGTAGGGCCTAGCCTCCCTCGAACTGAGCAAAGTGCCAAGGCATACCTGCTTAAACCACTGGGCTGATTTAATGGGAGGAACTGCCTGTTGCGTTGGCACCGCTGTGTGGGATGTCATGCCACCAGGGTGGGAAGAAGAAGGGGTGGGAGCTGAAGGGTCGCTCGCACTGCTGCTGCTGCGTGTGGGTCACGAATGCTTGGGGGGGGTGTACCATCACCACCCTCCTGGTCTCTGCCAGTCCTAATCACCTCCTCTTCCCTAACTAAGAGAGAAGCCTCAACCAGGAGGTCCCTCCACATGGTCAGGTCATCCACACAAATGACATTGCCCTTGATAGTCGGTCACAGAGACAAGCCAGGATGTACTCCTCCCTGTCACCCAACTCATCGACCAGCCTGTCAACAATCCTGGTACTTAGCCTTCCAGCCAGAGCACACCCCTCTGGTGTGGTCAGCAAAGTCCAGTGTTCACCCATCAGCTTCTCCAGCTGTGGGCAGAGCCTGGCTCAGAGGAGTGGTGTCGCCACACAAGCTCTTCATGACAAATAGGAAGGGCTCGAGTGCCGACATCATCTCGGACATGAGCTTCCACTCCACATTGGATAGGTCGCACATGGCCAAGGACTAATTCCTCACCAGGTCGTCGAGGTACAGCAGAATGAAAAGCTTTCCAGCCATTTCACCCCACCCCCCCCGCCCAAACAAATTAAAGTGAAAACACTGAATAAATAAATTAAAAGGCTGATGTGGAAAAAATAGCTATGGGGATGGGCAAGGGGTTGAGGGGGAAAGAAATGGAAGGAAAGGGGATAGAGGTGCTGCTGGACTCTGGAGCAGGCAGTGTGCTAAGCACAGCAAGAGAAGGGTTAACAAAGAAAACCTCCTGCTCCAGAAAACAAGGAATCTCCCCCCCCCGCCAAAAAAAACCCCAGAATAAAATCAAAACAGTTGGCAGTGGCCGCTAAGCTGAGGATTCAGATTTAAAAGCAGCAGCCAGCCACAGAAGCCAAAAAGGTGGGTGGAAAGTGGGGACTAGGTCAGAGAGATGCCTCAGGCCAAAAGGCCTAGGATCTCTGGCCCAGGGGACAGAGAGACCCAGACACTTACTCATGGGCGGGGGAGAACCAGCAGCAGTGAACAAACACACACACAGAGTCAGTCACAATGTGGGGGGGAAGGGTTTGAAGCAGGGGGAATAGGTGGGGGAGCAGAAAAACAGGCAAAAGGGATTAGGAATAAAACCACAGCCAGGTCTGCCAGGCAGACTCTCTCACCACACCACCAGCAGCAGCAGCAACTAGGGATGTCCAAACCGGTTTGCACCCTCTGTGCACTACACCACCACTCACTCTGCGTCACCTCAGGACCCCACAAGTGGCTTTAAGGTTTTTCTCCATAGCGAAGAATGGAGGTTTCAACAGCCCCATAACAGCGCTTGGGGGGTGCTGGGGTGGCCCAGAGTGAGGGTGTCAACCAACCCCATGGGTTGCTAACCCACGGGGTACTGCGTTTTGTTGTTTCTGAGGTGTTCTGAATGTAGATTCTTTGGTAGCATATAAGATTATCAATGACAAACCATGAATCCACTCCCATTTGCTAACCTTAAAGACACATAAACTTCAAAAATCACTTAAAAATCAGCCCTTTACCCAATTCCTTTCAAATAATTCTGATAGCTTCCTTGCCCCGCTTGGGCACTACCACCCACCACACTCTGCTCTAGGCCACCCCTTTGCCCCCGATGTGAAGAGACTCAGACACTTACTTAGGTGTCATTTGCTGACACCTCCATGCTTTCTTATGGAGTAAAACCTTAAAGACGCGTAAACTTCAAAAATCACGAAAAAATCAGCCTTTTGCCCAATTCCTTTCAAATAATTCTGATAGCTTCCTTGCCCACCTTGGGAATTACCACCCACCACACTCTGCTCTAGGACACCCCTTTCCCCCCCAACATGAAACTATACATTTGCTGCAATCCTCATTATTCCCTATGAAGAATTCAAAAATACTTTAAAAATTCACCAATAATCGGAGGAGTGTCCGATTGCCTTGGGGTTTTGTGAGTGGTAGGCACCCCTGGGTGCCTACCACCAATGCCACCTTTGTGCCCCTAGGTGCTCCACAATAGGGGATAATGGGCTGGTTCATGTCCCATTATACCCTATGAGAAAAATAATTAAAAACATTTCAAATATTCATAAAAAATCGTAGGAGTATTCGATTGCTTTGGGGTTTGGGTGGTTGTTGGCACCCATGGGTGCTCCACAATAGGGAATAATGGGCTGGTTCTAGTCCCATTATACCCTATGAGAAAAAATAAAAATAAAATTCAAAAATTCATTAAAAAACCGTACAAGCGTCCGATTGCTTTGGGGTTTGGGTGGAAGGTACCCATGGGTGCCAGCTACCACCCTACCCACTTTTGGAGGTTCAAACAGGTTTGAAGCAGTTCAAATTCTAACTGAACCAGGGGGGTTTGAGCAAAACCAGATCAGAATTTCCCCCTCCTGGTTCAAACCCGGTTCGAATTCGAACCGAACTGGGCAAACTGGTTTTGTGCATATCCCTACCAGCAACAGGCCAGAAAGAAGCCAAGCAAGACTTTAGCCAGAGTGATTTTGCTAGGCAGGAGGCTTGGCTTTAAATAGGATTTGAAACTCCCTCCTTTGGGAGCCCCCACGTTTGCCATCGCCCCTGACCAATAGGGTGCCAGTTCCCAAGGACTGGCACAGTGCAGAGCCTACCAGAGAGCCAGACTCATCTGGCCAATCAAGGAACCAAAGCTCAGCCAATAAATTCAAGCAACTTAAGTCACACAAAATGGAGGACATCTAAAATGGCCTCTAGAACCTTTGAACTGGCTCAAACCAAACCTGGCTTGATCAGGTCAATCCCAAACTGATATTGCCAATGCAATGTCGAGTTTGAACCTGTTTCACATCCCTAGTGAAAACAGGAGTGTCTCGAGGATCATGTGATTTGACTATATGATTGCTTCACCATAGATACAACTCACTGCTCATTTGATTAGGCCACAACTATAGGATTGCAGCCTTTGTCATGACTAACTTTCAGTTATTTCAATGGGTCTGCTCTAAGCAGGATTAGCATTGGATACATCCGGGTGTTTTGATTCCTATTGACATACTTTGTGTATGTTTTGCTCCCAATCCAGAAAAACACCTGCAGACGCCCATCGAGAGTGATAAGAATGGAGAAACATAGCAAACATAGCCAAAAGAAACAGGGAATTATGTTGTTTTAGAATTATAGATCTGATTGAGTGTTTAAAAAGCTGGAAATACTCCAATCTTTTTCAGGACAAATCCAAGCACATTAATATGTTAGATGGGTATCCCATTGTCCTATGGCTATTATTATTAGCCTACTTTCTAGTAGGCTTATGAGATCACCTGGCTTTCTGTGTGTGTGTCTGTGTGTGTCTGTGTGTCCGTCCGTGTGTCTCCCCCATCAACTTTGCAACACCTGGACCAATATGAACCAAATCAGGTACAGTTGTAGGGACACATAGGGACACCTCAATGGCGTAGTTTGTGATGATCCACCCCAATCCAAGCTGGCAGATGCATTAACTTTTGAGGTGCAAGTGGGCTAACCTGTGAACTTGTGAACTGCCAACTAAAACCAAATCTGCTGCAGCTGTAGGGACACATAGGGATGCCCTAATGGTGTGGTGTGTGGTGATGTCATCCACTCCAATTCAAAATGCTGGCCACGTGAACCTCAGAGGCATGTTGGCTAATTTGTGGACTGCCTAAACCATTTGAACCAAATTGGGTACATTTGTAGTGAGTGGCACACAGAGATACCTCAATGGCATAGTTTGTGACGATGTCATCCCCCATCCAAGACGGTGGACATGTATACTTTGGAGGCACAAGTGGGCTAATCTGTGAACTGCTTAACCGATTTGAACCAAAACTGCTGTGGCTGTAGGGACACATAGGGACATCTCAATGGCATAGTTTGTGATGATGTCATCCACACCAATTCAATATGGCAGATGTGTAAACCTTTGAGGTGCTAGTGGGCTAACTTGTGAACCACCTAGCCTACTTGAACCAAATTTATTTATTTGTATTTATTTAGTGGATTTATATACCACCCTATACAAAATGTCCCTGGGCAGTTCACAATATAAAACCGTTAAAACATTAATATAAATAAAACAATTTAAAATACAATAAAAACTCTAAAACCCAAAACTTTAAAACTATAAACTAAAAGGTATTTTGTATCTAAAATGATTTTTAGAAGTATTTTGCCCATCTCTGGTGAGGCGAGGCCATTCCTGCAAAGCTGGCTCCAAAGAGCTGCTTCAGTGGCATGAGTGGGGAATGTCTTGTTGCTCTTCTCATTCCCCAGTAGTCTGCTACCTGAGGTGGTCACCTCACCTTGCCTTATGGAAGGACCACCCCTTCTCCTCTACATCTTTTCTTAAAATGCATGGGACTCTCCCAGGGTCAGGGCAGTGCACTCGTCTAAGGATCCTTCCCACATTCATCTCCCCAAATCCTTGCCATTGGAGAAGATTCATGTACATAGGCACTTTTTGCTTTATGCTAGGATTTCCTTCCTTCCTTGCCAAGGCATATGTCCATAATCTCCTTCAAACTGTATGTACATCCTTAGTCTCTACCACTAGGAAGTATAACTAGAAAGCCCTTGTCAGTTGTGGGGCACTACAGTTAAGGGGCGTCTCCTGGTTCACTGCAGAGTTGAGGGAAAGCTCTCTCCAAACTATTTCACGACTGCTCTTTCCATCCTTGTTTGGAATATAGTCAGGAGAATGAATGGTTTTACATTTATAACCCATTCTTCCTTTGATGAGCCCAGAGTGGTGTACACATTTATTTTTAGCCTCACAACAACCCTGTGAGGTAGCCTTGGCTGAGACATAATGAGTGGCCCAGAGTCACCCAGGGAATTTAATGGCTAAACTGGGATTTAAGCTCATGTCTCCTGGTTCTAGTCCAACTCTCTAATGTTGAATACATAAATTGTGGTGTGAACAATCAGCTATATTGCACATGTAAACATATCAGCCCTCTGCTATAATATACATCTGTTTGTGGAACGACTTTTAAAGCATTTTTAAAAATGTTATGAAAAAGTAAAGTGCTACTAGAAAAGGCAACACAAGGAAGAAGCAGTGAAAACATGACAGAGGTAAAAGAGCTTGCTTTTGCACATTTCTAGTCATAGCTACACTAGCAACTTTTCAACATAGTGAAAAGTTTGTATATTTTAAATCTTTGAATGTTTAAAAATAAATTAACAGTTTGCCTTATTTTGTTTTTGCTGTGTTTATTTTTCTGAACGGCCTAGAGCCTTTGGAGTCAGGCAGCATATAAATTGCATACACACATACATAGATACATAGATACATACATAACAAAGGAAAATTGGACTAAAAAACAGAGTTGGCCCTACCAGGCTCAGTGAAGAGATATGCCTCAGGTGGGAGACTGAAACTACTATTAAAGGGCAGCAAATTACTAAAGTGTTGATTTATTGAATTTTTATCACTATGGAGGGGCATTGGTTGGAGCTTGAACTCAAGCTACAACCAGAGTGTATGGTGTCACCTCAGTGAAGGTAAATCAGATCTAACTCCCTCCCATGTTGCTAGGCATGATGCTGCACATAGTGGAGAGAAGAAGCAACCAAGGGATGTCTCATATACATGCACCATACCTGCTGAACACATGGACCCATATGACTGAAGATGGTGAGCATCTGAAGCATGCTTGGAATACAGTTGGTGCAGAATACTTCTACTACAATGTTGTAGAGGGCTTCAGGAGTCACAAGAACCTATGAAAAGCCCTGTTGGATCAGACCCAAGGCCCATCTAGTCCAACATCCTGTTTCACACAAAGGCCCACCAGTTGCCTCTGGGAAGCCCACAGGCAGGAGCTGAGGGCATGCCCTCTCTCCTGCTGTTGCTCCCCTACAATTGGCATTTAGAGGCATCTTGCCTCTGAGGCTGGAGGTGGCCTATGACCCTCAGACTAGAAGCCATAGATAGACCTCTCCTCCATGAATTTATCTAAAACCCTCTTAAAGTCATCCAGGCTGTTGGCTGTCACCACATCATGTGGCAGAGAATTCCATAGGTTGTTTATGTGTTGTGTGAAACAAGTACATCCTTTTTAGGGGTGTGCAATTCGGGTTTTCGGTGATTTGGTTCGGGACTATTCTATGATAGCTAATGAGATTTTCAATGAAACACCATGAATCCACTCTAATTTGCTATCATAGAATCCACACTCAGAATACCTCTAAAACAACAGAACCCTGTACCCCATGGGTTAGAAACCCATGGGGGTGGTTGGCACCCTATGTGCACTACACTACCACTCGCTCTGGGCCACCCCAGCACTCCCCAAGTGCACTTATGGGGCTGCTGAAAGCTCCATGTATACCCTATGAGGAAAAACCTTAAAGACACTTAAACTTTAACAATTCCCCAAAAATCAGCCCTCTGCCCAAATCCTTTTAAAAAATTCAGGTAGCTTCCTTGACCCTACCTGGCACTACCACCAACCCCACACTTCTCTAGGCCACCCCTTTGCCCCCCACGTGAAGCTATACATTTGCTGACACCTCAATGCTTCTCTATGGGGAAAAACCTTAAAGATGCGTAAACTTCAACAATTCCCCAAAAATCAGCCCTCTGCCCAATCACTCTGAAATTGGGGAGGTAGCCTCCAACCATTAGGCACTACCACCCCACCCCACTCTTTTCCCCCAGATCCCATGCTATGCCCCCGAACTGCCCCAAAGACACTAAAATTTCAAAAATTCCCCCAAAATCAGCCCTTTGCCCAATTCCCCTGAAATTTGGGTGGTAGCCTCCATCCATTAGGCACTACCACCCCACCCCACTATTTTGCCCCTGGGACCCGAAATTCGAGCTTATGTCACATCAGACCTTTTTGCATTCAAATCAATGGAGGCAAAGAGGCGGGAAATTCAAAGAGACGTCATCCCGAATCACCCAAATTTTTCGGGCACGAATCAGGGGTGATTTGGCTTGGGCCTGAAAAATAACGGGGGACATCGGGGGTGATTCGGTTGGACCCGAATCACCCGAAATTGCTCGTTTCGGGCACAGATTGATCTGTGCCCGAAATCTTTTGCACATCCCTAATCCTTTTGTCAGTCCTGAATCTCTTGGCAATCAGTTTCATGTGATGACCGCTCATACTAGTGTTATGTGAGAGGGAGAAAAAATTCTCTCTATTGCCTTTCTCCACACTATGCATGGATTTATAACTTCTATCATGACTCCCCTTGGTTGTCTTTTTTCTAAATTAAAGAGTCTCAGGTGTTGTAGTCTTACTTTTTAAGGAAGGTTCTCTAGGCCCCTGATCATCTTGGTTGCCCTCTTCTGCACCTTCTCCAGTTCTACAATGTCCTTCTTAAGAAATGGTGAGTCACACCTTAATGGGGAAGGCAAACCTTTCCAGAATCAGTTCTTGTAGCTTTAATATTCATCCCAACCCCAAGCTCTGATTTGTTCTTCCCAAGTTAATTTGGCACAAATTGTTTAGAACTCCTCAGTTCCAGAACTCCACACAATTACACATTCTTACTCATATATTGTGTCTCCTGTTTGCACCAAGGAGTCTGTCTTCATTTGTTTCATAAACTACAATGGACATCTACAGTATTGTATGTCATATGTAACAATCATAATAATATGTTTTACATCTTTTTCTCACATTAATGAGGTACTAGAGATTCCATGTGGCCATTCTTTGTTCAAAGGCTATGTGCATAAGGATTTCCATCAACAGTAACTGTCAAACATCTACTACATATGGCTATTTTACTACATATTATACTACATATGGCTATATGGAGAGGAGAGCTGGTCTTGTGGTAGCAAGCATGACTTGTCCCCTTAGCTAAGCAGGGTCCACCCTGGTTGCATATGAATGGGAGACTTGATGTGTGAGCACTGCAAGATATTCCCCTCAGGGGATGAAGCCGCTCTGGGAAGAGCAGAAGGTTTCAAGTTTCCTCCCTGGCTTCTCCAAGTAGGGCTGAGAGAGATTCTCACCTGCAACCTTGGAGAAGCCGCTGCCAGTCTGTGAAGACAATACTAAGCTAGACAGACCAATGGTCTGACTCAGTATATGGCAGTTTCCTATGTTCCTATTTTGCTTCTTCCAATATGCATGAAAAGAACATTGCTAGTGAATAACTATGACAGCACTTAGAACTGGTCCATATCATTAGGTGGGCCCATATCCTCATCTGCCTCTATTATTGAGGCAGAATATTGCTCTTCCTCAAAAGGCTACCAATATGTTTCTGGGCAAAATGCAAAGTGCTGGTTATAATCTATAAAGCCTTAAACAGCTTAGGTCTAGGGTGTTTAAGAGCCCCTTCTTCATTATGAGCCCTGCCTCCTATTGAGATCATCTGAGATCATCCTCTATTGAGATCATCTGGGATCATCTGCAGTTGTCACAACTCATCTGGTGCCTACTCAGGGCTGGGCCTTCTCAATTGCTGCCCCAAGGCTTTGGAATGTATACTCCCTGTTGGAATGAGAGCCTCCCCATCTCTGATAACTTTTTAAAAGGCAGTTAAGACACATTTGTTCACCCAGGCTTTTAATTCGATTCATAGAATTTAACATTGTTTTACATTTAAAATTTGTTTTAATGTTTTTATTTTGTTTTAAATTGTGCTGTTTTATTATTTTGGGTGAGATATAAATAAAAATAAATATGTCAATCAATGGTACCATTATTTCCTTTCTTATCAAGTAGAAGGGCAAAGCTGGAAAGGGATCTGGGTGTGCATAGACCTTGCATTCACTTTAATAGCCAGACACTAGTGAAGGAGGAGTGGAAACAAGGCTCTCTTGGGCAACCTTGGCTCTGTAGCTGTTGTTGAACTACAACTTGCATCATTAGGAGTTGTAGTTCAATAACAGTTGCTGAGCCATTGCCTGCTTCTGCCTGACAGGGCTCCCTGTGTATTTGGAAATCCACAATGGAGTGGATCATGCCTTTAATAACCATTAGGCATTGGTATTTTAACTTTTTGGTAATTACTTACTTGTAATATTAGCTTTTAAGACCGTCAGAAAGGCCCTCCTGGATTAGACCAAGGATCGAACTAGTCCAGCATCCCATTTCCAAAAACAGCCAACTGGGATGCTCATAAGAGGGATGCAAAGGCAACAGTTCCTCCCTGTTGTGTGCTCCTGCCTCTCAGCAACTCCTATTTAGAGGCACACTGCCACTGAACTTGGATGCTCCATTTAGTTATCATGGTTAACAGGCCATCTAATCAGCTTTTAAAACCACTCCGAGTCTTGTGACTGTAATTTATAAGGTTTGTAGATTGGTAGATAGATTGTGAGCAGTTTATATTAACTTTTCACTGTTTGTAGGCATTAATTTCAACATGTGCCATGATTTCAGCCTTTTCCTTAGCAAGGAGGTAGAAAGGTTTCAAGAAGAGGCACAACATGTAAAATTTATTAAGTAAAATCCAAATTACCCAATAAGGCTATTCACACAAGCAGCCCTATCTGGACTTGCAGGGCTGTTTGTGTGGATCAATAGGATCAAGGCCAATCCTGATGCTTCTAAGCACAAGGATCGAGGCCAGTCCTGCCCTTCTACTCAGGTACCTGGTTGTGTGTGTGCACAGGCTGCAGGCAGTCTGACCACACACAGAGCTAGATAGCAAGAGTTCCTGGCTGAGGGGGAATACTTCAATGCACCACACTCCTGCTGCATGCAGTGAATTGAGGGATGCCAGAGGACTTCCTTCTCTAGCTCCCTGCTCTGCCAATCACTGTGGCATGGCTCGTGTGCCACACAAATGGCAGAGCCTTAGAACTTAATTCTCATGTGGGAATGAAGAGGAAGGAATGGGGGCAGGGGATTAAACACACTTTTCCCTCCCTCTGCTACATCTCTTGTAGGCTCTCCACCCCCTGCATTATCACAGGTCTAGAGCTAAGCGTAAAGAACAAGTTTCTCATAAAATGATTCTAACTGAAAATAGAATCTATCTTGAGTGACATCCAGGACTCAGAACGTGAGACAGAAAAGCCAGGCAAATTCTCATCACCACCAGCTCCTGAGGCCCAGGACTCTGGCCCCAGTATAAGAAAAGACTGGAAAATGAGGAGCCCCAAGATTTTAGACCTGGACCACCAGAGATGTCCTCTCTGAGCTGGACTCACCCAAGGAGTTTGACCCAGAAAACATCTCACCTTTCAGTGCCCGTTTACTGGCACAAGGAATGCATCAGGCAAGGAGTCTGAGAGACAGAGGAATGCTTGGCTCCAGGACTGGGAGCTGTCCCTTTCGGGATTCACACTCTGCAACAAGAGGCATAGAAGGGCTAGGACTTGGAGCTGGGGGACTTCATCAGATCCATTTGTGTATTAGTAGCTCTCCAATGTCCTGTTTTGCCTTACCTGGTCTGGCAGACCAGGACAGGACAGGTGATTCACAAAGAGAAATTCCTACAAGCCAGTTCAGCCTGGGATTTTCCCTGATGGATGAATAGCCTTACCACAATTGCAGTCTCTTTACAACAGGCCTCCATGGTGGTGAATCACAGAGAAACCGGATTCACATTTGGCATGCATGTGACTGGGACCATAGGCCAGTTTGATCCAGATTATTCCTAAACTGAGTGAGTCTGCAGCTGTGGTAACGGTGGATCGCTCAATGAACCTCTGCCATTGAAGCAGTTCACAGAAGGATATTGAAATGTTGCAGTATAGAATTTCTGCAGGCTGTACAAATTAGTGCTCCCTCCCTCCCTCTCCCTCTCCCTCCCTCCCTCCCTCCCGGCATTCTGAGCAGGCACTCTTCAAACCAGCTCGGTTTAGGATTTCCAAGGATTAGTGGATGTTTGTAATGGTGTCAGCCCTCTTCCCACTGTCTGAAATACTCTCTTCCCATTTTCTGAAGACAGTATAGTCTCTGCAAACCCAGTCTCCTGACCACTGCAAACACAGACTCTTGACAGATCACAGGACTTTGGTTGGGCTGGCGGGAGGTGGGGGGGACTGTCTAATAGGGGTGTGCATGGAACCAGCAGGACAGACCTGACTTGAACCTGACCAGCCAAGTTTTGTCTGGCCCACATCAGACCCCCCTGCCCCAGGTCCGGCCCAGCGTGGGGGTAATGAATTTATTTTTTTAAAAATAAAATAAATAAAATAAAATAAATGCAAAATACCTCTAGCCCCTTTGGGGGACTTCCTGTAGGCCGCCAGGGGGAGGGTCCATGAAGGTTGCCCCTCCCCGCCAGCCTCTTAAATCACCGCTGCGGCCTGGGGAAATACTTGTTTTTGGCCCGTTCGGACCTCTGTAAGTGCGCACAGCGGCCACTTTGACTACTGCCACAATGGCCTCTGTGAGGCCTGGCATGGACCAGGGCCTCACAGATGTCATTTGTGCATATGCAGCGGCCATTTTTTTTCATTTTTCCCCCAAAATGGCCACCACACACAGTTACAGAGGCCCGAATGGGCCAAAACCAAGAATTTTCCCATGCTGCAGCAGTGATTTAAGAGGCCAGCAGGGGGGGGGGACTTTCAAGGACACACACACTCACCCCGCAGCCTACAGGAAGCCCCCCGAAGGGGCTAGAGGTATTTTACATTTAGTTTTAATTTTTTTAAAAAAATCACGGACTTGTCTGGAGCTTCGGTTCTGGTCCGGATGGAACTGGGCGGGGTTCGGTTCAATCCCGAACCCCTGAACCCCCAAACCTCCGGACAGAACCCCCAAACTCCAGAACCTGTAGACCGGTCCACACATCCCTACTGTCTAAGTATTCAACCATTTCCTCCTCACTAAAGCCTGTTTCTAACACCAAGATGTGACATCCCCACCTTTTAAATTTCATTCAACTTAAAATTTGTTTGAATAAGAACCTTCAGATTGAGCTCCCATGTTGTTTTAAGTGAAATTTGATGGTAATGAAAATGGAAATTCAAAGAAATAATAATTAAAGAGTCCTCCTGAATTCTTTTCAGTCCCCTCATAAAGTGATTTTTTGAGAAACTGATTTCCAAATTGCTAAACCTAAAAAACCCCAAAACCCAACCCTATATTTACACTCACAGAGGTACATAACATCTATTGACTTTCTATAAAGCTAGAAACAGACCCAGAATGGCAACAATTTTAACAACAAGGGCGATAGTATGACTGTCACCTCATTTGAAATTGAAATTGAAAATTTGGAGGTAGTAATTGGTGTTGTCACTCACTAGTGGTTGACAGCTGCTCTTTTGCAAATGCAGTTTGTTTTATTTTTCCAGTCTTCATGACTGACTGCAGAATGCATCACATTTAAAGGTTTATATGCGCTGTTTATGAGCTAAATCTGATCGAAGCAAGTATGCTTCTTAGTCCTGCTCAGGCATTATTAAAACCGTGGACACAATATACAGGTACAGCACTCATGGCAGCACACCAGCAAGCCCTGCCCCCTGTGCTGACACACTTTAAACCATACCCCTGCTCTCCATGCATACAGCATTTGTCTGCAGAGATAGATACTTTATTTGGGGACAGAGCTTCCCTTCGACTGAGAATATTGAGAGGTTCTTTCCTTGAGCACAGCATTTATCTCTGCAAATGCTCTATGCATGGATAGCATAGGGCATCATTTAAGAATGGTGCAAGGGGCGGGGCTTGTCAACATCCTTAAATGAGTGCTGAATCTGAGTGCAATATCTGTGGTTTAAATAATGCCTGAACAGGGCTTATGTCATTTATGTAACAGAGTCAAAGAATTTTCAGAATTCTATGACAGGCAATTCCACACTTGTGGCACTGAAGTCGTTCACATGAGCTTGCTGGGGAGGGTTGGAAGGTTCCTCCCTGCCTCCCTGCATATGAACTGCCTTCCCTTTAGAGTTCTGCCACTCATGTGGCACACGAGTGGTACTGTGGTAGCAGTGGAGCCAGAGGAGGAAGTCCTCTGGCATCCCAGAATGCACTACACCAGGAGTCCGGAGCATTGGGGGATTCCCCCATTACTGGGCGCTCTTGCCATCAGGCTTTGTGGATGCTCAGGCGGCAGGCGGCCTGAGAGTTCACACAAACAAGGAGTGGGGTAGAAGGGAGTGCTCACATCCTTCTACCTATTAGTCTGGGTAAAAAACCTGGGCTACCCTGGTGAAGAACGCCAGGATTGGGACCAATTCCAGCGCTCCACAAGAGCAGCCCAGGTAGGGCTACTCGTGTGAACTACCTTACTGATTGGCTGAGCTGGTATAGTGTCATGGGATGTTCAGCAAACATAACAATTAGCAGTTCAGCTTTTTTTAAAAAAGTAATATTTTATTAATAGTTTAAAAAAACACGTTTACAAAGAGAGATACGTATACATGATGTCCTTATACCAAAATTGTAATGCTTATAGAAATACACAAAAACATATGTTACAAAAATACCTTAAATATATTTATTTCTTCTAACTCCTGAGCAAAATAATGCTCAAGATCACCCAACACAGATTAGAGCCCTACGTAGAAAGGGAAATGCCAAATGTTCAAGCTGGTTTCAGAAAAGGCTGAGGAACAAGAGACATCATTGCTGATGCACACTGGATAATTGAGAAAGACAAAGAATACCAAAAAGAAGTCAATATGTGCTTTATTGACTACAGAAAAGCCTTTAATTGCATCGGCCATGTCAAGTTGTGGAATATCCTTAGGAAAATGGGCATCCCAGAACATCTCATTGTTCTCATGAGAAATCTATACACAGGACAGGAAGCCACAGTCCAGATGAAACATGGTGAAACAGACTGGTTCCAGATTGGCAAAGTAAGAAAAGGCTGTCTACTTTCTCCTTATTTATTCAACTTATATGCTGAATATATACTGAGAGAATCTGGATTGGAAGAAGATCAGTGTGGATTTAAAGTTGGAGGAAGAAACATTAATAACTTGCACTATGCTGATGACACCACTCTGATAACTGAGAATGTAGATGATCTGCACGCTCTAGAAATGAAAGCCAAGAAGCACAGTGAAAAAACAGGACTACGACTAAATGTAAGGAAGATGAAATTAATGGCAACGTGTACAACAACCAGCCTCAGAATTGATAATGAAGACATTGAAGTGGTGGATAGCTTCTGCCTTTAAGGACTGACCATCAACAGTCAAGGATCCAATAGTCAAGAAACATGCAGCAGACTAGCACTTGGGAGCATTGCAATGAAGGCCTTAGAAAGGATATTTAGATACCATGACGTGTCTATACCTACAAATATTAGAATCGTTTGGACAATGGTTTTTCCCATGACACTCTATGGATGGGGAAGTTGGACTTTGAAGAAGCAAGATAGAAAAAGCATTGACGCTTTTGAACTTGGGTGCTGGAGAAGACTTTTGAGGATACCATGGACAGCCAGGAAAACAACCAAATTGATCACAGAATAAATCAATCCAGAATTTTCATTCCAGGCACAAATGACCAGGCTCAAACTATCATACTTCGGACACATTATGCGAAAACCCAGCTACCTTGAGAAGTCCATAATGATGGGAAAAGTTGAAGGAAAGAGAAGAAGAGGATGACCAGCAGCAAGGTGGATGGACTTGATTACGACAGCAATAAATGCACCTCTGAGAGACTTTAAAGGCCAAGTTGAAGACAGATCACCCTGGAGAGAATCTATCTATGTGGTTGCTAAGAGTCAACACCGACTTGATGGCACTTAATCAGTCTATCTCTCTATCAATCAATCAACATTAACTCTTATAAAGTTAGATATCTTATGGCGCTAATCTCCTCTAACTCTTAAAGAAGCTGTCAGTTTCACCATTATGGCAAAATGATATAATTTTCTGCTAGCTTCCAATATTTCTGCTAGTTTCCAACATACTGCAAAACACAACCTGAGAGCAACTAATCTGGCAGTCCAGCTTCTGTGAAAAGAGAAAGAGTTGTTCATCTAAGGAGGTAGTAGACTGAGAAACAGGAATGTGGAGGAACTAAATGGGAAGAGTGCGTGGGAGAGCAAAGCTTAAAAAATGAAGCAATGAGGGACTAATCTGAAGAAACTGGGTTCTGAAGAAACTTCAAGGAACTTAAGATCAGAAGCAATTGTATGGTATGGTGAGAGGCAGGGAGCATGGCCAAGAGTCAGGACAGCTAAAATAAGTGGAACAAAACAGGCAAAGGCCTAAAAAGCCATGTGGAAATAAAAAGGAGCTATGAAGAGCTGCAGCTGAAGAAGGCAGAACCCAAAAAGAAAGCAAGAGTGGAGCTAAAGTAATCACAGAGCCTTGAGACAGGAGAGGTGAACACAAGTCAGTGAGGAAGCTCAGACGAGCTCAATGAGAAGGCAAAGGAGGCTCGGAGGTCTGGGGACTGTGTGGCCATGCAGTTTCCAATTCTACAGTCTAGACCAGTGTTCTTCATTGCAAGGTCCCAGAACCAGTGATAGCTCCATTGACCCTAACTGTGGCTCCCTCTTCATATGATCTCCTAAAACTGTGTCATCTACCTGCAACCGAGGTTTGCATGCATGTGTGAACCAGGGCAAAACACCCGAGCCCAGGCTGTCCAAAACCTCTTAACCTTCCTCCTAACCCTCAGTCTTAACCCAGGTTAATGCAGAACAGGGGCCCCAGTACCTGGGTGTGTGGATTGTGTGCCCATGTTCCGCTGTGTTTTCAGAACCCAGCAGCTGGCTTTCATGTTTTTCAGAGAGCATTGTGGATGGAGGGGCTGTGATCCGTGAATCTACCACTCTGCACAGCCTGCTCTATGATCACTTGCTTGAAATGGCTTGAATGGGGGTTGCCCTGCCTCTTTCGCCCTCATAGCTAATCAGAGTGTGGCTGCTGGCATCATGGGGTTTCCAAGCTCCTGGCTACACAGTGCATTTGAGAAGGTTCTTCCAATTCTTAGCAACATAGGAACATAGGAAGCTGCCATATAATCCCTGATACATGGGCAAAGAGGCACCTTTTACCATGGTGATTCTCTTTATTTAGCAGGGGGAGAGTAACTGGCGCTATCCACCCCCAGCACAATACCTCCAGTGACTGTTGCTGGTGTCTATCTTGTGGTTTTTTTTAGAATGTGAGCCCTTTGGGGACAGTGATCCATCTTATTTATTTGTCATTTCTCTGTGTAAACCGCCCTGAGCCATTTTTGGAAGGGCGGTATAGAAATCGAATTCATCATCATCATCATCATCATCATCATCATCATCATCAATGCTGCACTTGCAGAAATAACAACCAATAATTGGCAAGAAACAAACCAACTAATGTACAGTGCAGCAACAATAACAACACAAGAGCTCGGATATAAGATCTATGGACCTGTAAAAAAAGCAAGTAGTACATCACCTAAATGGAAGATTAGATTAGAAAATAAAATCTCCAGGCTTAGATCAGATGCAAGTAAATTGAAAGATATGAAAGACAAGAAGTTGAAGAATGAAAACACCAAACAGTATCTGATCCAAAAATATCACCTAGATTCAAGGAAAATTAGAGAAGTCCTGGAAATAATAAAGCAGCAAATAACAGCAGTGTCAAAGAAGATTAGCAGATATGAAGCCAGAACTACATAACACAGGCAGAATCTCCAATTCCAGTCGAATCCAAGACATTTCTACCAAAGCATAGAAGGAGAAACTGCAAGAAACATAGAAAGACCAAATAAAGAAGAAACAGTGCAATTCTGGGGTAAATTATGGGACAATCCAATAGATTATAATAAAAAAGCAGGCTGGGTGAAACAGGTCAAAAAATGTAACCAACAAATGCAAGATCTAATAATAACACCAGAATTAATAAGTGAAAGAGCAAAGAGAATTAAAAATTGGACTGTACCAGGCGACGATGAACTGCATGGCTTTTGGCTTAAACACCTAACAAAACTTCATAAACAACTATCAAAACAGTTCAATCACATTTTGCAAGGAGGTGATATTGAACAATGGCTAACAACTGGGAAAACTCATCTCATCATGAAAGACCCAGCAAAAGGTGTCTGCCAACCATATTCAAATTATTAACTGGAATAATAGCAGATGAAGTGATACAACACTTATTAACTAACAAACAGCTTCCAGTTGAACAGAAAGGAAATTGCCCAAACACCAGAGGCACAAAAGACCAGCTGCTGATTGACAAAATGATTTTAGAAAACTGCAAGAGAAGAAAAACCAATCTAAGTGTTGCATGGATTGACTACAAGAAAGCCTTCGATTCATTGCCTCACACATGGATACTAAAATGTTTAGAAACAACTGGTGTCAGCAAAAACATTCAGATATTTATTTAAAAAGCAATGAGCATGTGGAGTACACAGTTAACAATCAATGGCGAGGCACTTAGACAGGTTAGCATTAGAAGAGGCATTTTCCAAGGGGACTCACTATCCCCTCTGTTGTTTGTAATCGCCATGACCCCACTTTCACAAATACTAAACAAAACAAGCCTCGGATACCAAACATCTAAAACATCAAGTAAAATCAACCATCTGCTGTACATGGACGATCTGAAGTTGTATGGAAAATCCCAGTCAGAAATCGAATCACTGCTAAACACTGTCCGTATATTCAGTAGCGATATAGGAATGGAGTTTGGACTAGACAAGTGTGCTGCATTAATAATGAACAGAGGGAAAATAAGAAAAACAGAAGGAATAGAACTTCCCAATGGAAGCAAGATCAAGAACCTGGAAGAGAAAGAACCTTACAAATACTTGGGCATTCTCCAGGCTGATAACATCGCACACACTGAAGTTAAAAGAAAAATTGGAAGTGAATACATCAGGAGAGTCAGAAAAATCCTCAAGTCCAAACTCAATGGCGGGAACATCATACAAGCCATAAACACCTGGGCTATACCTGTTATTAGATACACTGCAGGAATAATAGACTGGACCCAGGCAGAGCTACAGAAGCTAGATCGTAAGACCAGGAAAATCATG
Source organism: Hemicordylus capensis (assembly GCF_027244095.1). Taxonomy (NCBI): domain Eukaryota; kingdom Metazoa; phylum Chordata; class Lepidosauria; order Squamata; family Cordylidae; genus Hemicordylus; species Hemicordylus capensis. The sequence goes on from NC_069661.1 coordinate 140,421,756, forward strand.
ACCATCAATCATGCTCTGCACCCCCGCTGTGATGTAGATAGGCTCTACCTCCCTCGCAGCTCAGGTGGAAGAGGAATGCTGCAAGTCCATCAAACAGTAGAGGAGCAGAAAAGAGGCCTTGAAGAATATATAAGGGACAGTGAAGAAGATGCACTTCAAATGGTCAAGAACACGAAACTATTCAACACCAATGCAACAAAACAGGCCTACAAGAAAGAACAAGTCAAGAACCGAGCAGAAAAATGGAGAAATAAGCCCCTGCATGGTCAATAATTACACAATATAAGTAGAAAATCAGACATCACCAAGACCTGGCAATGGCTTAAGAATGGCAAATTGAAGAAAGAAACAGAGGGTTTTATACTGCGCAAGAACAGGCACTAAGAACAAATGCAATAAGAGCAAAAGTTGAAAAATCCACCACAAACAGCAAGTGCCGCCTTTGTAAAGAAGCAGATGAAACCGTGGACCACCTGACCAGCTGTTGTAAGAAGATTGCACAGACTGACTACAAACAAAGGCATGAGAAGGTAGCAGGGATGATACACTGGATCATCTGCAAAAAATACAAGCTACCTGTAGCCAAGAATTGGTGGGACCATAAAACTGAAAAAGTGGTAGAAAATGAAAATGTAAAAATATTATGGGACTTCCGACTACAAACAGACAAACGTCTTGCACACAATACACCAGATATAACTGTCGTTGAGAAGAAAGAAAAACAAGTCAAAATAATCAACATAGCAATACCAGGGGATAGCAGAATAGAAGGAAAAGAAATAGAAAAAATCACCAAATACAAAGATCTACAAATTGAAATTGAAAGGCTGTGGCAGAAGAAGAGCAAAATAATCCCACTAGTAATTGGCGCCCTGGGTGCAGTTCCAAAGGACCTTGAAGAGCACCTCAACACCATAGGGGCCACAGAAATCACCATCAGCCAATTACAAAAAGCAGCTTTACTGCGAACAGCCTATATTCTGCGACGATATCTATAACAACTGACAATAAAATTCTGGCATCCCAGGTCCTTGGGAAGGACTCGATGTCTGGATAAAACAAACCAGTCAATAACACCTGTCTGACTGTGTAAACAAGAAATAATCATAATCATAATCATAATAATGATAATGATAATGATAATATACTGAGTCAGACCATAGGTCCATGTTGTTCAGTCTTGTCTACACAGACTGGCAGCGTCTTCTCCAAGGTTGCAGGCAGGAATCTCTCTCAGCCGTATCTTAGAGATGCCAATTAGGGAACTTGGAACCAAGATGCTCTTCCCAGAGTAGCTCCACCCCCTAAGGGGAATATCTTACAGTGCTCACACATGTAGTCTCCCATTCATACGCAACCAGGGTGTACTCTGCTTTGCTAAGGGGACAAGTCATGCTTGCTACCACAAGACCAGCTCTCCAGACCAGAGAGCTGGTTAGGGACTAATGCCTAAAACGGTAGAACATGTATGCCGAGTTTTATTAAGTGTACACTAAAAACATAAAAAAGAATGTGACAAACAGAGCTGTTACCCCTACTATACATGCATACATGTTTCTCATTATAAGCCCTATTTCTTAGTTTTTATGAATGTGTAAAGAAGCAGTGTGGTCACACACTAGCCCTCATCAGGCATTATGTTGTACAGATGTCTGGACTCAAATATATGTTTTCAGGTGAATGACTGTACCAACATATATGTTAAAAGCAAACCTGGGTACAGGCCCATTGAATACATGGTACAAATAGGAAGTATGCTGTTGTCTCTGTGTTCAACATAACATGTGAATACCTGTACCTGTGTGCACTGTAAACTTTTTGTATGAGTGTTGGACATAGAGTGTGAATAGGGCAACTCTGTCTCTGTTTTCAGCTGCAGTGTGCTGAGTGTACTTTGCACACAACTGTATGTGCACAGAGATCTTTCCATGCAACTGGAGATCCAACTTCTCCACATTCCCCAATTGTGCACACTGCTGTTCCACTAAACATATGGAGTTCAAGAGTATATGCAGTTGTAAATCTTCTGAGAGGAAATTAAAATATTACTAGTCAAACATATACCTAATTTTGTTTATGCTGCTACTGCAGCAAAAGTGAGTAGGGGTGTGCAAATTGATTTGGGTACAAAATGATTTGTACCAGAATCTAGCTGATTTGGGCGATTTGTAGACAGAACAAATCACCCTGTGCTCAATTGCCCAAATTCGGGTACAAAAGAAATCACCCAGATTTTGAATTACAAAGCAATTACACAGCAATTACAATTACAGCAATTACACAGCAATTACACAGCAAAACCAGCAATTACATTTATCAATCTATATATTTAATCCCGGTAGACATGCCTCAGCCTCTGTGGGGATGCGTCCCAACAACCCAGCTGATTGGCTGGGCAGCGGAGCGGAGGGACGCACCTGATTGGCTGAGGCGCTTCCGTGGTGGAGGACAGAGGCGGTGGCAGGCCTTGCCGGGCCATGGAGACCAGGGCGGCAGCGGGCCTGGCCCGGCCGGGGAGGCCAGTGGTGGCGGGGGCCCTGGCCCGGCCAGGGAGGCCGGCGGGGGGGGGGGTCCTGGCCCGGACGGTGGTGGTGGGCCCGGCCCGAACGCGGAGGCCGGCGGCAGACCAGCCAGAGACTGGGGCGGGGGAGGGGAGAGGTAGCCGGCCCCCAAAAATGCACAGATGCTCTGTGTGGGGGTCGGCTTGTACTTATTTAATACATATATTTTTGATTATTTGATAAAATATATGGATTTTGAGATAAACTATTGACTAAACTATTTGTGATTACCAGGTTTGTGAGCTATTCCTTATGCTTCACCAAGATTCTCCTCACTTTTTCTTAAAAAAAAAAAAAAAAATCTAAATGGAAAGATTACCAGAAGCTAATGGGAGGGGAGCGGGGAAGAAAATGAGAATAGTATATTGTTTCAGGGGCAGGTGAAAATCTGAAGTGAATCTGATTGCTTTTTGTGATGCATTCCTGATTTCACTAAAGCCTTAAAAGAGTGCAGTGGAAGAACCTCTGGGGAAAATCAAAGACATGTTCATTTCAGAAGCAAAAATATTGTTGGTAACATGAATTAGAGCTCACTGGTCTCTGGAGTATTTTAATATGTGTGTGATACCACAAAGCAATTCTAACTTCTGAGAGATTTGCATTTCATTCTATTAAATTTGCATGCTTCTACGTGAGCACTGTGAGAATGGCAGTGGTGTGGAGAACCCTGTGCCAGAGATGTGTGTAAAACTGTGGCAAAGCGTTAGGAAAACCACTGGACAATGGTACCCTATATCTCTATTATGATTATTCCGGTACTGCTGTCATGATTTAGCTGCACTTGCCAGCTAAAGCTGCTGTGAGGTTTTTCTTTCCACTTTGTATATGAGCTTACACCATGGGAGAAGCTCTGAGAGGAACTACATCCCATGCTTCCTCCCAAGCACCCCATGTGCTTTCCCAGGCAGCCCTGTATCACTCCCTGCTGGACATGCCCAAGTAGGGATGTGCCCGAATCATTTCTGTGCCTCTTTGGAAAGGTGCCGGAATGATTTGGGCTCCTGCAGCCAAAACCTTTTTGTGTGGGGTGAGGGGTACCTTTTAAAAGGAGGCAGGCAGGTCCTATTTGCTCTTCCCATGAGCTGCTGCCACCCTATCATGGTGCTGCCGTGATTCAAAACAAATCAGCAGCCATTCTGCCATCCTTTTTAAAATGTTGCACCGATGGCATGCTGCTCCCAGCCCTCATGCGGAATGGTACGCAAATGGTGTCAGCGCATGCATCGACACCATTTGCATGCCAACTCCGCATGAGAGCTGCTGGGAGCAGCATCCCATCGGCACAGCATTTTAAAGAGAACTGCGGCACAGCTTCCGCTTTTAAGGTAACTTTGAAGCACAACAGCACCACCATAGGGTGGTAGAGAGTGGCAGCAGCTCATGGGAGGAGCAGGTAGGACCTGCCTACCTCCCTTTAAAGATACTGCCACCCGCCCCCTGGGATATGCATGAAGCCTTTCGTGCACATCCCTACTCCGGAGATCCTCTTCAGCCACCCAGCCAACCCCATGCTATGGCTGGGTCAGCAATTAAAGAACCCACCACTGCACTACCAGGGGCAATTGCCCCATGTTTTGCTGCCTCCTCATGGTGGGGAACAGGATCTCCCAACTTTATAGACTTGCACAGGCCTAATATCTACATGTTCTAGTGTCAAATGCCAGTAACACACGACACATGCAGCCTCGCCTATTTTTAGTGGTATATTGGTGCCTGTAAGCATGAGCTGAGATGTGCAGGCATGCACATCAGTGTGTGGCATGTCCATTACAAACATCATGACTTGGACAGGTTACATTTGCCCTAAATTAGATGATCCATTAGAGGGACCCTAAATTAGGGGGTCCATATCTATATTCCTGGTAATGGTCTCATTTTTCATTCTGACTTTTGTATTTTCTTATTTGTTTGGATGGTATAGCCTATACGCCTGTTCACATGACCACTTGGGGATGGGTTGAAGGGTTAAATAGCTCCTACCCCTGTAGTAGCTGACAAGCAAAACCTCTGTTTGGATCAACAAGCCCAGGAAACACTGAAGCTATTCTCACAAGTGAGCAAAACAAGGCTACGGGAGCCCAGCCTGGTTTTGCTTGCTCGTGAGAACCAATGGGCTCAAGGGCAAGCCCAGTGGGTCCACGGAGGCAAGCCCTCCTACGTAGCCACCCCCTTAAATGAAGTTAACAGAGTGAGTGCTCCGTTAACCTCATTAAATTGATCATGTGTCAGCCTTGGCTGCGAGCAGCCACGCGGGCAGACTCAGGGGGAGGGAGGGGGCTCCACGGTGCTTCCCTGTGCCCAACCCCCGGAGGTTCAAGGCAACCTGCAGCCAGGTGCGGGAACACCAGAGACAAGTCGCTGCCCACCCAGAGCCTGAAGGAGGATAGTCTGCAGGGAGGTAAGCACTTTCGGGATTCCTCCCCACAAAAGAGGGTAGCCCTTCCCACTTGATTGTGGGAAGAGCTTCACACAGTTAAGCCAGGCCCAAAATTCATCAGGAACTGATAGTCCTCTGAGGCCTAGAAATCTTTCCCAGCATGCTTTGCAGTGCCAGTAGACTCCATCAATCAGCAGCCGCCCTCTGATGAGCCATGAAGGAGCAGGAGGCAGACCCAGGCCTGCTGAAGCTGCAGCAGCTGCAGGATTATAGTGTGTGCTTTGCAGAGTGGCACATCCATGGACATGCAACATCATGGCAAGCCAACAAGCATTGCTGTGAATATTTAGTGAGAAATAAATGTTAGTGGGATTGGACATTTGATTGGGCTCGCTGCTTGATCCCTTATGTGCCCTGGCTTTCCCTATTGCACAACTCCAAATTACTGCTTAAATGCTCACTCTGCATTGTTTCTTTAAGTATAAGGGTTCCCAGAATGCTGATTTGTGCATTAGAATTCAGGAGAACCTGCAATACATGTCATACAAATTTTCCTTGGTCTAAATTTGGCAAATTGGATTGCCTAGTTTATTAAATAACAAAGGTTAGAAAAAGTGATGACAGGGAAAGATTCTTACAATCAGCAGCTAGTTAAGAACCTCCAGTTTAAAAGTGCAGCATGAAATTCTTGTTAAACAATAATAAAAAATATTTGCTTTGCTCCGTTAGATTCCTTTGTTGAATAGGAAATTCAGCTTGTTAGAGATAGAAAAGAACCTTGAAAAGAAACATTGCTTGTGAATACCAGCAACTGCTGCATATCTCTTCGAGAAATCTAATTGTACTTGTAAAGGTCTGTTTCTTCTTGAATCACACATCAAAAACCAAGCAAAGGCCTTTTCCTTCTTATCAGCGTTCAAGTTTGCTGTTTCTAACAGCTAATTTCCAAGAGATATGAGCCCTATTCAGACTTTACATAATTGCAGTGCCAACTGCAAGCACCATTCTCCATGCCAGCATGCTCTGTAGTCCCCCCTCTCCCCAGACGGCCGGCCTCCAGCCACTGTGATAGAGAATGCTGGGTGCAATTGTGACACCCATAACTAACTTTACCAGGATGTGCTTTGTTTCTAATTCTGAGACACAGCAAGGTGAATGTGGTGGAGAGAAATCTGCAACTCATACTTTTCTCACATAAGAGAAATCCACTTCATGAACCAAGATGGACACTATAGTTGCCAATAAGATTTCTCTTAAAGTGATATTTGAGGTGAACTTGCAGAGGTTCCTTCTCAAGCAGACTGCAGACCATTTGAGGATTCTCGGGGAAGCCCAAAAGGTTTCTGTAAGATTGGAGATATTTCTTAGGGGAATTCCTCACAGGTTTTCACCAGATTTTTGCTAAAGTGAAATTCAAAGCAAATTTTGGAAGACCCTCCTGAAATCTGAAGAATCTGATGAGCAAAGCCAAGAGAGGCTTGATAAGACCAAAGAAATGTCTCAGAAGGATACTAATTGTGACATTCTTCAACTATGAGGGACTGAAAGATAAGCAGTTTGAGGAAAATAGGTACAGGCATTTGTTTTGAGAATGAAGAGAATATAATACTGATGTGTTTAGAAAACCAAAGAAACTCCATGTTTGCCCAGAATACCACATTCTAACTCAAAGTAACCCCAGCCCAGTTCAGGGACATCACGGCCTCTCATGATCAACGTCGTTATCTCTCTCCACTAAATTGTATCTAAGAAACTTGGTTCTCACAAGATTCTCACTGTTCTTTGCCGACAGTTAAGAAAACAGGATGTAACCAAATAAGGAGTAATCACCAGATGAACAATGAATCATTCGCATGCGTACTAGATACTTAGTCCACCATTTTATTGCCACGCATACTATGTCTAGGGTGTCAGCATCCATTCTGTTGATTGTATAAAAGAACACCTCAAGCTGTAACCTATTGGTATTCAATGTAGAGCCATAGCCGTTGAATACCTTGCAACTGCAGTGCAATAAAGCCTCAAAAGAGATTCCCACTGAGTCTGTTTGATTGGCTAAAGGCGGACCCAGGGACGAACCGAATTCACATCAATACCATGGTCCCTAGTTGTATTAGCTTCAGGAATGAATATGCTGTGAAATGAATGGGATGAACAGGAGAATGATTTAAGAACTCTTGTTCGTTGCCATTTCTTTTGTTTATACAGTCGTTTACTGAAAAAAATTAACATGTAATCATAACAGTACTGCTTAGCAAGACTGCTGCACAGCCACTTCTTTACTGTGGTCATTTTAATTATCCATGCATTCCTTAACACCATTTTTTTCATGGCGGTGATGATTTTTTACTCACACTGTCCCACAACAAAGTGGCATCCTGGGGCATATGGGTAATTAGAGTGCCCACTGCAATGAGGTGGCTGAGCAGTACTGCTTCTGCTGATAATTATTGTTACAATCAAGATTTCATTTTAAAAAATAATGTGTGGGGAAAATGAACCGGGGAAAGGAAAATACACAAAACAAACAAAATGGATATAAATAAAAATTAAAAAGAAAAATGTAATTTTAAAAAATACTTACACATGCCTATGGGAACAAACTAAACAACTGGACAGAAGTTCTTTCCCAATCTGGAAGCAAAACGACCTCGGGGGGCTACAGCTTATGCCATGGGTGACCCTCAGAAGTACCAATCTCCTCTCTGCTTGCAAATGAGACTCAAAGAGGAAATAGCTTGCACAATGTGTCTAAAGAAGCCAAAGCTGTGTAGAGATTTTAACTCCTGTCCAATATAAAACACACTATAGGTCATTCTGGAAGTTGCTCTTTATTGAAGCTGTTTGAAAATCTTAAAGGAATAACTCTCTCCCTCTTTTTAAAAAATTTAAAGAGAGATTCTTTTCATTAAAAGTGACTTTTTAAAACCCCATTGGGACGATATAGCAAAATATTAAAAACCACCACTGAATCAATTTAAGCAAGCAACAGTAATTACCACATAAGTCTCAGTAAAGCTCTGAACAGTTCCATATTTTCTGGTTTTCCAAGCAGTTCAACTGGCATCCTTTGGGTCATGATAAAAATTGCTTTGCAAAGGGTTGTGCCTCTTTGGATTTATCACTATCAGCATGTGGCAAGGTTTGGGCTTCTAGCTAGATATATATATATATATATTCAAATGGAATTTTACAGTACTTGCTTTGGGGCGTGAGTAGAAAACTGCTCTCTTAGCAGCTTCCCTTGGAACTCAGTTTTGTTGCGTCCTTTTATCCACTTTTATCCATTTTTTTCTGCTCTGTTTCATATGTCTATACATGACCAGCTGTTTATTTTCTTATGTAGTTTTACCTTTGTTGTGTTTTTCTGCTCTTGACAACATTTAATTGAACACAATACCATGAGCCATGATATTCTGTTCCCTTGACTGAGAACAGAGCCAGGAGGAGCATTACAACGGCTGGTGTGGAATTCTGAGGAAATCTTGAGCTGACAAAATAGGAAGAGACAGACTGACAATCTGACCCTCCAAGTGAACTGGGTTTACGCCAGCACAGCAAAATGATGAGCCGGCTGTAAGAAGTCTGCCCTGGGAAATGGGGAAGGATTATACTATGCTACATGTTTTTGCATTTCAATCAATATTTCATATACTATGGCAGGGCTGCACTTGGCAAACCTTCTGTCTAGGCTGCTGGCCTTGGATTGCAAAAGCTGTCAAGAATCTGTCAACCTGTAGTACACGGTTGGTGGGCTACACTCAGGCTGATGTATAACAAGCTGAAGGCCTGTATTAGAGGCCAACTACCTTGGCCACTGCTGGAATGACCAAAGACATTTTGTTGCCCTGAAGGGAAGGATAAGATGTGCCCACCATTCCATCTAAGCTAAGGGCTAGTTTTTACAGCCAAATCAGGTGACAAACATTTTCTTGGATGGCACTAATTAAATATTCCCTCTTTTAAAAATATCCCTGCACACAGAAGAGTACCATGGTAGAAGAATTTGGTCCAGCATGCTTTAGCACTCTGCATGTCATATTTCTATGGTGAATTTGGTCCAGCATCCCTCCCTCTGCCCATCATATTTCTATGGGCAGAGTGCAGGAGTGTCTCTTTTTATTTGTATTGGATGGTGTGCGGGGGGATGGGGGTGGGATCAGCAAACCATGTTCCCTCTCCTCCCAAGTGCAGCCCACTAGTATTGTTTTGTGGTCTGCCAGATGTTTGACAATTGCCCTGCTTTCACTAAACGTTGGCTGATGAGACACATTTGGCATACTATTTATTTATTTATTACATTTATATCCCGTTCTTCCTCCTAGCAGCCCAGAGTGGTGTACATGGTTCATCTTTATCCTCACAACATCCCTGTGAGGAAGATTAGGCTGAGAGACAAGTGACTGGCCCAGAGTCACCCGGTGAGTTTCCTGGCTGAATGGGGATTTGAACTCAGGTCACTCTGGTCCTAGACCAACACTCTAACCACTACACTGTTATATACAAGGATGACTGAGGAGTATTGCTCAGAGTTGTTTAAAGTGAATTAAAAAATTGAGGAGAGCTGATCTTGTGGTAGCAAGCATGAATTGTCCCCTTTGCTAAGCAGGGTCTGCCCTGGTTGTATTTGAATTGGAGACCACATGCGTGAGCACTGTAAAAAATTCCCCTTAGGGGATGGGGCTGCTCTGGGGAAAGCACCCACATGCTTGCATGTAGAAGGTTCCAAGTTCCCTCCCTGGTATCTCCCATGATAGGGCTGAGAGAGATTCGTGCCTGCATCTTTGGAGAAACCAGTCTGTGTAGACAACACTGAGCTAGATGGACCAGTGTTCTGACTCAATAGAAGGCAGCCTCCTATGTTCCTGTATTAGGGATGTGAGGAAACCGTTTGAGCGTGAACTGGACCAGCCCCCCCAAAAGGGCCTGGTTTGGATTAAACTGGCTCAGCTCAGTTCAACCAGTTTGGATTGCTTGCAAATCCCTATGGGATTTTACAAATCCCTATGGGCTTGAAAAAGGGTGGGCAGGGGAGGTCACTTTACACACTATGGCCACGGCGCAACTCCTTGGCAGCCAAGCCAGCAGTGGCGATAGGCCAACGACAGCTCTCCAGGCCCTGCTGGCACTCCCCCCAACAGCATGGGGGCCACTCCAGGAGCAAATCAGCAAATTTGTATGGTGATGCAAATGTGCGGAGGCCCAAACTGGGCCTCTGCTGGCCTAAGCTAATGGGGGGGAGGGGGTGCCAGCATGACCTAGGGGAGCTGCCACCAGCTGCCCCCACCGAGGAACTACGCTACCATGGTACGTAAGGTGAGCTCCTGCCCACCCCACCTGCCCTTTTTCATGTCCATAGGCTTTGCCCTTTGCTTGTAAAGGGGAGTCCTTGCTGGAGATGTAGAACTGGGCCAAACCAGTCTGACCTGGTTTGACCCAGTTCCACCCAGTTCCTGTGCCACCAGCCAGTTCTAATGAACCCGCTCGTGGACTGGGTGGTTCAATTCAAATAAAGTTTGAATTTGAACTGAACTGCCCAGAGCAGTTCCATGCATACCCCATCCTCTGTCACTGCAGTCATGTACTCTTGTCCAATGATGTCACTTTTCAGAAGGAGAAATCTTTATGCATCATCATTCAGTGGTGACTATTTCTAACTAGGGCATCATTTCAAATTTATCTCCACCATTATCTAATATAATGACAAATGCATTTTCCTTTGCTGTATATGTAGAGATGTGCTTGAAACACAATTTGGCATTTGAATCACAGCACAATTCCTTTAAAACCAAGGGCTTACACAGCCCCCTTAACACATAGGAGAGCAGGTCCATACCATCTCCTCCTCCGCTTGCTGCCACTTCCATAATTGGGGTGCTCCCCACAGCTATGATTGTGCACTAGTAGAACATCTCCCAGGTGCTGCTCTGTGACACCAGCATGCACATGGCCTCCGTGCATGCATTTGTGTGGTTAGTGTGGTTGACCATGTATGGACCATATATGGAGTTGGAAGCCTACTGTGGAGAGAGCAGGAGCAGCTTCAGGGGGTGATCAAGCTTTTCTAATCAACAACCTCTAGCCTTTTTTCCCTTTAGCAATAGCAATAGCAATAGCACTTACATTTATATACCGCTCTATAGCCGGAGCTCTCTAAGCGGTTTACAATGATTTAGCATATTGCCCCCAACATTCTGGGTACTCATTTTACCGACCTCGGAAGGATGGAAGGCTGAGTCAACCTTGAGCCCCTGGTCAGGATCGAACTTGTAACCTTCTGGTTACAGGGCAGCAGTTTTACCACTGCACCACCAGGGACTCTTTAAACTAATTAATGGGAGGAGGGGAGACTCTGAGGGGATGGTTTCTCTTTAAGAGATAAGTCCTAGTCTTTGTGTGTGTTATTTGCCAGGCAGAGGCGTATGTAGGGAAAATAGTGCCTAGGGCAAGCATTGAAATTGCACCCCCTGTCCAAACATCTGACACCCATCTTTCAGATAACTTTACCATAATATCAGTAGAAAAATACAAGTCTGAAGGTCACATGCAAGTCACATATCTGAATATGTGTACAGTGACTTATATTATTTTTTAAACAAAATTACCTGTAGCCCCTTTGGGGGGCTTCTAAAGGCTGGGGGGGTCTTCAAATGTTCCCCCTCCCCCCTTCTGGCCTCTAGGGCCTCACAGGGACCATTTAAGCATGTGCGGTGGCCATTTTAATTTTTCTTTTTTAAAAAAATGGTAGCTGAAAACAAAATGGCCACCACGCATGATCAAATGGCCTCTGTGAGGCCTGGTATGGCCTAGGGCCTCAAAGAGGCCATTTCAGCATGCACGGTGGCCATTTTGTTTTTGGCAGCCTTTTTTTAAAAAATTAATTTTAAGAAATGGCGCCCCCCTTCATGTGGTGCCTGGGGCATGTGCCCTGCTTGCCCCACCCTAGATACACCCCTGTTGCCAGGGCTAGCGTTTGCCAGGGCTAGCACATTCCTGTGTTTTAGTTTGCCCCTGCCTGAAGGGGGTGGAGTCAGCTAGGGCTGAGGAAGGCCCCACATTCCTTTGACCCACATCCTGTGTCTCAGTTGCAAGCTTACCCTCTACATGAGAGGTGTAGGCCCAAGAGCATAGTGAACAGAGTACAGTGGACAGGGATAGCAAGCAGGACATTGGGGTTTTGCAGGAGTTTAGTGGGAAGTGTGCGGGGGTGCCTGGAACAAGCCCCTGTGAACACAAGGAGCTCGGTGGAGAAGAGAAGGTAAGTACAAATCCCTCCCTCATATTCCTGAAAAAGGCTGTTTGGACAGTTAAATAGCTGACCATTACAGCTGAGACCTATCCTTCAAATAAACTATCTCTAAATACTGTAAACAGCCAACAAAACCACTGTGAAGCTAGACAGCCAGCAGGAGAGGGGGCACTTCCCTGTGTATTGCACAGAGTGCCACATGTATGACTATTTGCTTCATGGGTGGAAGTCATGGGTGTGTGCTTGGTGCAAGGAGCTCCTGGCTCTCAAGGAACAAGTCTGTTCCCTCGAGACCAAGGTGGCAGATCTGGAGAACCTCAGAGAGACAGAGAGGCATGCGGACAAGACTCTCAAGGATGTGGTAGAGGCATCCCACTCCAGGGCTATTAACTCAGCTGCTGTCAGGGAGAATGGAGGTCTTGGGGAAGGAGGACATCAGTCTGAGGAAGAGGGAAATGCTTCTTTAGAAGGGACCCCTTCCGTGGAAGATGAGCCCATATCCTCCCGCACAGGGAATACTCCTCCGGGGGATAGGGGGCCTCCTTGTAGTGGGTGATTCTATCATTAGAGGTATAGAGAGATAGGTTTGTGACCCACGTGTTGACCGCATGGTGACTTGCCTGCCTGGTACAGAGGTTGCAGACATCACACAGCATCTAGATAGGCTCTTAGGTAGTGCTGGGCGGGGGGGAGTGGGGAGACAGCTGTCGTAGTGCACGTCAGCACCAATGATGTGGGGAAATGTTGTCGGGAGGTCCTGGAAGACAAATTTAGGCTGATAGGTAGTGTATTGAAGTCCAGGACCCCCAAGGTAGCATTCTCAGAAATACTACCTGTTCTACACACAGGTACAGTGAGACAGGCAATGCTGAGGCGTTTCAAGGCGTGGATGAGACATTGGTTCAGGGAGGAGGGGTTTAGATTTGTTAGGCACTGGGACACATTTTGAGGCAAGCAAGGCCTCTACAAAAGGGATGGGCCACACTTGAACCAAGATGGAACCAGACTGCTGGCACTTAAAATAAAAAAAAAAAAAGGGGTTGCAGAGCAGCTTTTAAAATGAGGCCTGGGGAATAGCCGACAGGAGCTGAATAGTATCCGGTTCAGCAAATGCCATCCCTTTAAAGTGCGAGGGTATGGAGGATTCAAATAAAACAGAAGGGGACAGAGCAGAACCACATAAAGAGCAGACAGAAGGCTGTGCCAGCTGGTCAAATAGTCCAAAGAAAGATAGCAGACACCAGGGAATATATTCAGCGTACAGGTGCTTATATGCCAATGCCAGAAGCCTTCCAAGCCAAGATGGGTGAGCTGGAGTGCTTGGCTGCTAACACAGAAATAGATACAGTGGGCATAACAGAAACATGGTAGAATAGTGAGAACCAGTGGGATACTGTTATCCCTGGATATAAACTCTATAGAAAGGACAGGGAGGGGCGCCTTGGAGGTGGAGTTGCACTGTATATTAAAGAAGGGATAGAATCTAACAAGGTAGAAAACATAAGTGGACCGGAATCCTCCACAGAAACCCTGTGGGTGACAATACAAGGCCTGAAAGGGAATGTGCTACTGGGATGTGCTATCGCCCTCCGGATCAAAATGCTGACAGTGACTGGGAGTTGCAGGAGGAAATCAGGGAGGCTTCAAGGAGAGGCAGGGTTGTAATAATGGGTGACTTCCCTTGCCCACACATAGACTGTAAATTTGCAGTCAGGTAATGACAAAGAGGTCAAATTTCTAAATACGCTGAATGACTGTGTCCTAGAACAGTTGATCTTGGAACCAACCAGAGAGAAGGCGACCTTGGACTTAAACCTGAGTGGCACCCAGGACCTGATGCCTAGAGTCCTCAAAGAACTCAAATGTGAAATTGTCGGCCTCCTTGCTAAAATATATAACTTATCCCTGTAATCAGGCTCTGTATCAGAGGACTGGAAAGTAGCAAATAAAACACCAATTTTTAAAAAGGGATCCAGGGGCGAGCCAGGAAATTACACGCCGGTTAGCTTAACATCCCTTCCAGGCAAATTGATGGAAAGCATCCTCAAGGATAAAATTGTAAAGCACATAGAAGAACAGGCCCTGCTGAGAGAGAAACAGCATGGCTTCTACAAAGGTAAATCTTGCCTCACCAACCTTTTGGAGTTCTTTGAGAGTGTCAACAACTGTGTGGATAAGGGTGATCCAGTTGACATAGTATACCTGGACTTCCAAAAAGCTTTTGACAAAGTTCCTCATCGAAGACTCCTGAGGAAACTTAGCAATTATGGGATAAGGGGACAAGTACATATGTGGATTGCTAATTGGTTGAAAGACAGGAAACAGAGGGTAGGTATAAATGGAGAGTTTTCACAATGGAGGGAAGTAAAAAGTGGATTCCCCCAGGGATCTGTACTGGGACCAGTGCTTTTTAATTTATTCATCAATGATCTAGAAGCAGGGGTAAGTAGCGAGGTGGCCAGATTTACAGATGATACCAAACTCTATCGGGTAGTGAAATCCAAAACGGATTGTGAGCAGCTCCAAAAGCTTCTCTCCAAACTGGGTGAGTGGGTGACAAAATGGCAGATGTGGTTCAGTGCTTGCAAGTTTAGTGATGCACATTGGGATGAAAACCCCCGACTTCAAGTATACATTGATGGGATCTGAGCTGTCAGTGACTGACCAAGAGAGGGATCTTAGGGTCGTGGTGGACAGCTCGTTGAAAGTGTCAACTCAATGTGCAGCAGCTGTGAAAAAGGCCAATTCCATGCTAGGGATCATTAGGAAGGGGATTGAAAATAAAACTGCTAATATTATAACGCCCTTATACAAAACTATGGTGTGTCCACACCTGGAGTACTGTGTACAATTCTGGTCACCACATCTAAAATGGAACATTGTAGAACTGGAAAAGGTACAGAAGAGGGCAAACAAGATGATCAGGGGCCTAGAACACCTTCCTTATGAGGCAAGGCTACAACACCTGGGGCTATTTAGTTTAGAAAACAGACGACTGCAGGGAGACATGATAAGAGGTCTATAAAAACATCATGGAGTGGACAAAGTACCCACTTTCATCCCTTCCGAAAGATAAATTCTTCTCCCTCTCCCATAACACTAGAACCAGGGGTCATGCCATGAAATTGATTGCCGGGAAATTTAAGACCAGGAAAGAGCAGTATTTTTCACACAACACATAATCAACTTGTGGAATTCTCTGCCACAAGATGTGGTGACAGCCATAAACCTGGATGGCTTTAAGAGGGGTTTGGATAACTTCATGGAGGAGAGGTCTATCAATGGCTACTTGTCATTATGTTCTCCCCTGCTAACTGGGCAAAGAGGCACCCCGTGGTGATTCTCTTTATTTAGCAGGGGGAGAGTAACTGGCCCTATTCACCCCCAGCACAGTACTTCCAGTGACTGTTGCTGGTCTGTGTCTTAAGTTTCTTTTTAGAATGTGAGCCCTTTGGGGACAGGGAGCCATTTTATTTGTTTTGTTATTTCTCTTTGTAAACCGCCCTGAGACATTTTTGGAAGGGCAGTATAGAAATCGGATTATTATTATTATTATCTTGTTTACACAGTCAGACAGGTGTTATTGACTGGTTTGTTTTATCCAGACATCGAGTCCTTCCCAAGGACCTATATTATTATTTCTTGTTTACACAGTCAGACAGGTGTTATTGACTGGTCTGTTTTATCCAGACATTGAGTCCTTCCCAAGGACCTGGGATGGCTGAATTTTGTTGTTATTTCTTGTTTACGCAGTGAGACAGGTGTTATTGACTGGTTTGTTTTATCCAGACATCGAGTCCTTCCCAATGTTGGTTATTATAGATATTGTCGCAAAATATAGGCTGTTCCCAGTAAAGCTGCTTTTTGTAATTGGCTGATGGTGATTTCTGTGGCCCCTATGGTGTTGAGGTGCTCTTCACGGTCTTTTGGAACTGCACCCAGGGCGCCAATTACCAGTGGGATTATTTTGCTCTTCTTCTGCCACAGCCTTTCAATTTCAATTTGTAGATCTTTGTATTTGGTGATTTTTTTCTATTTCTTTTTCTTCTATTCTGCTATTCCCTGGTATTGATATGTCGATTATTTTGACTTGTTTTTCTTTCTTCTCTACTACAGTTATATCTGGTGTATAGTGTGGCAGATGTTTGTCTGTTTGTAGTCGGAAGTCCCATAATATTTTTACATTTTCATTTTCTACCACTTTTTCCATTTTATGGTCCCACCAATTCTTGGCTACAGGTAGCTTGTATTTTTTGCAGATGTTCCAGTGTATCATCCCTGCTACTTTGTCATGCCTTTGTTTGTAGTCAGTCTGTGCTATCTTCTTACAACAGCTGGTCAGGTGGTCCACTGTTTCATCTGCTTCTTTACAAAGACGGCACTTGCTGTTTGTTGTGGATTTTTCTACTTTTGCTCTTATTGCATTTGTTCTTAGTGCCTGTTCTTGCGCTGCCAGTATTAAACCCTCTGTTTCTTTCTTCAAGCAACCCTTCTTAAGCCATTGCCAGGTCTTGGTGATGTCTGATTTTCCACTTATATTGTGCAAATATTGACCATGCAGGGGCTTATTTTTCCATTGTTCTGCTCGGTTCTTGACTTGTTCTTTCTTGTAGGCCTGCTTTCTTTCATTGGTGTTGAATAGTTTTGCGTTATTGACCATTTGAAGTGCATCTTCTTCACTGTCCTTGATATATTCTTCAAGGCCTCTTTTCTCCTCCTCTACTGTTTGATGGACTTGCAGCATTCCTCTTTCACCTGAGCTGCGAGGGAGTTATAGCCTATCGACATCACTTCAGGGGTGCAGAGCATGATTGATGGTCATGATTTTCCTGGTCTTACGATCCAGCGTCTCTAGCTCTGCCTGGGTCCAGTCTATTGTTCCTGCAGTGTATCTGATAACGGGTATAGCCCAGGTGTTTATGGCTTGTATGGTGTTCCCGCCATTGAGTTTGGACTTGAGGATTTTTCTAACTCTCCTGATGTATTCACTTCCAATTTTTCTTTTAACTTCAGTGTGTATCAGCCTGGAGAATGCCCAAGTATTTGTAATTTTCTTTCTCTTCCAGGTTCTTGATCTTGTTTCCATTGGGCAGTTCTATTCCTTCTGTTTTTCTTATTTTCCCTCTGTTCATTATTAATGCAGCACACTTGTCTAGTCCAAACTCCATTGCTATATCGCTACTGAGTATACGGATAGTGTTTAGCAGTGATTCGATTTCTGACTGGGACTTTCCATACAACTTCAGATCGTCCATGTACAGGAGATGGTTGATTTTACTTGATGTTTTAGATGTTTGGTATCCGAGGCCTGTTTTGTTTAGTATTTGTGAAAGTGGGGTCATGGCGATTACAAACAACAGAGGGGATAGTGAGTCCCCTTGGAAAATGCCTCTTCTAATGCTAACCTGTCCAAGTGTCTCACCATTGATTGTTAACTGTGTACTCCACATGCTCATTGCTTTTTTTATAAATATCTGATTGTTTTTGCTGACACCAGTTGTTACTAAACATTTTAGTATCCATGTGTGAGGCAATGAATCAAAGGCTTTCTTGTAGTCAATCCATGCAACACTTAGATTTGTTTTTCTTCTCTTGCAGTTTTCTAAAATCATTTTGTCAATCAGCAGCTGGTCTTTTCTGCTTCTGGTGTTCGGGCAATTTCCTTTCTGTTCAACTGGAAGCTGTTTGTTAGTTAATAAGTGTTGCATCACTTCATCTGCTATTATTCCAGTTAATATGGAATAACATGGTTGGCAGGTGATCGGTCTATCATTACTTGGAACTGCACCTTTTGCTGGGTCTTTCATTATGAGATGAGTTTTCCCAGTTGTTGTTGTTGTTGTTGTTGTTATTTCTTGTTTACACAGTCAGACAGGTGTTATTGACTGGTCTGTTTTATCCAGATATCGAGTCCTTCCCAAGGACCTGGGATGGCTGAATTTTATCATCAATACTGTTGGTTATTATAGATATCGTTGCAAAATATAGGCTGTTCCCAGTAAAGCTGCTTTTTGTAATTGGCTGATGGTGATTTCTGTGGCCCCTATGGTGTTGAGGTGCTCTTCAAGGTCTTTTGGAACTGCACCCAGGGCACCAATTACCACTGGGATTATTTTGGTCTTTTTTTGCCACAGCCTTTCAATTTCAATTTGCAGATCTTTGTATTTTGTGATTTTTTCTATTTCTTTTTCTTCTATTCTGCTATCCCCTGGAATTGCTATGTCGATTATTTTAACTTGTTTTTCTTTTATTATTATTGTTGTTGTTGTTGTTGTTGTTGTTGTTGTCAGAGGGCCACCTCCAACCTCAAAGGCAGGATGCCTCTGAGTACTAGTTACAGGGGAGTAACAGCAGGAGAGAGGGCATGCCCTCTACTCCTGCTGTAGGCTTCCAGTGGCATCTGGTGGGCCACTGTGTGAAACAGGATGCTGGACTAGATGGGCCTTGGGCCCGATCCAGCAGGGCTGTTCTTATGTTCTTTTGACCATGGTTGGCCCTTATGGAAGTGGTGGTGAGCAGAGAAGTGAGTGGTGCTGCTCTCCATCTTAAAGGGGCTGTTTTAAATGCATTGTGCTGTGATTTGGATGCTGAATCGCGTTTTGAGCACATCCCTATAAGGGACCTGTGTGTTCCAATTAGTGCTCATTACAGATTCAGATAACTCCTGGGTTTAATGTTTAGAAAGAGAATGTGGTCATTGTTTCTTTGGTGCAATCTGAGATCTTTTGCATTGGGCATAACTTGCAGCCCAACCCAACACATGTTTTACTTGCAAATAAGTTGCACTGTCTCTAATGAGGCTTACTCCCTGTAAGTGTGCTTAGGATTGCAGCCTTAATCTGTAAAAAGCTTCCCGGATCACCAGTATAAGAGATCTTGCAGCCAGAGCTTCTACTCTGCCTCTTATCATCAACACTTTTTTCCGTTAACTCCCCTCACTCATTGTGTACACATGGTTCTCTTCCCCCTTATTAAATAGTACGGAGATTCTTTGCCCAGGCAAATTATGACTTCACATGCTTGTCCATGGTATGCGACAAGATCTTCCATGGTATGTGACATCTTCCATGCTCCTTGGAGATGAATCAAGAGAACAGTTGGCGCAAAAATAAAACTTTTGAGAGCTCCAGATCAGCTCTTTTATGCACTTAATTTCAAACAGGGCAAAACTGCCAGATTTCTGTGCACAGCACACTCAGACAAAGCTATCTGCAGAGAAACAATAACTGCTTGAGATGTTATCATTTGGATTAATGCGCTCAATTTTAACTGTGCTGACAGGGGGAAAGAAAAAGAAAAGAAAAGAAAACTCCTGGGAAGAGGGTATGGTTAGATATGAGCATCTATTCAAGCCTGCAGCCTTTAATCAGTATTATCAGTATTCTCTTCCTTGGTAGTTTCTTTCATCTACGGTTCAAACTTGCTGATCTTACTATATTTGGTCTTCCAAATATCATCTAATGACATCAGATGTACCCACCTGCCCATTCTTTAAATTTGGCTGCGGAGGTGCAGTTCACATTCTGCCTACTCATGAGGTAAGCAAGGCTACAATGAAAAATGTAGGTTGTTCTCACTTCCTGAAGTGAAAATGGTATATTCACAGCTATGGCAATGTGTCCCAAAAAGCAACCGCAGGTTGTCTAAAAGTTATCAAGAAACTAGGCAAAAGAAAGGAAGAAATGGTGACTTGTGAAGGAACCTGAACAACAGAGATAATTGAAATAGTCTTTCTCTGGGCAAGAGCAAGCTGGGCAATGCTTTAAATGGGGGAAGAAGCCTGAGCACAGCACACAACATTTGGTTCAACAGCAAACCAGTCAGCCATTTAAATGGGGAACCAGGCACAACCGAGGCACTTCTCCAGAGGTGTATCTAGGGAAAATAGCGCCTAGGGCAAGCACTGAAACTGCGCCCCCTGTCCAAACATCTGACACCCATCATTCAGATAACTTTACCATAATATCAGCTCAAAAATACAAGTCAAGCTTGTTAATCTTTTAATATTTCAAAAACTATTTAGCAGTGGACGTAGCCAGACCAAAAAATGCTGGAAAACTACAAATTTCAGTATGTGGGGGCTCATGAAATACCCAAATACTATGTGGAGGTGTACTTGGAAAACTAAACAGAGATGCCTTTCTAATTCTCTACTATGTATTGTAGCATCACTATTACATAAGTTTTAAAAATAAATGGAGAATTTGATTTTCCAAGATACTCTGAAAATAATTAAAGGATATGCAGAGTAAACTGCGTCACTGCTTGGAATATATTCTAGTATTTCAGACAGTTAAAATGAGAGAAAGAGAGCAAGAAACAACCAGTGGCCTTAATACTAAGGATTTAACACTGATTCAAAGAAAAACTCACCATTAATAGCCATATTATTAAGACATCACATTTAACTCACTTATCCCAAGAAACAAAGTAAGAGTAAATGAATACAATCCTAGCTCATAAGCTTCAGCTCAGTATTCACAAGGCCTGATTCTCTGTACATAGTACCAAACTAAATATGTGTACAGTGACTTATATTATATTAAATTTTTTCAAAAATTTTTTTACCTGTAGCCCCTTTGAGGGTCTTCCCTAAGGCCTTGCGGGGGGTATCTGCAAAGGTTCCCCTCCCCCCTGCTGGCCTCTAGCACCTCGCAGGGGCCATTTGAGCATGTGCAGTGCCATTTTGAAAAATAAATTTTGTTTTTTAAAAATGGCTGCTGAAAACAAAATGGCCACCGCGCATGCTCAAATGGCCTCTGTGAGGCCTGGACCGACAAAAGGAAATAGTTTTTTACACTGCCCATAGTTAATCTATGAAATTCTCTGCCACAAGATGTGGTGACAGTCACCAGCCTGTGGGTAGCTTTAAAAGAGGCTTCGACAAAATCATGGAGGACACAGCTACTAGTCTGGTGTCTATAGATCACCTCCAGCCTCAGAGGCAAGATGCCTCTAAACACCAGTTGCAGGGGAGCAACAGCAAGAAAGCAGGCATGCCCTCAGCTCTTGCCTCTGTGCTTCCCAAAAGCATCTGGTGGGCCATTGTGTGAAACAGGATGCTGGACTAGATAGGCCTTGGGCCTGATCTAGCTGGGCTGCTCTTACGTTCTTATGTTCATGTAGATGCACCAAAACAAAAAGATGTTTTGGGGATCAGATAGATTTTCCCATGAATAAAATGGAAAGAATATTTGCCCCATTTTTAACATTCATTTTTTACCATGATGAACATTTATTCTGAACAAAACCCAAACAAGAACAGTATCCTAATATCTTTATTAGGACAACTACAAATCACAAAGAAATAAGCTAAAGCTAGCTTTCAAATTTCACAGAACACCTCCTCAGATCTGATGGTAAATAGACAAACACAGAGGGGTGGGAGAACTTTTTTTAAAGCTGTTGCTTAAAGAGGGCATGATATAAATCCTGCCATCAAAAAAATGACTATCTTGAGGTGGTGTCTTAGGAAACTCTTAGCAGACAAATTAGCTGAGTTTGTGCTCAGTACACAAACCTCAGGCGGCATCATAGCAAGCATAATGGCTACTCCTCCTTTGGAAAGCCAACAGTAACTCAATTCTGCCTCTGCTACTAAATAAATTACTAAATAAACTCTTTCCTCCTATGAGCTGGAGAGTGAAAGTTGTAAGAATTTGTAGTGTTTATATTAGGAAAGGTAGAGATCATAGTCATGGGAATCTGAGTTCAGCTCAGAACTGAACAAAAGTTTTTTTTAAATACACAGTGGCTTTTTTTCAGGGAAGAATCAACATGTAGAGAAGGGGCTAAGCCCATTTTTGTCTTCTAACCTGTAGTCTGGTCCTAAGATGTGGTAAATATAAAATTCAAAATAGCCAAATACTTCCATGCATGTATAAATGTTTATTCAGCCCAAGATTCCCAATGCATTTGAATTCAAAATCTTCTTTAGCTGAAAGATGATTGGAATTTTAAAAAAATACTTTGAACTTTTTGTGAAATGTTTGGGTAGCAACATGTTCAAAGCCCTTTTCTTATATCAAAGTGCTGGAGAATAATAATTTGAGATGGAAAAACTTCGGGAATCTGAGATTAAATCAAGTTTGTATATTCCCTTCCCACAAATGCCTTGTAATATTTTGTACATTAGGTCAATGCCTTCTTATTGTTGCACTTATTGTTGGACTTACCAATAGGTTTCTGGGGGGAAATACAAGTTGCTGGTTGTAACCTATAAAGCCCCAAACAGCTTATGCCCAGGCTATTTAAGATAACATATTTTCACTATTAGCCCCATTATCCACTGAGATCATCCAGAGAGGTTCGTCTGCAGTTGCCACCAGCTCATCTGGTAGCTACACAGGGACAGGCCTTCTCTATTCCCCCCATGGCTCTGGGATGCACTCCCTGCTGGAATAGGAGCCTCCCCATCTCTGAGAACTTTTAAAATGTTGCTTTTTAAAGACACATTTATTCATTCAAGCTTTTTAACCGTAATTGTTGCTTTAGATTATTTTAAGGTTTTAATTTGTTTTTATGGTGCTGTAAACTGCCCAGTTTGGGGTGGTATACAAATATAATCAATCAATAAATCAATAAATCTACAGTTGTCAATGAAATTCTGCCTGAAGTTAGATTCAAGTGAAAAAATCTAAAATGTTCATGGAAGCTAAATGAGTTTTTCCAAGATGCAAACATTTCTTGAGTGGTGGGGAATTCTGCAGGTTCCTAGACAATCATGAGGTTTTGTCAAAAGTAAAATTCAAGTGGATTTGTAAAGGGTTTATTTCAGCAAAATATCTGAAGAACTGTATGCAATTCAAAGCATTTTCCTAAAATGCATGACATTCTCCAGAGGGATATTGAATCTCCCCAGGTATGAGCATTAGAAGGTTTTCATCATAGCAAAAATAATTGTGAGAATCAAGTCTAATTTTCTTCCATTTGTTTCTCTTTGGTTAACTTGGGCACCGAGTCAAAGCCAAAGGCTGATGTGCTGCATAGGCTCATATAGTGCTTGGCATCATTGTGAGATGTTGTTCTTAGCTAGAGCCTCTCAAGCACAACTGTATCACTAATTTTAGCATACCAGCAAACTTGACAGAGCAAACAGAACATTCCACAGACCTTATAAAATATATGAGAAACAAGGAACTGCAGGAAATAAATTTCACACTTGGGTGAATTGTTCTTGTATAAGTAGTTTACAGTCAAAGATGAAAAGCATCAATGCCCTGCATAAAAGAAGGCAGTGTGAACTCCAGCTGAAGATAAAAGGATGAAGTAAAATGAGTGAGGTGCATCAAATCAAATATACCTATGGCACACAGTGTTCGAATCACACCCATGAAAAGGAAGAAACTTTAAAAACTATCCTCTGCATCTTTCTGATTTCACTCTTCCAAGAAGAGCCCTGTGCAGACAGCTGTATGCACAAATGGGAGGGAGTGATCTACCAGCTCCACTCTTTCAGCTTGCTTGATACACATGTTGGGCATCACAGCTGTTTAGCAGCCTATATGAGTAGGTGAGAATCATGCAATCTGTATTCAGCAAAATTGAGGTATACAATCATGCTGTGATCCTATGCAGATATTATGTCCCGCTCATAGACATTGAGCATGTCGTGGGGGCAGGCTGATAGGTGTGATGATCCCACAGCATACATAAGAAAACACAAGTAACTCATAGTTCATGTTCTCCAAACTGCTCTGTAACCTCTGAATCCATACTTGCGCATCTCTCCCGCTCCTCCAGTAAGATACATGAGTGATCTCTGAATCGAGAGCACACAAATCTCTCCATAGGCATGGAAAAATGCATAGATGGTGCTTAGGTCTGGGCCTGTAATCCACAACTACTACTATGAATATAATATATCAGTGGGCCACCCTCAGTTTAGTCCTGCAACCCTCCATGTTCTATCTCACTTGTGATGTATCAGAACAAAAGAACAAGCCTTTCTGATTCAGGCAACAAATTTGTAACTCAGTCCAAGTTACGTTTTTTCCCCTGACCCATAAAAATGAGCATCACCATATCCCCTCCAAACCTCTCCCAAGGATTTGTGCTACAAACCTCAAGTGTTATGCTGCCTCGTTTCAGGGTGTAACAGACGTCTCAGACTGGGGTTCCAAAGAAATGCTCTCAGAAATGAATATTTTCATCTTGTCATTGTGTCTCCCCAAAACTTCTATCATAGTTTTGTGCCACATACACTGAGATTCATGCTTCCTTATTTCAGGGTATAATGGGCATCTGAGGAGCAGCTCCTAGGAGTTGCTCCAAAAATTGAATGTTTTCATAACATTTACGTATCTCCCCAAATCCTCTACCAGAATTTTGTGCTAGTTTTGTGCCATTTCGTGCCACACACCTCAGGATTTCTGCTGCCCCTTATAAGGGTGTAATGGACATCTCAAATTGAGATTCCACAGAAATGTTGCTAAAAGTGAAGGAGAGCTGGTCTTGTCATAGCAAGCATGAATTGTCCCCTTTGCTAAGCAGGTTCACTCTGGTTGCATTTGAATGGGAGACAATGGGGCGATTCTCACGACCAACAAAAATCAGGCTAGGAGAGCCTAGCCCAACTTTTGTTGGTCGTAAGAACCACCGGGCTCACAGCTGAGCCCGGTGGTTCTTGAGCGGGTAACCCGCTTGAGAACCCCTGCTAAAAAGCAGGTTTGCGGAGCGAGCGCTCCAGCAAACCTGCTTTTTAGGCTCATGAGTAGCCGTGGTGTGGCTTCGTGCCGTGCCTACTCACGAGTAGACCCCTGACTGGGAGGCAAAAAGCCGCCTCCCGGCTCGGGGGTCTCCCCAGTATGCCCTGTGCGCTCGTGTAGGGCATACTGGGGCTTGCGGGGGCCGCACGGCCTCTGCTCCCCCCACTCCCTGGCGGCTCCATCATGGAGCCGGCCATCATGTGGGTGGCCGATCCAGCTGCCCAGGGCTCCCTGCTCGCTCATGAGCAGAGAGAGCAGGCTTAGAGCAGGTAAAAACCGGGTCTCATTGATCATGAGACCCGATCCTATATGTGAGCACTGTAAGATATTCCCCTTAACAAATGGGGCTGTTCTGGGAAGAGCATCTGCATGCTTGCATGCAGAAGGTTCCAAGTTCTCTCCCTGGCTTCCCCAGATAGGGTTGAGACTAGAGACTCCTGCCTGCAGCCTTGGAGAAGCCTCTGCCAGTCTGTGTTGACAATACTGAGCTAGTTGGACCAATGATCTGATTCAGTATATGGCAGCTTCCTATGTTCCTATGAATATTTTCATATCATTGCCATCTCTCCCCAAAACCTCTACCAGATATAGGGCAATGATATGAAAATTTTACACCCTTGAACAAGGTAGCACAATATTACACAAAACTTTGCTAGCTAATGGTTCATTTCCAGTCTAAGGACACTGATATCCCAAAGAAAACCAGTAGTGGAATCCATGAGCCTGAAACTCCCTCTTCGGACTTAATCTGGTGTAAATGTCCCACTTGTCTAATATGGCAGCAGGTCCACTGGAGAGTGTCCTGAAATGAGGGGGTGGGGTGGGGAAGACACAATAACCAAACCAACCCCCCTCCCCTCTCATGCATTCATGGTATGCTTTGCCATGATGCCATGTGGAGCTGTTCACTGGATGCCAGGAAGGATTTATGGCATTTCTGTGTATCTTCTCATCTTTATGAAATAGTGCAATGCATAAAGAGAATATAGGATATTATACGCTTGCCAGAGGTCAGAGCTTAAAAAGATTTATTTCCAAGGAGGGGGAGTGAAGCATAATGCTTCTCAAGACCTCTTCACTTGCTTGCTGCCAGACTTAATTAAAACATGCAGCTCACTCTGATGAAAACATGTTCTCATCAGGATTACAAATCTTGTTTGATTAAAATACTTTGCCTAGACAAATTGCCAATACAAAGAAAAATGAATGTATTTTAGAGTATATTTCTACTGTGCTAATGATTATTTAATGCATTTCTGATAGTGATCTAAAATGCAACAACAATAACAATAATACCATTTCAATAATCTTTTATCATTAGAAAAGCTTTTGTTCCATCTATCTGTTTTCATACATTAATTTTTCTGAATTTACATTGTGCTCAGAAAGAACAGGTATGTAGTTTGGGAGTACTCCTAGACCCAAAGCTTTCTGGTTCCTCAGACTAAGGCAGTGGCCAGGTGTGCTTTCTATCAGCTTCAGCTGATATGCCTATGCCCATTTCTGGAGGTAAACAACCTCAAAACAGTGATAATATGCTAACTTCTAAGCTAGATTTCTGTAATGCACTGTACATGGGGGGGCTGCCTTTATGCATAGTTCAGAAACTTCAATTGGTGCAGAATGGAGCTGCCAGATTGGTCCCTGGGGTGTCCTGAAGATACCATGGCCCCATTAACACATAACAGCAAATCACAGTTAAATGGGGCAGAGGCTGGAATTCCTGTCTGTCTGAACACACAAAACCATGGTTTTGTGCCCAAAGTGACCTACGATTTCCCTCACCAATCTCCACTTTGAACCTTTGGTTTGTAGTGAATTTCGGTGCTCCAACCTGAGGTTTGGGAGTGGCAGCATTACATCTGAAGGCAGATGCTGCCATAACCACAGTTTCGTGCAGGTTTGGAAACCAAAATCATAGAGACCGCAGCCCAAACCCAGCCAGGAATGCTCTGCCCAGGAATGCTCCATGTCTGCGACTATCTTGGCGACTGCCTATGAAGAAGCAGTCCAAGCAGTCCCTCTGCTAGTTCGGTGACCCATTGGAACACATCTATGTTTATTTTAGCCCAGCACAGCAGCCCTACTCTCCTGGAATTGCTCATAACCAGGGCTCCACTCTCCCTCAGTTCCCTGCGGCGGCCGATCTGCATACACCGCAACACCAGTCTTAACCTGGGAGATTTGAATAAGAGTAAAGATCTATCCCCAGTCCCAGTGTGTCCCGAGTCTAGCCACCCAGTGCCTCCCAGACACATGCAGCATCAAATTCTCCTCTGGCTGCATTAAAGGGTTTATATATAATTCTCTTAAATGTACCCGCTGCTAATCCCATGTGTGGCAGCTCTTGCAATAGTTCGCAAGCAACTGCCAGATAGGATAGCGACGGGGACAGGAGAGAAAACAGGGATGCCAGCCAGTGGCCGGAGGAGGTGGTGGCCCAGCCAGTGGGAACAGGAGGCAGCAGCAGGCTGGTGGGTGGGTGGGAGGAGAAGTTGGCAGCGGGCCGGTTCGGCTGGCAGGAGGAGGAGGCCTCTGCCAGGAGTTGGCGGGCAGGTGGGAGGAGGTAGCAGGCCAGCTTTCAGGCTGGCTCACCAGCCATAAAGTGCGGGAAGGCAGAGAATGGGGGAGAAGCAGGTCAGCTGGCCCACCAGCCATAAAGGGGGGGGAGCAAGCGGGGGGAGAAACGGGTGGGTCAGCAGGAGGGGGGAGGCAATGATGGTGGGTAGGCTGGCCGGAGGCGCAGATACTCTGTGCCTGGCCCAGATAGTTTTGTTTTAATTCATGGTTTTAAAATTATTTGTAGAGAGGAGAGCTGGTCTTGTGGTAGCAAGCATGACTTGTCCCCTTAGCTAAGTGGGGTACACCCTGGTTGCATACGAATGGGAGACTTGATGTGTGAGCACAGCAAGATATTCCCCTCAGGGGATGAAGCCGCTCTGGGAAGAGCATCTAGGTTCCAAGTTCCCTCCCTGGCTTCTCCAAGATAGGGCTGAGAGAGATTCCTGCCTGCAACCTTGGAGAAGCTGCTGCCAGTCTATGAAGACAATACTGAGCTAGATAGACCAATGGTTTGACTCAGTATATGGCAGCTTCCTATGTTGCTATTTTAATTTTTTTTACTGAGTTCTATTTACTGTTTTAAGTTGTGTACAGTCTTGAGATTCAGTTCTTAGATGGTATATAAATGTAATTAATAAATAAATCTTTCCCATGATGCCTCCGAACTGCCACATGTTTGTTCAACAGAAGATCATCCTGCCAGTTTGATCCTGTGCCATAAGGTTGCAGCTTTACGTCCCAGGAACCATTGCTAGTTGCCTGATTTCTGAACTGATGGGACAGGTGGCCAGTGCTCAAATGGAGAAGGTGAGGAGGATCCACGAACCCTCCCTCTTTGCTTCCCTGCCTTCTTCCTCCAGCATGGAGAAGTCCCCAGAGGACCTTCCAGTCTTAGCAGAGATACCCTAGTGATGTTGGAGCCAACATCTACAATGCTAATTGTATCCAAATCATCAGTTTCCTCATAGGTAAGTTCCAACACTATGTGATGGCAAAGTGATTCATATCTATTGAATGAAGTCTTATTTATTCGATTTTGATTCATTCATCCATTCATTCATTCAATTTTTATACTGCCCTTCCGAAATGGCTCAGGGCGGTCTTAAGCTACTCTCCACCATTTACTTTCTCCATTGCTGCTTCTTTGTATATTGTATGGTTATTTTTATGTATGTATTTTTAAAAAAAAATTAATTAGATATGTTTTTATATTTTGGCATAATATTTTAATTGTGTAGTTTTTATAGTTCTGTTTCAGTTTTTCTATGTGATCCGCCTTGTGATTGTTTTTAATGAAAGGTGGCATATTAAACAAACAAACAAACAAACAAACAAACAAGCTTTGCACAAGCCTTTATTCCCATACTGGTGCACTTTCAATGCCATCACAAACACGTTTGCTAGTTCTTAAGGCTGCTTCACATATGCATATATGCTTCTTAATAACATGCAGCCACATGAGTAATCTGGCTCCACTGAAAAGCATTTCATTTGGAAGAAACATGGAAATTCCAGTTATGATCTAGTTTGAGAGCCAGCATGGTGTAGTGATTAGGGTGCTGGACTAGGACTGGGGAGAACCGAGTTCAAATCCCCATTCAGCCATGAAACTTGCTGGGTGACTCTGGGCCAGTCACTTGTCCCTCAGCCTAACCTACTTCACAAGGTAGGGATGTGCATTTCGTTTTGGATACAAAATGTTTTGTGCACAAAACAGGCCATTTCGGCTGTTTTGTAGCCAAAACAAAACACCCAATGCTCAAAACAAAAAATTTTGTAGCCAAAACAAAACGTCCCTGTTTCGGATACAAAACATTTTGTTGCTTCGGCTGTTTTGGAACTCCATTTTGCAATCGCAAAAAGTCTTTCTCCTTCAGTCTCCATTTTGACATCTGTTTGAATTTCCAGCCCTTCCAGCCCGCAGATTGGCCAGCAAAAGCATTAGCTGATCTGCTGGCAATTGCCTCCTTATTCCTTTTAAGCAAATTTAAGGGTAAATTTTATCCTCATTGGCTAGTGGGGCAGTGTGCATTTCATTGTTGTTGTTTCACACTGTTGTGTGTAGATCAATTACATTTTGGGCGGTGGGGATGTGGATGTGCATGACCTTTGGAAATCTGCCTGATTTTCTTCCAAACCTCTGCTGTTGTTGATGTGTGATGTTGATGTTATTTGGGGTGGATTCGGGGCAGAAAGGAGGCTTTGGGGGCAGAAGAGTGGTTCAGGTGGTAGTGCCCCAGTGGGTGCCTGCTGCCACCCAGATTCCAAAGGAATAGGGGAAAGGGCTTATTTTTAAAGAATTTTTGAAGTTGACATGTCTTTGGGGCAGAAAGGGGGCCTGAGGGGCAAAACAGTGGGTTGTGTGGCAGTGCCCCAAGGGGTGCCTGCCACAACCCAGATTCCAAAGGAATAGGGCAAAGGGCTGATTTCTTAGGAATTGTTGAAGTTTACGCTTCTTTAAGGTTCCCCCCCCCCCCAGGGAATAATAGAACAGTCCCATAACTCCACCTGGGGGGCACTGGGGTGGCTGGGAGCAAGTGGTGGTGTGGTGCACATAGGGTGCCAACCAACCCCATGGGTTGCTAACCCATGGGGTGCTGGGTTCTGTTGTTTCTGAGGTGTTCTGAGTGTAGATTCTCTGGTAGCATATGAGATTTTCAACGACAAACCATGAATCCACTCTCATATGCTACCAGAGAATCTACACACAAAACATCTCAGAAACAACAGAACCCAGTACACCATGGATTAGCAACCCATGTGGGTGGTTGGCACCCTATGTGCTCTACACCACCGCTCGCTCTGGACCACCCTGGTGCCCCCCCAAGTGCAGTTATGGGGCAGGAATTATGGAGGTCCATCATTCTCTATGGGGAAGACCTTTACAGACGCACAAACTCCATTACATCTTTAAAAATCAGCCCTCTGCCCAATTCCTTTGAAATACTTCTGGCAGCTTCCTTGCCCCCACTGGACACTACCACGCACCCTACTCTGCTCTGGGCCAGCCCTTTCCCCCCAACCTGAAGCTATACTTTTGCTGAAACCTCCATTCTTCCATATGGGAAAAATCCTATAGTCCAAAAATTCACCAAAAACCAGCCCTTTGCCCAATTCCTCTGAAACTTGGGTGGTAGTTTCCACCCATAGGGCACTACCACCCCCACCCACTAGTTTTCCCCTGAGGCCATTTTTAAAAATCCAAAACGTTTCGGATTCGGATTTTGCAATTTCGAACAAAGAACAAAATAGGGGTGTTTCGGATTTGGGCCAAAAACAAAACAGAAAAAAATACAAAACGCACAACCCTATCACAAGGTTGTTGTGAGGAGAAACGTAAGTATGTAGTAAATCTCTCTGGGCTCCTTGGAGGAAGCGTGGGGTATAAAATGAAATCAATCAATCAATCAATCAATCAATCTCTGATAGCTCATCCGCATATGCAACTCACCACTCGATCCTGCAGTCATTTATATCTGAGCATATGAAACGGATGACATCAGACTAGATAAAATGTTGATGTGGAGTCCCAGCAACATATTACATGCAGTTACATGCATCTAACTTTCCCCTGTGGTATTTTAAAAATAAAAATAAGCTCTATTTGGGTAAGGAGTGTTAGCAGATAGGGCTGAGGTGCTTAATCCTTTCCCTGCCAGCATTTTTCCTTCCCCCCACATAAAGCTACGTTTCCATGAACCAGGGGAAAATTATATATATACTTGTATCTTTTCATTTGTGGATGCAAAAGCAGAAGAGAATGGAAAATAGTGTCATCATGAGCCTAGATTCAGTTGGGGGATGATTCATGGTAGGAGAAAGCTATGATCCAGACCACAGGTTACCCCATGCCACTGGGATTCCCATACCAGGAGAATCGAGGAGAACCAAGCAAACCCAAGCCAACACCCCCACCATGATCCAAGGACACAGTCCTGCTTTCTGACTCAGAAGAATCCCTGAGGATCTGCCAGTCTTAGCAGAGCCCCACCCCCAGTGCCACCAGAGCCAGAGCTTATGAAACTGGGCAAGACCCCTTTAAGAAAATAATCAGCTAATTTATTCTGCCTGGGTCAGTAGCTATAAAAACCAGAAGTGCTGCAAGAAGCTGTTGGAGTGGCATGTCTTCTGTGTTGCAGTGCCCAGCTCTAATTTCTCTGCTCATGCTGGCTGAGGTTCTGACTTGTTGACTTCAGAGCTGCCTAGGGTTTGATGCATTCCTGGATTCCTGTCATGGTGGAGACCATGATTCTGCCTAGAACAGAATAAGTGGGGGTGAAAGAATTAAGCACTCTCCTCCTTCTCCTCCTCCTCCATCCCCATAATTTCTCCAGTCAAATTCTCAACTTCTGGTGTCTGTGTGTTTGTTTTTTTGCTAAAAAAAAATACAAGTCCAGGAAAGTCATCTGTTGTATTGAGTGGATTATCCTCAGTTCAAATTGGAAATGGTAACCAATTTGTATTTTTAGAGGACCATAAACAAAAAAAACCTCTCCATTTTTTCCTCAAGAGTTCTAAGCTGTTTTGATGTTAGTTTCCTGTAAATAATTCCCTTAAAAATTTTTTTTAAGTATCCAAAACCTGGACAAAAATCTGAGCTGAAACAGAGCTAGGCAAACACCCTCATGGAGACTTGGTGGTGAGGAGTGCTGTGATATCAAAATATAGTTTTACCTGTTTCAATACATAAATAATCAAGCAGGCAAGCAAACGGTGCCTGTCAAGTGCACTCTACTAATTGCTTTTTGGCAATGAAGAGGTTTACCTTAACAACTAGGAAAGAATTTGAACTGGGATCTCTTATTTGCATTTAAGAGCAGGAGGGAAAGAGTGCCTATGAAAAGATCAAAGACCACCATCACTACCACCTTCTAATTTAAATTAGGTTGTGGGAGGGGAGAAAAGATTCAAATAAAAGACTTTCTAAAGGCATCATTTATAACATAGTGAATTGCTGTGAATGTCCTCTTTGGTTGCCACATTCATTCTAAGCCTTGTTAAAGGGAAAGCTTTTTTCCCCTTTTCCCAAAGAGGGGGAAAAAATCCCACAATTGTCTTCAAAATTCCTTTCCAGTAAATTTCTCATGAGACCGGTTCCTGTCCTTAGCTGTGGCTACTGCTGACTTCAAAGGAGCTGTGCATAGCAATGTGGAGCTAAGATAGGGCCAACTGCATGGGTGGGCTAGGGAGGATATGGCTAGAAGGACTCACACTCACATATGGGTAGAAGGACTTTGCTGGCAGCTCACACCATTGTTGCCCTTGCTGACAGGCACTCCCATCTGCCTATGGGAACATCTCCAGAGCCACCTGCATTGTTGTGGGGCAAGGGGGAAACTCCCACTTCCTCTGGAGAAGGAGGAATTGTCCCATGAATCTCCAACAAACCTTTGTAGTAGCTGCTCCTTCCATTCTCCCCATCAACCAATCAGCTTTCTCCTATAGATCATTGCAAGGATGTAGGGCCTTTGTGGAGGGCACTGGCAGTTGTGAAGAGGAGGAAGTGTTGCCCTAAGACTTGGCAGAAGTGATGGCAACCCCTCCTTCTCAGCCTCTTAAGGTGGGAAGGGAAGTTGCTGTTGCCCATTGCCTAACACCTACCCATCCCCATTGCTACTATGTAAACTGGGAGTCAGGGCTAGCAACCTGAGAGGGGAGCAAGCTGAGGGGAGAACAGTGCCAGGCAGCCTTAGGGAACATATTGCACTGGGATCTTCCAACTAAGCCCCTGCCTTTGTGCTTTCCCCTGAACCTGGGAAGCACATGCTGTGCTCCAGCCTCACTTGGACCCTGTTGCCAGCCAGAGACCCAGATGCTTGGACCTCTGGATAAAGGTGCTGGCCAGGCAGCCCTAGACATTCCTTCTCGCCCCTCAGGAAAGGTTTTACAGTGGCATGGAACCCGAATCTCATTAACTTCTCCTAGCATCTGAATAATTCTTCCACTTTAAGAATAACTCCCCCAGAATTGATTTAGGTGCCCCACCCTTGGACACATCATTAGGTGCACCATAGTCTCCAACTGCCCTTGGTAAATAGCTCTTTCCGGAATCCAACCCTGGTAAATCCCTTCCTTCCTTCCTTCCTTTTATTCAGTGTTTGTCATGTGAGTAGCTTGAGTTGCCATTCTCTAGGATTGAGCTCCCTCTCTAGAGTCTCTAGACATGAGGGGGCTGGATGCATTGTGCCTTGAATGCATCTGCATGGAAATGGGTGTGAAACATAAGGCATTAGGCAGTGCACAGCATATACAGCAGGTGAAATCCATCTTTCAGCAATTTGTCATAGTGGATGGGGGCTTAGGCAGTAAATCCCTAGGATAATAATTTGTTGTTACAAGTATATCTCTTTCCCTCTTTTCATTTGTGAAATATTGGAGGGTGTGAGTGCACACAAGTATAAGATACAGCAAGCATGCCGATAAGCCATGCAAACTCTCCTGTACATCACTGTTCCCTCTAACAGGGATTCTCAGATGTTGTTCACTACAACTTCCAGCTTCCCCAGTTGCAGTGGCCTTTGGCTGGGAATTGTGGGAGTTGTATTCAACAATATCTGGGGATCACTGTTAGAGGGAACAGTGCTGCCCATGTGTTTGGGTTATTTAAATGTTAGCCCAGCTATGTGGGAGGCACTCATGAAGAATTGATGATTACCTCCCACATGGCTAGGGTAATGTTTCAAGGCCCCCCTTACATTATTGGGAGACTTTGGGATGGCTCCCCAGAATGCAATGTTTGAATTTCTTCCACATCCAGTTGCTATTGTGGGGGTGCTATGACCCTGACCTTGCAAGCACACTTGTCAGGGGTGGCCTCTGAGGATCCTGATTGGTGGCCTCTGAGGATTCAGATAGGAGGACCCTGGGCCCCTTTCAGCCTCCACCTCAGCAGCTATGGTCTGAAGAGATGCAATTGCATCCTCTGAATCCTCTGATTCCCTGAAGCCCCGACTCACTGCCGTAGAGGGAGAGAGCATACACACACCTTGTACGCATGCCCGCGCATGCCCGCGCGCACACACACACACAGAGAGAGTCATAGAAGACTACACCTACAGAAGACAGCTAGGTTTGCCAGCTCCAGGTGGTGAAAACAGTCGAAATCTGTTATCAAGAAAGTGGAAATAATTGGTGCCTTTTTAGACACCAAAGAAGTCCCTAAGAAGTCTCCATTTTGCATTTTAAAAATTGCTCAAAATTTACATATGCTAATTGGTATAATATATGCATGCTTTACTAAAAACAGGATATTTTCAGAATAAACACAACTCACACACCCCTTTTCCCACACATTTCAAACACCAGCCTTCCTCTGACTGGATCACACTATCATATGGGACAAATGGTGCATTTTCTTTTCATTTTCAAGGGGGAGGGAAACCACTACAGAACCCTTTCCACAGTTCAAACACCTGTAACCTCAGGGGAGGGTCACATCCCTTCTCCAATGTTCAACACTAATCTCCCTTCTAGAGTGGTACATATCGGGGAAGCAGACGTGTCCTAACCTGGAGAGAGCTTGCTGGCTGCTCACACAGCTGTAGGGCAGTGGAGACACATGACACAGCCAGAAGAAGAAGAAGACCCTCCTTGGGGCTCCTGGGCCAGTCACAATGAGTCACTGAGAAAATGAGGAGGCAGGCTGCTGCAAAACATACTTGGCTTGGGAAATGGGATGGGAATTGCCAGCACAGCAGCAGCATACAAATGAGCTCCTCCTGCCACCACAGAGCAAACATTACACATGAGTGAGCCAATTGTTTCCAATGGGCCTACTCACACATAACAGCTGCTGAGTTATCTTGCACTTGCAGCAGGATCACTGGAACTCCAGACAGCCTCTCCAACACAGAAATAGTTTGAGGGCTTTTCAAATAGTTGCGAATCCAAGGTATATGTCCACATCTGGGATCCCTAAAGAGGTCCCTGTTCCTCTTTTACTCACTTCTAGGCAGTAGAAGCTCCTGGAAGGCAAGGGAGGAGCTTGAGACAGGAGTCCTAGACCAGAGCTGCTGAAGGCCTTAGTCTGGGTGAGTTATTGCTGAAGCCACTTCCTATTCACCATAGTTTATGCACTGCATTCGGCCTGTGATCTGTCAAAAACTGATGACAAAAGCAAGCTTTAAACATTTATCAAGAGAACAACTAATATTACCTAAAAATATCACAAACAGAATAGAAGGCACCAGCCATATTCATAAAGTAAAACCAGCAAAGTGGTAATTATCTTCTGTTTAACCCCCCTGTTAAACACATAGCAATTGCCTCTATCCAAAGCCAGCCCAGCATCCCACCAGTGGCTGTTGCTGATGTCTATCTTATGGATCATCTTAGGCTATGAGTCCTTTGATGACAGGGAATCATCTTTTTTTTTCCCCCATGTAAATTGCTTTGAGAACATTTGATGAAAAGTGGCATATAAATATTTGCAGTAATGGTGGCAGTGGTAGTTTCAAGAAACAGTGAGGCGGGGGAGTGTTCAACAACTGTAAAAAGAGAAGTAGCGAGTCTCCTGGGGTACGGAGATCCAGAGGCTAGTTGTCAAAATGGAAACAAATTTGCTCAGTGCCCTTGCTGTTTCTTCAGTAAGAGGTAATACAGAACAGGACCTTAGCACTGTATTTATTTATTTCATTTTTATCCTGCCTTTCTTCCATGGTCTTGTTGGGGCACATGTACCCCAACCTTAGATCCAGAGGTACCGGCCCAGAAGTATATGGAATTCAGGCCTGTGTCTGATTTCATTTTATATTAAGAGTTCAATTAAATGCCTGGACTCAGGGTGAACTGACACCCAGATCTCAACTGCTTCGCCAAGGAAGAGGCGATCCAACATTGTATTGTGAAATGGGTACTCAAGGAAGCACAAAAGCCAGGCCAGAACAATCCAAATGCTAAAATGTAACTCACTATCAGATAATGTCTGTGGAAGAGGCCAGGGGCTGAACTCCCCTTTCCTGTTGCAAGAAATCTATGTTAATCTTTGTCAATGATTGCTCTGCTATACTCAATTGCTCTCTATAGAAATTCAACATAGGTAAATGCACACAAAGAAAACACTTATAGACTTTAGTTCTTACTTTACTAACACCTTTACACCTCATGGAATCAGGCTAGCAAATCTGGGACAAGAGAAGGGGCCCATTTGCAGCTCAGAGAGGCAGATTTGCCTTGGGCAATGTCCCCTCCTCAAGATAGCAGCTAACAGAAGATGAGATTAAGATCTCCCTGGACTGGGCTAATATCCTGACTAATTAAAACATTATCCAGAAGGTAACAGCATTGTCACCCTTTTGGGGACCCAGGAAAAGATGAGGAGATTTGAATAGGCTCTATGAGAGATCAAAGGAAAATACAACTATAAAGAGTGAGGCTTACTGGACAGAGAACTAGCAGTCTTGTGCCTACATGCAATCTTGTGCCCACAAGCAAGATCTGCTCATGAGCAATCCCAGAGTTTGCTGCTAAGCAAACAAGGCAACAAGCAGGAACTCTGTCCATGGACAGGAGCTTTCTGTGACTTCCACTGCGCAGTGAGAAGTCTAGACTTCCCCAGCCATGGGACCTTCACTCTCTGCCTCGCTCTGAGAAAACTGTCTGCTTGACCACCAGAAGCCAGACCACCATTCCCAAGTTGCTGTTCCCAGCCAAAGTCTCTCTCTCCCTCAGCTGAAAGATCCACCGTTCTCAAGCTCTGATCCTGGTAATATGCCACCCCACAAGCTTTGGATCCCTCCATCCTTTCCCCTTCTTCTCCTTTCCCCTCGTCCCTCTACTAATTCCTGATCTCCCCAAACCATTGCCAGCCCTCAGCCTTCCTTACCTCCCCTCCCCCGCTTTTTCCATATGTATCTGAATTGTATTAGGCTCTAGGAAGATTTAATACACACACATATGTTAGTTAGGAACACTGGGTGAATATTGGTGCTGGCTAGGGTTGAAATACTGTTAGTAATATTGATAGTATGTTCTGCTTTCTGCTCAGCTAGATTGATGTTGTTATTCTTTTATACTCAACAAGTATTTTTCAGCCTGTTAATTTAACGGGCGCTAGTCTGCGCCCTCAACCGCCGCCTCCTCCCTCCTCCCACCTCCCACCTCCTACCTCCTCCCCGGCCAAGCCAGGCCCCCCGCCACCTCAGGCTTCCCACCTCAGGCCCCCCACCACCTCAGGGCTACCTTACCCTCCCCACGGCCGGTCCGGTTCCGCGGCCGCTGCCTCTGGGCTTCCCGTGGCGGCCGCTGCCGCCAGCGGGCCCAGTCTCCTGCCATGGCGGCTGCCACCAGCGAGCCCTTTCTCCTTGCGGCCACTGCCGCCACCATCGGGGCCAGTTGCCCCACTGCAGTGGCTGCCACCAGCGGGGCCAGCCGGCCTGCCGTGGCCACCACCGCCTCGCCCGCACTGCCGCCGCCGCCATCGGGGTCAGTCGCCCCGCCGTGGCCACCACCTCCAGCCTTCCTTCCAACATGGCCGCCCGTGTCCCTGCGGCCATATCTTTCTCGGACATTCTGGGCATGCGCTTCGCGCATGCCCAGAACAGCCGAGAAAGACACGGGCAGGGACACCGGATTACACTCTAGGGCTTTATTATATAGGATAAAGCCCATTGAATCATTTATGATTGGTTTGATCTCCTTTCTTCCCTGCGCCCAGATCCTACATGGTCACTATATAAAAGAACTTGGTCACTTGGTGACACTTATGAGACAGGCCTAATTTTGTATGCTAGCTAATGAGCATATTTAGTATAGAAATCAGGCCAGGACCACAACAGTCTCCTATCCAGGCACTGACCAGAAAGCTGCATCATGTACCAGACCATACCTTGTGGTCATGTGACCCAAAAGGACTGAGAAGTCTATAAAGTACTGAGAAAATGGCCCCTCCCATCCCTATGAGTGTGCAGTTTGGGTCAGGAGACAAACAACAGCTTAGACCTCCTAACAATGATCAGCCTTTTAGCGAGTTGCTCAGATACTTCGAGCAAAACTGCCATGGATATTAGAGTTAGCATATGCTTATTCAACCGTAAGTTGAATAATAATAATAATTCTGCTCTGCTAGTCTGGGGAACTGTTTTGCTATTTGTGCCTCTGTGTGTGTGTGTGTGTGTGTGCGTGCACGCGCCTTGCTAATGAGTATTTTGAGCATGAATTACTACAGTCTGTTGAAATAATTGATGGAAGATAATTTACAGGATTACACACCGAGAACAAAAACTACCACTAGTCCATCTGGCTTGTCATCTGATTTATGGTTTATCCTAACACTTTTTAATATTGCATTAACTTCTATCATCATTGGTTAACAAGCCAAAAATAGTTTTCAATGGATTGAATAGCCAAATCAGTTTTTTAAAAAATGAATGAAATGAGAGGGAATAGAATAGAAATAAATCCATATTGCTAATGCCCACCTGTCAAAAGGGTAGACCATAACTGAAGGTAACCAAAGCAGGGCTTATTTATATGTATCAGTTTTATGTCTTTCATTCAAAGAAAGTTATTTTTATGCTGATTAAAGCACTGCCCCCCACCCCCGACCGTGTTATGTGAGACTCCAGTGCTCCTTAGCAGTTATCAGGGGTTCCCGAAGGAGAAAATCATCAGTGGTGGGCAACCTTCTCTGAAAGTCAGCTTGCCCACCACTACCACCACCACTACCAATCACTGCTAATGGGACAAATACAAAATATGTGACTAGCTGTAACCTGTAACTAATCAATACAAACTGTGATCCAACCAAGTTTAGCTGGATCAGGGCTCTATCTAATAGGCTCACATCAGTGGGGAAGTTTCAAGAAGCTGCCTCTGCAAAAGTTGACCACAACTGGTGAAACAAACAAAAACCAGCACATGAGGTTAAGTTATTTATTGCATCTAAGCTGCTGACAACATATTTTTCTAATATATTCCTAGAGGATAAGAGTACATGAGAAAAATGTCAGGATTTTTAGCCATAATATCCTCTACCTCTCTTTCTGGAAGTACATGAGGAAGATACCAGGATTTTTAGAACTGTATGGGACATAGCATGAAATCTTGCATGGATGAACCTGTGTTTAATCTGCGAAGCCAGGAATCATTCCACAGACTATCATTCAACCACGGTTTTGCAACCCCGGCTTCTGGGCAGAGGGACTCCTCCCATTTCCCTTCCTTTGGCAGGGCAAAAACATTTTAACCCTTTCCTTGCTCCACTTTCAGCAATACCCTTGCGAGAACAACTAAACTACATGGTCATGCACAAGCACAATACAACTCCAGGATGGCAAAGGGCACTTATGGGGTATTGGGGGAGGGATTCCCCACAGTACCTGAGAAGTTGGGGCGAGGGGGTAGTGGTTTGTTGGCTTGGTGGTTGCAAGAAGGAACGGTGCACCATGAGAACTGATGTCATATGGTGTCCATGCAGCTGCTCCATGAGCCAAGGGTGGATCTAATGCAAATTAATTGGTGCTTCTTGGAATTGCTACCTTCCCAGAAACGCTGCGAATGGCAAAGCCATGTGACCACCACCTTTGGCCGGGGGAATTACCTACACTGTATGTATCCTAATCTGAAAGGGGCAGATTCTGCATGCGGTTTGGGGACAATTCTGTATGTGGTTTGCAATGGCTGTGTGTTAAAGGGGTGTCATGCGGAATCCCCGTGGTCAGGTCCTAACCCCTAATCCACCATTGGATGGTAGCCTGCAATCCACAAGTTCCCATAGGGGGAATCTGTTTGCCATATTGGCATTATGCAATAATGTCTGACTGTGAGGAACGATGTGTTCCCCTTGTGGGGGTCCTCTTTTAATCTCCCTGGTGAAAGACAATCTGTCTTCCACAGTTTGGGAGGAAGGGACTTGGAGCCTCCTTCCTCCCCCAGAAGGATTGGGTCCTTCTCTTCCAGATGATGCATTACATTCTGTTTGGATTACAGCCTGGACATAGCTGTCCTTAGGAGATGGCCTCCATCACCACCTTTTCAGCTTTGGAGGACATCTGAATGCACCAGGTGTGTCCTCCTACAGGAGATGGTGCTGCTCCAATGTGTTGTCTGAACCACCAGCTCCTTCTTCCAGCAAACGGGTTGTTTGTGAGCCCATAAGAGTTCTTTTGCTATCTTGGAGAACACACCTGCAAGCGCATGCATAAACAGTTCATCTGACCACTGCATGTCCTGTGTTTGCTCCAGGGAACTGCTTGTGTCAAGTGTTGCACTCTGCACATGCTCCCACCAGTGTTCCCTCTAACAGTTCCTCTAATCCCAGATGCTGGTGAGTACAACTCCCATAATTCTCAGTCAAAGCCAATCACAGTTGGGGATGCTGGGAGTTGTAGTCAACAACTTCTGGAATTAGAGGGCAGAGGGCATGATGGCAGGTTCCCACTCTGGCAGGGAACCTTGGCTCTCCTCTCCTCGTCGGAGCACTAGGAGGGCATAAGGTGCTGTTGGGACTCCATTTGTCTGTCTCCATTTTCCTTATCATCATCTATGGAGTACAACCCAGACTGGAGGGGCTGTCCCCTGGCATCCTCAACCTGCATGAGTACAGGTGCACTGTGCCTTCCCAGGAAGCTTCAGTGGCAGCAGCACCACCTGTGTACTCTACAGTTGGGGGAGCCCCACATAAATGACCTGGCACCCCTGAGCAGCTTGGAACCTCTGTGGCGCAAGCCAGGAATGTGGGCATGGCTGTATGCAGTGCCACAGCCGTGGCTGCTGTTGAACCACCTGGACAAGCAGAGGAGGTGGTGGCTGCTGAGGCAGTGGCCAAGGCAACTCCCAGTGCAAGGGGTCTGCTGATCTCCTGCATGCTTGTCTGTGCTGCCATCTGGCTTGCCCTTTGCCTCTTCTCTGGGATGGGGTGTCCCCTCCCAGCAGTGCTCCCAGGCATCACATCCCTCATATCCAGGATGCCAGATGCCAGCTGGCCATAGTGTAACATGGTCCTTTGCTCCACTCCTGACATATTCTGGGTGGCCACCTCCTCGAACTTCTTCTTTAGGTGCTGGAGTCTTTCCTCGCACTGTGGCCAAGTACATTGGAATCCCCTATCTGCTTGGATATCCAACAGAATGTGGCCTTGTTCCTGAAATGCTGCTGTGACTGGACATTTTTGGAGGTTCAGAGATCCATGAACACCCCATCTATGCCTCCATCCACCACTTAGCACAGAGTTTCTTGCCTCCATACCTAGCCTGGCTGCTCTCGGTGGCAGTGCCCATGCCAGCCATGGATGGCAAAGCAGTGGTTGAATGCTGAGACTGCAAGGCTGGTGGCGATTTCCAAAGCAGAGGATTTGAGGAGCAGGGTGCAGGTCGCTAACCTAGTCCCTTCACATGAGGGAAAAGGAGGGATGGGGGCATCTGCCATGTGCGTGCAAGGCCAGCAG
The DNA here is from genome assembly GCF_027244095.1 of Hemicordylus capensis. Lineage (NCBI taxonomy): Eukaryota > Metazoa > Chordata > Lepidosauria > Squamata > Cordylidae > Hemicordylus > Hemicordylus capensis. Next base: position 140,463,595 of record NC_069661.1, read on the forward strand.
TGCGCAGGAGGAGTGTGGTCGTTAACCTTGTGCAAGAGCAAGTGTAGTGCAGAGACCAGCCCTCAAGGCCATTTAAAAAGTAGTAGTGTGCACGGAACCATGGAGGCGCAGTCCGGCACAGGGTTGGGTTTTTTTTCAGCTTTAAGGGAGGGGGGTAGTACTCCCCCCCCCGCCGTTCTTCCCCCTCCGGCGCTGCAGTTAAAAGTGAAGTTTTGGGGGTGGCAGTGTTCCTCCCTGCCGCCCTTGCCCCCGTCGTTGCCTGGAAGTAAAGTACCAGCATGCATGTGCCGGGCACGGCACACGTGCCCATCGGAGGAACGCTGCCGCCCCCAAAACTTCACTTTTAACTGAGGGCCGGAGGGGGAAGAGCGGCACGAGGGATAAGTACTACCCCCCACCCTTAAAGCTGGACCCCCCGCCCCCAGTGCCAGACTGCCAGACCGGCCAAGTTCCTAACCGGTTCAGAGGCCTCTAACATGGCCTCCAGACTGGTTCATGCACACCACTATTAAAAAGTAATGAATTTGTGTGGCCTGTGTGAACCTTAATACAGACATTTCTTGCACAAGCAGCTGCGAGGCAGGAAATAGCACCAATGACAGTGAATATGGACAGTGCTGAAAGGTTTATGGATAGGCTTGTAGAGAACAAGTCTAGCCCTACAAGCTGTATAGGTGGAATAAAGAGCCTGATGTTGGCAACAGCAATGTCTTGCAGAGGCTTGTGGAGGAACAATAAATGATCTGTGAAATTTGTGATTGTGGCACGTCCTGTTATTCCGCTCTTCTAAGAGCAGGCCAGATGGACCTTTTTTTGACTAATATCTGATTCTGAGCATACCCCTCCCCAACACCGCACTATACCCTCACTTTGAGGTGTTAATAAATAATTTTATGGGCAATGGGTCAGGAAAGGAAAGCCATGGTCCTTTGAAGGGTGCTACCAACCAAAGTTTCCCAGCTCCCCTACCGCTTGACCATCTTCCCTTTCCCACTCTCCCTTGATAGACTCACTTTTTCGACATCATCACTTTTTCTCCTACATCAGAAGGAGTAGTCCTGGTTTGGAAGGAACCAACAGTGCTTTAGTTTTTCCTGCATAACACCCACAAAAGATATCCCTGCTCTGTCTCCTTTTGTGTCCCCTCACATGTCCACTTCCCTGGCCCCCACTGATATCTCTTGCCTGAGGGTGCATCGACTCAGCAGACTGATCCTTTAGACCATGGCCGCATTGCACATTAACACCTTAGCACACTGGCACATTGGCACTGTGAAAAATTTGTGAAGTCCCATGAACCCAGGGTCGTAGCTATAATTGGGCGAACGGGTTCAAAGAACCCGAGCCGTGCCCAATCAGGAGCTGCCATTAGCAGCCCTGACACGCCCCCAGCGTCTGACGTCAGACACGGGGGCGGGAGTTTAGCTCCCGAGCAGGGGCAGTGCGGTCCCTTCGAGAGCTAAACAAAGGCTGGCGCTGCGAACGTAGCGCCAGCCTAACTAGCTCCTGAAGGGGCCACCTGGCCCCTTCAGGAGCTAAGACTGGTGCTGCATTTGCAACGCAGCCCAGAAGCGGCTCTTCCCTGCAGGGAATAGCCGCTCCTGGGCTGCGCTGCGAACACAGCACCAGCCTTTGTTTAACTGCCAAAGGGGCCGCATGGCCCCTTCAGCAGTTAAGCAGCTTTTCCCGAACAGAGCCTCAAGGCTCCGTTCGGGAGCCAGACCACGCCCCCCGCGTCTGACGTCAGACACGGGGGCGTGGCTATCCCCTGCGTCTGACGTCAGATGCAGGGGGCGGGGCTATCAGGGCGCCTGCCGCGGCTGCACACAGGCCACCGGCGGGCTAGCTACGCCCCTGCATGAACCAGAATCCCAATGGCATTTGGTTCCCCACTGCTGCCTCTCAACTCCCGGTCTGGTCCAGAGGAAAGAGGTCCTTCGGTTGCATTGGAGCCATAAGGAGTGAGGTAGTATAATAGTCACTGCGCCTCTCTGGGCCTCTCCCTATCCCTGCTCTTTCATAAATCCATAAACTTGTTTCTCTGAAGCCTTCTTTCTCTAGCCAGCCTGGAGTTCATTTACTTCGGATACTAAGCTCAAATTGCCTCTTTGCAAGTTACCTGGTTAATCTCTGTGATTTTTTTTAGTAATAATATTGCTATAAACAAGTTTATGGATTTATGAAAGAGCAGGGATAGGGAGAGGCCCAGAGAGGCGCAGTGACTATTATACTACCTCACTCCTTATGGCTCCAATGCAACCGAAGGACCTCTTTCCTCTGGACCAGACCGGGAGTTGAGAGGCAGCAGTGGGGAACCAAATGCCATTGGGATTCTGGTTCATGCAGGGGCGTAGCTAGCCCGCTGGTGGCCTGTGTGCAGCCGCGGCAGGCGCCCTGATATCCCCGCCCCCTGCATCTGACGTCAGACACAGGGGATAGCCACGCCCCCATGTCTGACATCAGATGCGGGGGGCGTGGTCTGGCTCCTGAACGGAGCCTTGAGGCTCCGTTCAGGAGAAGCAGCTTAACTACTGAAGGGGCCATGCGGCCCCTTCGGCAGTTAAACAAAGGCTGGTGCTGCGTTCACAAATGCAGCACCAGTCTTAGCTCCTGAAGAGGCCAGGTGGCCCCTTCAGGAGCTAGTTAGGCTGGCGCTACATTCGCAGCACCAGCCAGGAGCAACTCTTCCCTGCCTTTGCAGGGAAGAGCCGCTCCTTTCGCAGCGCCAGCCTTTGTTTAGCTCTCGAAGGGACCACGCTGCCCCTGCTCGGGAGCTAAACTCCCGCCCCGGCGTCTGACGTCAGACGCTGGGGGCGTGTCAGGGCCGCTAATGGCGGCTCCTGATTGGGCACGGCTCGGGTTCTTTGAACCCGTTCACCCAATTATAGCTACGTCATGGGACTTCACAAATTTTTCACAGTGCCAATGTGCCAGTGTGCTAAGGTGTTAATGTGCAATGCAGCCATGGTCTAAGGGATCAGTCTGCTGTGTCAATGCACCCTCAGGCAAGAGATATCAGTAGGGGCCAGGGAAGTGGACATGTGAGGGGACACAAAAGGAGACAGAGCAGGGATATCTTTTGTGGGTGTTATGCAGGAAAAACTAAAGCACTGTTGGTTCCTTCCAAACCAGGACTACTCCTTCTGATGTAGGAGAAAAAGTGATGATGTCGAAAAAGTGAGTCTATCAAGGGAGAGTGGGAAAGGGAAGATGGTCAAGCGGTAGGGGAGCTGGGAAACTTTGGTTGGTAGCACCCTTCAAAGGACCATGGCTTTCCTTTCCTGACCCATTGCCCATAAAATTATTTATTAACACCTCAAAGTGAGGGTATAGTGCGGTGTTGGGGAGGGGTATGCTCAGAATCAGATATTAGTCAAAAAAAGGTCCATCTGGCCTGCTCTTAGAAGAGCGGAATAACAGGACGTGCCACAATCACAAATTTCACAGATCATTTATTGTTCCTCCACAAGCCTCTGCAAGACATTGCTGTTGCCAACATCAGGCTCTTTATTCCACCTATACAGCTTGTAGGCCGGGTAGACCAGGCCTCCGGCGTCGGGGAGACGTGAAGCTCGCGCGCGACGTGCGCGTGCGCAAAAGGCTTGCCGGAGCCTTTTGCATTGCAGAGGGGCAAGGGGCGGCAGGGAAGTATCCTGCCGCCCCAATTTTTACAATAAATACGAGCGCTGGAGGGGGACAAGTGGCGGGAGGCGTAAGTAAACCCTCCCCACCCTTAAAGGAACCCCCTCCACCCGGACCGGACCGGCCAGGTCCGAACCGGTCCGGACGGTCCGGAGGCCTTTACAACGGCCTCCGGACAGGTCCTGACCCATCCCTAGGGGTGGATAGGGCCAGTTACTCTCTCCTGCTAAATAAAGAGAATCACCATTTTAAAAGGTGCCTCTTTGCCAAATTAGCAGGGGCCTTAATCAAATCTTTTTATTCTTGTACCCCTAATTCTTCAATTAGGAGTACAAGTGTTCACGATTGCATTCGTGAACCTCAACTTACTCTCTGCCAGTTCACTTCCCCAAGACCAGAACTTTGCACACATTTATTCTGACATGGGACTGCACCACTCTAGCTCACTAATTCCCCACACAAGCCCAAACGCGGATGCATTTAGGGGTGTTCTCGCCAATCACCCTGGAGATGTTCCATTAACAGTTAGAATTTGTAAAGGGTTAAAAATAATATGCTTGAAGAAAGTCAAACAATTTCCCCTGATCTCTCCAGAATATGTTGTGTTAGCTTGTTACATCCACCAGCTACCTACTGCCTGCTGTGATTCAGACTCACCTGCTAAGAATTATAGAAGTTTACATACAATATAATGTCTCTTTGCTTATGCTCAAATGTTGCTCATGGTTTCAAATAAAGTCTTAAATTAGTTCAGCAAGAAGTAGATCTTCCACTTTCATTCACTGATGACATAACTCCCAGAATGCCCAATTACCTAATTCTGAAAGGAAATAATGAAGCTCTTTGTCCCACAGAGGCGGTCATTAAAAGTACCTGCCAGCAGAGAAGCTCAATTACAGAGCCTGTGGAGGCATTTCAGTCCTATGCATTTCCCAAACATAGCATGCCTATCCACCAGTTTACTTTCTGTGATAGGAATTGGCTCAGTGGAATTAACTTGGTGCAAGCAGGTCAACTAGACAGAAAGATCCCCATAAGAAAAATAAATATTATCTCCCGTCTGCCAGTTTGCCAGCTTGCAACCTGGCTTGCAACACTCAGATTCAGATTGCATCTTTAAAAGCTACTAATCGAGCAGGAGATAAAAACAGCTTCTCTTCTCTTGCTGTTGCATTTTTTTTCGTGGGGTGAGCCGTTTTGTCCATTCTGACCCTTTGCCTGGTATGCTACACAACAAGAGAAGGGCATGTGCAAAAGAGAGGAGCAGGTGGGAGAAACTGCATCCATTTGTCTGTAGATTAATTACTAGTTTTCATGCTACTATGCAACTCAGGTGCATCCTGGCAGCTAGTGATGGGACAGAACCCTTAAAGAGGGAGAGGGTTTTAGCAGATCCTTCTTGCCTCTTGGATCCAATTAGGGTGCAGACATTTGCAATCTGGATCCACTCGAGGGTCCCAGCTACCATTGAGCTGGGAGAGGGGAGTGTCCCATAGGCACCAGTGTCTTGTGGGCACCCAGAGGCCCTCTTATTCCCTCTCCAGGTTCTCCAGGTTGGTAGTTCTTGCACTCCTGCTGCCACCATGCCATGTCTAACCTGCTCTTGTTCTGATGACCATGCCCTTCATGCCTCTTCTTTTTGCTTTACTCAGGTGCTTCCTTTCTTTGTCCCATTATGAGTGAGGAAGAGAGAGAAAGCACCCAGCTGGCAAGCACTAGGAGAGGCTGGTGGACTGATCATGCCCCCTGACAACAGCACATTGGCATGCTTCCGATTTCAACACAATGGGCTTTGCCAGCATCGGAGCATGGGTGAACTGCCTGTTGGTATCTTCCAGCTGGGAACTGCTTTGCTCAAGTGCGACCTGACCAAGGCAATGGAAAGGACTTATGTTGGATGCTGTGCAGACCTTTATTAGAACCCAAATGATGAACACAGAACATAGTTCAGGTGTTCACTAAAGCATGGACACTGTACTCAGGTATAGCATACACAAGAGCATGCTAGTAGCTCCACTGATGTGCTCCATAGCCCTACTTCCACACTGTCATCAGCATGAGATGCAGAGCGTGCAGTGCACTCTAGTGGACATTGTACCTGGGTACAGCATCAGTGCTTTACCAAGTGCCTGCATTATGCGTGCCCACATATAGAGATGTTGCAAAGCATGAGTGAATGTAGTTTCCATGGTTGCCAGCATGGGCTGTGAGCATGCGCAGCAGTGTCCAGAGATACTGAGAAGCACGGGATCTAAATTATCATGGTTCACAGCATCTCTGGATGCTGCTGCCATGCTTGTGGCAGTGTCTTGAGCCTAATGGATGCATGTGCCATAGTCAGACGTGAGGTCTCTCTACCAACCCTCTCTCAATAAGATAAGCAAATGGAAGATGTGGATAACTTGCATTTTGTTTGTTGAACCGCCCAGAGATGTGAGTTTTGGGTGGTATAGAAGTGTGTTGAATAAATAAATAGGTACTGCACTAGAGTTCTGATCTGCTCCCGATTCAATGTGGAGGCAAGATCATTTTGAAGATATTCTGAGGGACATTTGGCAAAATAATTTGGCTTTCTGGAAGTATTTATTCCCAGGAAATGATGATGAGGGAAATCTACCCATCACTACTAGAACCCTTTGATTGCACCACAGTGAAATTACACCTGACCTTTCTCCACTAATCAGTAGTCTTTTATCTCAAACAATGACATGCCAGGATAATTTACAGCATTCTGAGTTGTAATAAGGTGGACGGGTTGAAAGAACCTGTTGTTCCCTGCATCTGGAAGCTGCTGAGCTCCCCACTCCCTCTGGGGTTCCTGCCACTGCAGGGTTCCTGCCAGCCAGCTGTAGCCACCAGTACCAGCCGCCTCCTGCGGCAGCTCAACCAGCTCCGCCCATCCTCCTTCCATCAGCCAATGGAAGGAGGGTGCACACATGTCCATCAGGAGCATGTGTATGCCCTCCTTCCATCGACTGGGAGCCCATCCGATGGAAGGAGGCAGGTGAGCCACTGAAGGAGGCAGCTGGTGGTGGATGATGGTGGCTGGCAGTAGCAGGAGCAGCAATCTGGGGGAAGGGGGAACTCGGCAGCCCCTCCCAAGAATGAGGAATGAGTGGGAGTTGTAAGTGTGCATTTGTGTCACCATGGAAGGAGCGGGCGCCACTGTGAGTGGGGAGTCCGCCCTTGTTCACTGTGTGAACATGGGCCCACTCTCCCCTTGCTATGCCCCTGGAACTCAAAAATCTCTTCTCAGTGTTCAATGGAGATACAAAGGGCATTCACTTGCAGGAGTGTGTCCCTGAGGGTCAGGAGGCCCTCAGGAACACATTCCTGCAAGTTAATAGTTCTTTCGGAAGGAGCAGAGAGCAGTGAAATTGGCATCCCCTTCCCCCTCCACCCGTGCTGGGCTGCAGAAGGAAGATGCTCTGCTAGTTTCCAACCTCTTTGCACCCCCACAGGGCTGCTTACATTATCAGTGCATGTGGGGGAATGTCAGCTGCTCTTACTAATTATGTTATTAACATCAGTGGTAAGGAGTAAATGTTAAAATAGAGTTACACAACAAGCCTCTCAGTACTCATAGGAATATCCAGTGTTCTATCCCAATATTAGCAGCTAACAAAATTTAATATAGAAGTGAGCAAAGAAGAGAAATATTACCTTGCTAACATCTCTTTTGTTCCCAAATCAGCTCATTCCTTATGCTCAGTATATTGCACATCTGATACAGAGCCTGGTTTCATTTTCTAAAATGTCAGATGAAGATGCTATCTCTGTAAACGTTTGTCCAGGAGAACATTGGTGTAGAAGCATCAAGACAATCCCAGCAATGCTTAGCAATCCCTTGGCATCTTATCAAATGTAACTCACCAACTGTACAAAAAGGTAGATTAAATATTTAGGTTGCCTTAAAAACTGCATAGATTCTTCTTCCCCATTATTAAGGCATTTTTAAAATAACAGGCCAAATGGTATCAGCCAGTTTGATTGGATTCCAGACAGGTACTCAAAGCTAGGTTTGGCTAATTGTTCCTCAGCTGTTCCTCAGAAAGATGCCAGTTTGGGTACATTTTTTTCAAGAGTAGAGTCATTGGAGCTTGACCATTCTTATGTAAACTGACGTTTTTCAGAAGTTAGGCTTGACCTACACACCATCTGTCAAGGTTGGTTTTGGATATCATTTCAGCTAAGGTGAATTATTTAACGTTCTTGTTTAGTGACTTCAGATTATGGAGAACCTATACACATCTACCTTAAACCAAATTCCACATCAGATCAAGTGGAATTAAAATAAGGCATGAGTTGATATGCCCCAGTTAAAATCCACACAGTATAAATATCTGATTGTGATCAACTTAGGTAAAGAAAGCACAGCTTTTGAATATACTACTGTAAGTCCTCACAGATGCTCAGAATGATCTGCTCACACAAGGCTGTGTTGTGCTTATGCTTGAATCAAGTTGAGTAATAAGGAAGTTTGATGTAGATAAAGTACTTTTTAACTGGGGCAGCTGTCAAAATACATGACCCCACACATGCTGTCTGAAGTGGTACAGTTTAGCAAGATCTGCACAATGTAGTTCTACTATAGCGGTTGGTGGAACCAATCTGAATCAAACCTGGTTCGATCCGGTTCAAAATGTTTGAGCTCAAACCGGACTGCACCCCCCCAAAGGGGGCCGGTCCAAGTTAAAGACAAACTGAGGGCCTTGCTTGTGAAGGGGAATGTAGTAAGATTCCCCTTTTCAAGCAAAGGGGGCTTCCCTACATAAAAACGGGTTTGGGGGCTGGAGAGAGGAAAGATTTCCAGTTGTGGCTGTGGCAGCAGCTCCCCGGTGGTGGTGGCGGCGGCAGTGGCTCCACGGTGGCAGCAGCCCTTCTCAGCCCTGCTGGTGCTCACCCCTGCACCACGGGCTGGCGGGCAGTCCAGTTCTGGCCCACGGTATGGGAGGGGGGAAGCGCTGGTGGGGCTGAGGGGCACCTCCACCACCATGAAGCCACCCCCATTTCTGCCACATCCAGTAAGGTGCCCTCTCCCCCACTCCAAACCCCTTTTTATGTAGGGAATCCGCCTTTGCTTGTAAAGGGGAATCCTTATTGGATTCTCCTTTACAAGCAAGGTCCTCGAACCAGGCTGGACCGGATCAATCTGGTTTGACCTGGTTGGCTAGCATGAACTGAACTGCCAGCCGGTTCTAACAAACCAGTTTGTGGACTGGCGGGTTCGGTTTGAATTGGAACCAAACTGTTGCTGCTGGTTCTGTGCACACCCCTATTCTACTAATTGCCAGGAATGTTTGTGATGGTAACTTACTGGACGAGATGTGGAGAAATGATTGGATAAAACTCTCCAATGTTTATCCTGGGGGTTGGTGTTGGTGGGGAACCCTGAACTTAATATTAAATATCATTTTTTGGGGAGGAATCCTGACATTCCTCTTCAAATTTCACTCTGGAGAAATGTCTGTTCCAACCTGTTTTGAGATTCTTGAAGGTTCCACACATTGACATCATGCCCACCTACTGCTGGTGGTGCTGCCTATTCCTCACTGCCACTTCCCCACCTGCAGAGAAAGCACAGAGGGAGAGCATGCGATTGAGCAAATGATTAGAGAGGAGATCTGGTCTTGTGGTAGCAAGCATGACTTGTCCCCATAGCTAAGCAGGGTCTGCCCTGGTTGCATATGAAAGGGAGACTTGATGTGTGAGCACTGCAAGATATTCCCCTCGGGGGATGAAGCCACTCTGGGAATAGCAGAAGGTTTCACGTTCCCTCCCTGGCTTCTCCAAGATAGGGCTGATGAGAGAAATTCCTGCCTGCAACCTTGGAGAAGCCGCTGCCAGTCTGTGAAGACAATACTGAGCTAGATAGACCAATGGTCTGACTCAGTATATGGCAGCTTCCTATGTTCCTATGTTCCTATGACTAGCTGCAAGGAACAAGAGCCAAACCAGTCACTATATGAATGTTTGCCCTCTTCCTTACTATGCCAAAGAGAGTGAATGATTGGTTGTGCAGGAGCTCTTGCTCCTGCTTCACTTTCTTTTCCGTGCAGTGGTTGCTTCCTCACTCATGCTCATGAGTGAGCAAACAGCAGTGCATAAGGAACAGCAATTGCTGTGACATGATCATTGATTGCTCTGCACAATTGCGTGGAGAGGACACATGATCTTCCTGTGCCACTGTCCTCTCTAATTGTGGGCAAAAGCACAGGCAAGCAAATGACTGGCAGAAGCAGTGAGACCCAGTCCATAGTGGACCTACTGGCATAGCATGGAAAGGAACCTTCCAGAACCTCAGAGAACCTGCCATAGATTCCAGTAAGTTCCCATCACGAGACTACCAGACAGTCCATGGTGGATTGTGCCTCTTTAGAATGCAATTGAGAAGCACTTGTTTGAAATCTACCATTCTCTGCGCAGTGGTGGCCGGTGAGGGCCGTTCTGGGTTTGGGTGGAGGGGAGAGTGAGGGCAGGAAAATATCTCTTTAACTGGTGACAGACATGCCTGCCTCCAATACCCAAAATGCTGTTCAGGCACTTGACCTCAGCCCTTAACCTAGTATCCCATGGGGAGGCTGCCATGCCCTCGCTGCTTAGTTGATTCTGTACATGCACATAAGCCATTTGAAGGGTTAGCACAGCACAAACCAACGTACGTGCAGAGGCCATCTGAGCAGCAGGGGTGGGACAGCCTCCCCACCAGATGCTGAGTCAGGAACCAACACCCCGCACAACATTCCAGGTACAGGGAGCAGCAGCAGGTATGTTTGTCACCAGTTAAAGATATATTTTCCTGCCTTCACCACCTCCCCTTCGAGCAGTGCTCACTGACCGCTACTGTCCCCATGTAAAAAAAATGCTTTTGCATATACACTGATGTACACTTGTAGGGAAAAAAATGCGGGGAACAAACTATGCATGCAACAAAGTGAACACCAATGTTAGAATCTGATCAACTTTAAAATCAAGCAGCCAGAGTGGAGTCTAGCCATAAAACCATAATAAAATGGAAGAGGGAGATATCATATTCTCATCCCTAATTACATTGCAAACTTACTCTTTTCTTGAGATTTTATTGCGTGGGCATAATCTTTGGCCACCTGCTCCCTTTACATTTTTTTAAAAAAATGTGTTCTGCCAAAGTCCCCAAACACAAATAAAGCCATGTATCTCAGATCTACAAATGTCACCAAGGAGGTATTGCTTCTCCAAATGCTAAAGGGAGGGGAGATGCTGAACACAACCATGTCTCTGAGACAATAGCATGTTTCTACTGTGAAGATAATTAGCTTTTTAAAACCAATTCTCTTACAAAGGCACATTGACGATGACGTAGCAGATATAATGAAAGGGTTCACAGAAGATGATATGCATAGAAGGAGGTGGTACAAAGGAGATGAGAATGCAGGTAGATGGGAAAGCACAATTTGTTTTAAAAGAGAGAGAGAGGGAAGAGGGAGGGGACATATTGCTGAAAATAACACATAAAGGAATAAGAGCAGGAAAAAGTATACCTAGAGCAAAGGCAACACAAAATAGCATCGAACAGGAAGTAGGCCCTGGAGAGAGGAATAACAAGAGAGCTTCAAGCATATTTTGTGTATGAGCACTGCCACAGTCATTGGGCCCAGTATAAATGTTACACTCAGTGATGTTGTTTGCCTCAGTCCTCCTGTGCTTGCTCCCCAGTAAGATGCAGTTTCTCTGTGAGAGCCAGCCTGTTGCAGTACTGGCCAGTGAGCGCCACTCCAGGGGCAAGGGGGAGGGCAGGAAAAGAGCTGTTTAACCAGTGTGGTGAATGTATCTGCCAATGATAACCAGAATGCTGGGGGCGGGAGGCAGAAGCACCTGGCCCAGCATCCCACAAGGAGGCTGCCCTTTGCTTCTCAGTTGGCCTCCAAGGGGTTAGCATGGCAGGTTGGTGCTTTGCCAACTCCTCCACACACGCGGAGGCCAACTGAGCAGTGGAGATAGGGAAGCCTCCCTGCAGGATGCCAGGTCTGCCCCCCGGACATGTTGAAGTTTGTGATTATTTAGCAAAGCACCAAGTAAGCTACCACTCCAATTACAGAGGGCAGAGTTTAGTTGTTGCAGCTATTTAAGAAACACACATGGAGATCACTGTGTAGAGCAGGCCTGCTCAACTCCGGCCCTCCTGCAGATGTTGACCTACAACTCCCATAATCCTTGGCTATCAGCCATGGTGGCTGGGGATGATGGGAGTTGTAGACCAAAAACATCTGGAGGGCCAAAGCTGAGCAGTCCTGCTGTAGAGTCTAAGTTACTTAACTAGTAACTAGTTAGTGGTTAGAGTGCTGGACTAGGACCAGGGAGACCCAAGCTCAAATCCCCATTCAGCCATGATACTAGCTGGGTGACTCTGGGCCAGTCACTTCTCTCTCAGACTAACCTACTTCACAGGGTTGTTGTGAGGAGAAACTCAAGTATGTAGTACACCACTCTGGGCTCCTTGGAGGAAGAGCAGGATATAAATGTAAAAAAATAAAATAAAATAAAATAGTTTAAGGGTGAAATAAATTTGGGATAGGAAAGACCTATCCTATCTATCAGCTACATAATGAACAGTCAGGGGGAGAGAGAGATGTTTCCATCCACTCTCTAAGAGGGTTGTTGTGAGAGGACTGACTCTCTACAGGAAGTACCTGAGGAGTCAAGGCATAGAGTCAAGTCATAGAGTAGAGGCAAGCAGGGACAGATAAAGGAGACCCTCACTGGCTACCTCTACTCTCAATGCCCCTAGTGGTCATTAGGATAGTTGGTGCAAAAGGTTAATGCACTGGAGCTTCATCTCCAACAAAACACAGAATTCCAGGTACCTGCAGCAGCTACATTTGACACTGGAGAGGGGAGGGGCAAGATGGCGATGGGCTAACAGCCTAATTTCCAAGCTTCTGCTTGTGCTCCGACTTTCCCCCACCCCAGGCATGTCATCCAAGGGGCTGACACACACCCCCGGGGAAAGAAAAAGACTACAAAAGAGTCCCAGCAACAAGAGCCCACCTGAGGAAGGAGGGGGAAGAACTAGGTAGAAGAAACAGCTAAGGATTGGAAACTTCCTCCCTCCAGCTGAGGCTGCACAGTTTGTTGTGAGTACCAAGAAGAGATTCGCAGCCCTGGCCATGAAAGCATTCACCCCCACCTCCCAGCCGGCTCCCCAGGAGACAGATATCAAACAATTCACCTTAAAATTGTCTCATCAGAGAGAAGAGGAGAGAAACTCCCTGAGACAAGGGGTCCGAAGCTCTATAGCTGGACAAGTACCTAGCTCCCAGACTGACCTTGTTACCCAGACTTCCCCCAGACCAGCATGGGATCAAGATCATATCATGGAACCTCGCCAGCTGGGTTCGTTGCAGAGACACGTTCGTTGCAACAACTTCCTCTCACAATTTGACATTATCCTAGCCCAGAAAACCTGGACAGCAGTCGATCTTATTCTCAATGGATTTCACTTCTTCACTTTGGCAGCGGTACCTGGGACTGGAAGGCTCAAAGGAGGCTTGGCAATACTTGTCTCTACCTCCCTGTGGGCAACGCTGACCCCTCTCACCTCATTAAAACAATATGCTATGGTCTTGTTAATCCATTTTGGCCCCAATTTGCTGCTGCTAATCAATGTATACTTACCACCTCAGCAACGGAAACCTGTAATTTGCTCTCTATGGACTGAGCTCGAGCGATACACAAATGACCTACTGCTGGAGAACCCCCAAGCGCTGGTAGTGATGGGAGGTGACTTCAATGCTAGGATGGGACCAGATGACCACACCCTATTTAATCAACATCAGCTATCCTCCCCTCACCCAGGATCAGAGCTCCTACCCCTGACCTGCCTGTCAAAGGATCTGAGAGCAAATTATGCAGGCCTCTGCCTAGCACAAACAACTGCCAGACTTAACCTTCAGATCCTAAATGGCTCACTGGAAAGTGACCACCCAGGTGAATTCACATATCTATCCAGTACCAAAACAAGCACCATAGACTATATTGCTGTTACCAGGAACCTGCTCCCTTTGGTGATGAGTCATCCCTCATGTAGATAGTGACCATTTTCCACTCCTCCTCCAACAGGCACCAACAGTTACGCCTGGAGATTCACTACACTCCCAATATTTTACCAGAGAGTCAGGGGAGATGCCATGCCAAATGGATACCTCAGCTTGATCAAATGATAAAAGAATTGCTTGCAGTAGAACCCTTCCTGACTTATCAGCGAGACCTCACTTCAAAGGAGCCATTTCTTGCCCCTCCGGAGAGATATGATGCTTTAGTACGTGATCTCCAACATCATTTAATTAGGAAGGTGGACTACGCTTCAAAGCCCCCCAGGCATCCATCCAAACCCTGGTTCGATAAGGACTGCATAGAAGCAAAGAAAGCCCTTACATCCGCTTACCTCTCCGACAGAGCTGGCTCTGGAGCACACGCCCTAGAAGGCCTCTCACATCACTCACATCTTAAGAAACAATATAAGCACCAAGAAGAGAGAGGCCATGAGGACCACTTTGTCACGACTCATCCAAGCAGCCAAGGATAAGGATTCCTCCGCATTTTGATGCATCATGGCCAACTCCTCCTACAATGGCATGACCCCAGTATATTTCCACATCCCTGCAACAACCTGGGAATTGCACTTCCAGAGCCTATATGAGGATGCAACAGAAAACTTAGGTCTCCCTCCAGAGGATATAAAAGACTTGCCTAGCTGGCCACCAGTCACTGCAGCAGAGGTTGAGTCCCTTGTCGCAAAATCTAAAGCAGGAAAGGCCCCAGGAGAAGACCTCATCCCTGCAGATCTTATAAAAAGCAACCTGGAGTGGTGGGCCCCAGTCCTGGTCTTGCTATTTACCCATATTGACTGCCAGGGCCGCATCCCCAAGGACTAGGGGCAGGCGATCATTGTCCCCATATTCAAAAAGGGCCAAAGGGATGACCCTGCCAATTATAGGCCCATTAGCCTGCTCAACACCATCAGCAAGCTGTATGCCAGTCACATACATGGGAAATTCAAGGACTGGCTAGAGCAGAAGAGATGCTGGCAGACATCAACAAGAGGGATTTAGGGAGGGCAGATCTACTACTGATCAGTGCCTGGTGCTCCAATGTCTCATTGAAAGATACTCTTCAAACAAATCTACCTCCCTCTATGCTGCCTTCATAGACCTTAAGGCTGCATTTGACTCCATTTCCTGAGTCAAGCTTTGGGGAAAGCTTGAATCCTCTTCTATTGATCAACACCTGCTGTATCTAATCTGCATCCTTCACACAGTCACATCACTTAAGGTGAGATGTAGCCTCTAAGAACACCTTACGAATCCTATTTCAACCCAGAAAGGAGTTAAACAAGGATGTATCCTGACCCAACTTCTGTTCAACTTCTATATCAGTGCCATGGTGAGCTGCCTGACTTCCACCCTCCCAAGCTGGCTGGAAGACTCATATCGATCCACCTCTATGCATATGCTGCTGCTATACTCTTGAGGACCTCTGTAAGTCTCAGAAGGGCACTGGCAGCCTTATCTCAGCATTGCAAGAGTGAACAATTGGAAATAAACTATCAAAAAAACAAGGTCATGGCCTGTGCTAGAAGACCGAAGATCCACCATTGGAATATTGATAGGCACAGAATTGAGCAGGTCGCCTGCTTTATGTACCTGGGGGTGGTCCTTTATGCCTCTGGCTCAAGAAGGGCTCACTGTGAACACGTTGCCCTAGCAACACAGAGGAGCTCCTCTGCCATCGTGAAGTTCTTACGTACTAGAGGCAGCCATTACGTACCTACAGCGCTCAAACTATAGGAAGCCAAGTTGTTGGCACAATTACTATATGGAGCCCACCCAGGATCTCCATCCAGTTTTGCCATACTGGAACGTGTTCAATCTAAATTCCTGAGAGGGACCTTACAGGTGTCTTGCTGTGTCTCCAAGCTGCAAACTGGCATGATAAAAGTTGAGGCAAAGATTTGGATGACAGCTCTCAACCACTGGCTCAAACTTGCCCTTTGCCAACGGGACTTGGCCCCACTAACCCTGCAAGACAACTTTCAGTCCTCATGGAAATGGGCAATCTCCAGTAAAGTGACACAGCTGGGTTTCTCTCCATCCATTTTGCTTACAATGGGCTGGGACAAAGCAAAAATGGCCATCAAACAGAGGATTCTGGACACAGAACGCCAGGCAGATTTAAGTAAGGCAACAGGCTTTTTGACCCCGGACAGTTGTAGGTTTACCGTCTCCCCCTCTGCATATTTGGCACAATTGGAAGTATCAAGCCATAGAAGGGCGTTCACCCTTGCCCAATGTCATGCCCTTCCCTCCGCCATTCTGGAAGGCAAATACAAGAAGATCCCACTCATAGAAGGCTCTGTCCTTGTGACTCTGGGGAGGTGGAAACCATAGACCATGTGCTCCTTTTGTGTCCATTCTATAAAGACAGTTGGGACAGGCTCATATCTCCCCTGCTTCTTAAATACCCCAGCCACTCTAGTCAAGTCTACACCAAGATGCTGCTCTCAGATGACAATTGGTCCTTCATGTACAAAGTTCCCAGGTTCTGTGGGGAAGCGTGCAAGATCCTCAGGGTCCTGACCACCAGTTAATATCCTTGGCAGCAGATCTCTGGCTATTGAGCATTTTATTTGCTTGATTGTAAAATAATTTTAATTTGCCATTTACTTCACTGCTTTTATATTGCTTTTATGTAGCTTGTATATAATATTTTAACCATTTTATACTATTAGTTGCCATACTTTTAAGGATAGCTATTCATTTACTTTATTAATCTTCCTACAGGTTTTTAGGCTTAGCTGGTAGCATTTTACTTTATTAATCCCATACAGTTTTTAGAGTTGTATTTCACTAATATAATCATACTTAGCTTCTAGAGTTATATTTTATTTAGCATGAGTTTTATTATATTGTATCTGTACTTTATCCTGTGCTGGTCTTTGACCATAATAAAGATGATTGATCAATCGATTGATACATTTGACGCTGGTGTAGAATCCAAAGGAAAGAGATGTGGTATGCAAGGACAAGGCAGTGGAGTGGAATCAGGAATATTAATAGTTTAATGAAATAGATATTATATACAGAGAGGCAAATGTAGACTACTTTTCAGTGCTCTTGCTGCTGGCTATTTGTTAGCCCCGCCTCTACTCCAGGGCTGGAATGCAAGTAACTAAAGTCCCATTCAAAAACTGGCCTGGATCAAGGAATGGGTTAACTAAAAACCACAACTGGTTAAAGAGATATTTTCCTGCCCTCACCACCCCCACTGGAGTGGTGTTCACTGGCCGCTTCTGGTCTGTGATAGTTGGTAGGGTGCTAGATGTCTACAGGGAAGCTATGAACTGTGTTCTTGCAATATTATTGCTCCTAAGCATCCCTCCAGGCCTGCTTCTAAGATAGCCCCCTGGTACACCGAGGAGTTGTGGGGGATAAAGTGGCTTGGTAGGCGACTGGAACGCAAGTGGAGGAGAACTCAGCTCGAATCTGACAGGATGCAGCATAGAACCCATTTGAAGACCTACGCAATGGCAGTGCACGTGGCAAAAACGTGTTTTTGGTCGGTGCGCATTGCGTCTGCAGGTTCAAGTACGGCAGAGTTATCCCGGGTGGTGAGGAGTATAATTTCTGCTTCTTCTGCCTCAAATCAGCTCCCGGAGAGACTCTGCTGTGACGCCTTCAGTGGGTTCTTTACAAATAAAATCTCCTGTATTCGGGCCAACTTGGACTATTTCTGCAGGGTCTGCGAGGAAGGTATCCCACGATCCCTCTTTCAGTGTTAGGCTGGATCAGTTTCAATCTGTGATTCCTGATGACGTGGACAAGCTGCTTGGAGCGGTATGACCTACCACTTGTTCTCTGGATCCTTGCCCGACCTGGCTGCTTTGATCTAGTGGAGAGATTGTTGGAGATGGCCTAGTTAATATTATAAATGCATCGCTGAGGGAGGATAGGGTGCCTCCTTGTTTGAAGGAGGCAATAGTTACACCACTTCTTAAGAAGCCTTCCCTGGATCCCTCAGCGATGGATAGTTATAGGCCAATCTCCACTCTCCCCTGGCTGGGCAAGGTAATCAAGAGGGTGGTGGCTAACCAGCTGCAGGCGGTTTTGGAGGAAACTGATTATCTAGACCCATTTCAAACTGGCTTTAGAATGGGCTATGGGGTTGAGACAGCCTTGGTCGGCCTGATGGATGACCTTTACCGGGGAATCGACAGAGGGAGTGTCACTCTGTCGGTCCTCTTGGATCTCTCGGCGGCATTTGATACCATCGACCATGGTATCCTTCTGGGTCGCCTGGGGGAGTTGGTAATAGGGGGCACTGCTCTGCAGTGGTTCCGTTCCTATCTCTCGGGTAGATCCCAGATGGTGGAGCTTGGTGACAGTCGTTCCTCAAAGCAGGAGCTGTTATATGGAGTCCCTCAGGGCTCCATTCCGTCACCAATGCTTTTCAATATCTACATGAAACCGCTGGGTGAGGTCATCAGGAGATTTGGTGCTGGGTGTTATCAGTATGCTGATGACACCCAAATCTACTTCTCTCTTTCATCTTCAGGAAATGGCACTCATTATCTAAATGCCTGCCTACAGGCAGCAATGAGCTGGATGAGGGATAACAAATTGAAGCTGAATCCAAGCAAGATGGAGGTGCTCATTGTGGGGGCTCAGAATCTGAGGAGTGAGTTAGATCTTCCTGTGCTGGATGGGGTTACACTCCCCCAGAAGGAGCAGGTGCGCAGCTTGGGAGTACTCCTGAACCCAGGCCTCACCCTGGTTTCTCAGGTGGAGGCCATGGCCAGGAGTGCTTTCTATCAGCTTCAGCTGATTCTACAGTTGCGCCCATTCCTTGAGGAGGATGACCTCAAAACAGTGGTTCACCAGCTGCTAATCTCCCGGTTTGACTATTGCAATGCGCTCTACATGGGGCTGCCTTTGTACGTAGTTCGGAAACTTCAATTAGTTCAGAATGCGGCAGCCAGATTGGTCTCTGGAGAGACCATATTACGCCTATTCTGAAACAATTGCACCAGCTGCTAACCTCCCGGTTTGACTATTGCAATGCACTCTACATGGGGCTGCCTTTGTACGTAGTTCAGAAACTTCAATTAGTTCAGAATGCGGCAGCCAGATTGGTCTCTGGAGAGACCATATTACACCTATTCTGAAACAATTGCACTGGCTGCCGATATGTTTCTGGGCAAAATACAAAGTGCTGGTTATTACCTTTAAAGCCCTGAATGGCTTAGGCCCGAGTTACCTTGGAGAGCGCCTTCTTCTGCGTGATCCCCACCGCACATTAAGGTCATCTGAGGAGGTTCGTCTCCAGTTACCACCAGCTCGTCTGGTGGTGACTCGGAGGCGGGCCTTCTCTATAGCTCCTCCAGGGCTGTGGAATGTGCTCCCCATGGAAATCCGCAATTTGAATTCTCTATTAGCCTTCAGGAGAGCCCTTAAAACATATTTGTTTGGCTTGGCTTTCCAGGGTTTTTAAATCTGTTTTAATATTCTTACCCGTTTTGGGGGCTTGTAATCACTGTAATTGTTTAATTGCTTTTTAAAAATGTTTTAAAATTGCTAATTGTTGTTATATTGTTTTTACTTTGTTTTAGCTCTTTATTGTTTTAATGGTTTGTTTTAATTGTAAACCACCCTGAGCCATTTTGGAAGGGCGGTATATAAATCAAATAAATAAATAAATAAATAAATAAATAAATAAATAAATAAATAAATAAAATTTCCAAAGTGAGTGAATGTGCAAAAGGGATTCCCCTTTGTGTGTTCAACTGAATGTCTGCATGGTATGCATGTACAGTCGTGTGCAGCTGAGCCCTACATATGTACAGTGGTAACTGTGCACCCCCAGAAATGGGAGTGAGGCCTGACACCAGTATATAGCCTATTAGGTCAGGCCTGCCATTGTGTATGCACATTCACTCCACCATGATATGTCATAAGAACAGCACTCTTATCCCTACACAGCTGTAAAACTCACTGGGTTTCAAAGTACCAACCTACCCAGCTAACCCCTTGAAGGCCAACTGAGCAAATGACTGTCTTTCAATGTGCTGTGAGGACAAAATGACATAATTCTGACAGCCTTTCAGAGCTGCAGAGAAGTTGGGAAGATCAATAGGCAACACCAGACAATCCTGCCTCTTCTTGGGATGAAATGCTTTGATCAAGAGTAATATCATAGTCTCAGGAGCCATGCAGCCAATTATGAGCAATTATTTGAAGTTGTCCAGTTAGCACTGGTCAAAGTAATTATTCATTAGCTTGCGTCAAGATGTCAAGACAGCGAGGCAAGCACCTAGTTGAAATATGTTAAGCGGGGGGAGTTTTTGTTTATTGGCCACCCCATAACAATTGTTCTCTAATGTTTAGCCTCATTAGTCAAGGAGAGCTAGAGAGAGGTCATAGTTGAATTCAATATGCATCTCAGAACAAAAACTAGATTAAAATAAAATTTAGTCTGGAAATTAAAACCTTTAAACCTGATGCAAGTGTGGCAAGCCAAGATGGCGGAAACATTGCTATAATCAATCAAGGAAGATTTTCCAGAGGCCAAAAGTGGGAGAGGAAAAGAATGAACAAACATAGCCCAGTACAGCAACCCCAGCACAGCATCCCTCCAAGGGCTGCTGCTGGTATCTGCCTCATGTTTCTTTGTAGATTGTGAGCCTTTTGGGGACAGGGAACCATCTTATTTTCTTTCTTTATTTTTTTTTCTATGTAAAAAGCTTATGTTGAAAGTACCATATAAATATTTCTAGTAGTAGTAGTAGTAGTAGCTGCCGGCTTTTGCCACTCTTCACCAAACCATCTGAAGGAAGTCCAAAATATTTTATTATTAAAGAAATGATCCTCAGGGTGCTGTTGCTGGTCATTATACTTATTGAGCATGATGATACATAATCTCCCATTGACAGTAAGGACCTTCGGGGCTCCCATACAACTTCAATGGCAGCCCAGATGTTGTAGAGACAAGGCTGGTGCACAATGACTTTAAACAGCTTCTGGGCTGCTTCTGATGCTCACTGTTGCCCTGAAGTGATTTAAGGTCATTCCACAACAGCCCCGTCATTACACCATCTTGTACACTACACCACCTTTGAAGTCGCACAGTAGCCTCGTTGATGAAGGACCATCATGTTGGCCACCATCAGTTATCTCTCCATCAGTGCACACAATCCTTTTCAGAGTAATATAAGAGGAAACAAAGAAAGGCTGGTATTAGGGGTGTGTGAGCTGACTCGGTTTGAGTCAGGCTCAATGTCGAGCCAGGTTGGCTTGATGGGTTCAGAGTTGAACTGGACCAGCCTTGGACAGTCCAAATCTGAACCAAACCGGGCTTGGCCCCAACCAAGCTGGATCAAAACTCTTCAGGCAAAGGAGAATCCAGTGAAGATTCCCCTTTACCAGTAAAGGGAACTGTCCTAAGGGTAGAGGGGGCAGAAGGGAGTTAAATAGGTACTTACAAGTGCTGCTGGTGGTAGCTGTGATGGTGGCAGCTGTGGGGGGCAGTAGAGGCAGCGGCGGCTCCCCCCACTACCGCCAACCTCCCCCAGAGTAGGAAGGGCTGCCAACGGCCTGGTTCAGGCCTTCCTCAGCCTGGTTTGGGCCTCAGCGCATGCATGGAGGCCGTTTTAGTGACCTCCTGCAAATTGTGTGACCTCCTTAGGAATTTGCATGGTCACTAAAATGGTCTCTACACAGGTGTAGAGGCCCGAATTGGGCTACAGAAGCCCCAACTGCTTCATCACTGGCCCTGCCTTCTCTGGGGGAGCCCCCCACGGCTGCTGCTGCCACCGCCTCCAACAACAATTTGTAAGTACCTATTAACTTCCCTTCCACCCCCTCTATCCTTAGGACAGCCCCCCCCGCCCCTTTATTGATAAAGAGGTCTGTGCTGGTTAAACTGGCTCAGTTTGAACTCAAACCAGGTCCAGTTCAACCAGGGTATAACCAAATCAGGCCAGGTCAGCTCGAATCCGGTCCAGATTCAAGTTGAACTGGCAAAATCGATTTTGTACACAACGCTAGCTGGTATCTATCACCAGAATGTTGCAATCTAAATCAAATTAGCCAAAAATAATATATGACACCAAAAAGAAAGAAATTAGGTCTCATCTTACAGGTTGAGGCAAAGGTGGGCCCTGGATCTGGAAAGGCTGAAGGCTGCTGTACAACGCTTATAGGTATGATTATGATGAATCGATGAAATCGTTTGCTTTTTTGTCCACAGACGTTCATTGAAAACATCAAGTCTGTGCTGTAACTATGGCAAAAAGAATCATTGATAATTGTAAGCCTCCCTTGCTCAATGAAGAGTAGATTGATGTAAATTGCTTTGATTTAAGCTAGTAAGCAAAAGCTCAGCTCTCCGCTTTTCAATATGTGCCTTTTTGTTAACTTTCCCAAAGACAGGCTCATTCCAGTCAGTTGGTATCATTTATGAAGCGCATGGATTTGATTATTTCTCATAGGGTAGGCAGACTTTGGTTAAGTGTGCCTTTCCTGCCAAATAATCAAATTCATGCAGCTTTCTGAAGTTTGCCTTCTCTGCAGCACATTGCACAACACACCTATTCAAATATCCAGGCTCTGCCTTTCTTTTCTTTTTGAAGCCTGTAGAAAGGCCCCTGTATGCTCACATGAGTCAGACAAAAAGCAAAAAATAAATAAATTCTGCCACCTTACTTATTGAACTGTCAGCCACTCACACTGGCGTCTAGCACTGGAGGTTACCAAATAACAAGGGGAGCAGGACCCAGCCTGGCCTGTACAGCAAGACTGGTATGCATAGAATCAGCAGACAAAGCTCTTCGTGGCATGAAATAAATATTATTTCCTGCTGATGCTCACAGATCAAACTTCTGCTAAAGGCACGGCAGTAGGAGTTGGCTAAATGTTGTCACCTCAGCTGCTATGCAGCCTCTACATGTAGGGTTGCCAGGGAACCAATTGGTGATTCATGCTGTGCCTTTAAATTCCCCAATGAAGAGGGACAAGCGGCAGCCATGATTTCCTTTATCTATTTATCGAATCCCCCACCCCACCCAATCCCGCCCCTTGCCTGAAGGAATGACCAAGACTCCAGAGCCCTATTCACATTTTATGTTCAACATTCATACAATGTACACAGGTAGAGATCTGTACTAGGGATGTTCCAACTGGTTTGAAATCAAACTGGTTCAAATACAAACCAGTTCGGTTTGAAGGTTTAAACTCAGACCAATCCAGCCATGGCAATGGCAGTGGTGATCTGAGTTCAGGCCAAGCAGAGCCTGGTATGATTTGAACCAGTTCAAACAGGTTCGAAGGCTCGAGCCTCCATTTTAGAAAGTGGTGGCCACTTTGTGACACTTGTGTCAATAAACTGATTGGCCAAGCTCCCGCTTCCCTGATTGGCCCAATGTATCTGGCCCTTTGGTAGCCTTGAAAATGTTGCCACTCATAGAGAACTGTCACCCGATTGGCCAGGGGGAGGGACAAGGCAGGGATCTGCAAAGGAGGGTGATTCAAGTATTATTTAAAGGCCACTCCTGGCCTTGCAAAATCACTCTGCTGAAAGACAGGATGGAGAGAGACAGCGCTGTTGGTCTGCCTGGCTGTGTGGAGTTATCTCTGCCTCAGGTCTGTCTTCTTGCTGCTTGCCCTCCACCACCACCACCCCTTTTTTTAACCTTTCGATAGGATTTTTTCCTGGCTGGCTGTCCTTTTTAATTCCCACCCCCGCAGTGAGTGAGTGAGTGGGACTTCCCCTGCTGCTGCTAGCCCAGATAGCCAGCCTTTGGCCTGAGGCCCCTGGCCCATCCCCCCTGCCCCCGATTTTAAAAATTAAATTTATTTTTACACTTTTCTTTGAGCCTTTCATTTTAATTTGTTAGTGTTTATTTTCATTTGTTTTTTGAGGGTGGGGGTGGTCCACCTGCAGGCTGCCCATCTGCCCTCCTCCAGCTACTGTAAGTGTGCTGCTGCCAGGTGTTGCTCTGCTGTGCTGCAGCCCCTGGCCTGTTGAGCACAGCCAGGAAGAAGACTTCAGGACAACAGAGCGATAGGTTTGTTGAGTCTTATTACCGCTTTTGCCCCCGGGTTTGGGGGTTTAAATAGGGCCTTCTGGGTTGGTTATGGGGGAGACATTTTTGCTGTCTTTTGTGCTTTTGGGGGGGGGGGCAGATTTTTCCTTTGCAGGTCCCCTTTAGTTCCCTTTAGGTCCCTCCAATCATGGCTGAATCAGCGCTTGCTGTGTCCACTGTAGGGCACAGGTTAGTAGGGGGAAGGCTGTGAAGCATCTGAGAACGACCTCCATGTGGCGACACATGCAGTGCTGTCACCCAGATCTCCTTTCCTTTGCTGACAGCGCAAGTGCACCTAGTGTGTCTGCAAGGTAGTGCTGACAAGGCGTGTGCACCAGCTTCTTCACTGAAGCAGGGGGCACTGCCAGGCACATGATGGACACAGATGTCGAACAGAAATAAGTGTCAAGGTTGGACTGACCTACTCTCCTTACCCAGCTCATATGGGAGATGATGCTGACTGACAACCAGCCTTTCCAGGTGGTTGAGAATGCTGGCTTCAGCCGACACTCCTGATAACACCATCCCCTCAAGGACCAGATTCAGTTGGACAGTGGTCCCTTCCCTGTACAGGTGATGCAGGGAGCTTGTGTCGGGCATTCTGTGTGTAGCATGGCCTGACACCAGCATGCATTTCACCACTGATCTATGAAACAGTGTGAGTGGAATGCACGCTGCTTTCCTGTCCCTCTCTGCTCACTGGTGGGGCCTGGAGAGAAAGGGTACCTCCAGTGATGCTGCCTCTTCATCCAGCCCATCCCACACAGTTTGACACAGGTGGGCCATCCAGCATATGGAGATACTGGAGGTGGCGCACATCAAAGAGGTGGTGGCCACCATCAACTGCCAGATTGAGGAATGGCTAGCCGGGTTACAAAACCTCAGCCAGGTGTTCATTGTCACGGAGAATGCCTCTAACTAACTAAAGTTGTAGAGCAGATGGACTGTGTGAACATCCAGTGTATGGCCCAACACTACACCTTGCTGTGATGGACACCCTAGGCCTAAAGGAGGCCAAGGAATAGGGCCATCTGTCAGCAGTTCCTGCTGCCGCCACGGCTGCTCTTGTGGAGAAGTCCTGCAAAGATTGAAGCCTATTTCGAAACACAAAGTGGATTCTTGCTTGCCATATACGTTCTTCATAGGGATTCATTGAGAAAATTCTCAAAGAGGCCAAAAACTTTTTAAAAAATCCTTTTAAAAAAACCCCATACACCCCACTGGCTTGGGGACTGAGGGGGGAGTTGTTGCCCAATGTGCCTTACCCCCAAACCTGATTTGGAATGCCTGGGCACCCTCCAAGGGGAAAAATTGGACTGCCTCAAATCTCCATTATTCCCTATGGCAGAAGTAATAAAAATTAATAGTTTTATAAAATCATTAAAAATCGCCTGATTGCTTTGGGTGTTGGGTGGTAGTTGGGACCCATGGGTGCCTATCACCCAACCCAGTTTTGTGCCCCTAGGTGCTCTCCATAGGGATCAATGGGCCAGCTCAAGTCCCATTATTCCCCATGTAGAAATTTTTAGAACCAGTTCAAGTGAAGTTTGAATTTGAACCAAACCACTGGGGGCTTCTAACAAACTCGAGCCCGAGCCTGGGTGCCCAGTATAAATTTGGTTCAAATTCAAACCAAGCCACTCAAACCAGTTTTGTGCACACCCCTAATCTGTACACAGGTAAGGAGTTATTCACACATTGTGTTGAACACAAATAAAGCATACACTTCCTCTCTCTGCCTTGCATTTCAGGTGTAACCAGGTTCATTATTCACCCAAAGACATGTACCTGTGTACAGACATCTGTACACTCATACAACATGACATCTGCAGCACAGGCAGAAGAAAGGGGTAACAATAAAACTGACAGGCTCAAGAAGGAGCCATGGCAGCTTTGCCTCCTGCTTCATTAGGGAATGTAAAGGTATAATGGAGATCTCTGTGTTGTGACCAGGCCATAATAGCATGCAGCAGTGCTTAGAAGCAAGTATCTGCATTCCCCGCTCCCACCCCACCCCACCCCAACACACACACACACACACACCACATATTAATCAGAATACATCTATCCCTTCTGTGTGGTGAATTGATTGTATGTTTGCTCCCATCTTATATTCTATATATGTGGAAGCATGCTAGCCATTCTTCAGACTGTTGTCTATGTAACTGCATTTTTCTGTTTTTTTAAGAACTATAAGGAGGACAGAAATCCCGCAGATGCAGCTTCTTTTGTCATAGTGACAGTGTGGTTGAGTTTTGCCCTTTTAGAGGTGTGTGTGTGTGTGTGTGTGTGTGTGTGTGAGTGTGTGTGTGTGAGAGAGAGAGAGAGAGAGAGAGAGAATGAATATGTCTGCCACCTTTTGGAATATGATTACTCTGTGTATCCGTGAATAATGACTATATAGAATATATGCATCATGTAATATTCCTAAAGGCATGCTATGTATGTTCCGTGCAAATAGAACCTCTGTTTTATGAATATATTTTCGATTCAAGAGCCCTATCAGCAGGTTGACTGATGTATAAAGAACAGATCTGTCAACCTGAAAAGATATATCGATCCAATTCAGACCACAGGCAAATGAAGGCAGATCCAGGGGTTAGATTCAGATTCTAGATGCACTGCAAAGCATGAATAATATGTGCCCTTTGGTTCCCTGCCTGATTACAAAGTTGTACTTTAATATCCACAAATCCAAATATTGCAACAATTGCACAATGCTCTCTATTTTACAACTGTATTCTCAACCCAGATTAGATGTTGTAGCTAGATTTCAGCTCATTTCCATGACTATCCTAACCAAGTTTAATCAGAAGTCCTATAGATAAATGTGTGGAAGATGGCATCGTTAGCTGTACTGAAAGAACTGGGTCAATGATGGGCTGGGCTGTGACGGAGACTTCTTGCACAGATGGGAACACATTTCACAGTGGAATAGTGACTTTCAAACAGTGGCTTCCGAACCATTCCAGGGCATCATAATGTTCTCGAGAAGCTTACCAGGGGTCCCTCAATGAAAAGATCAGTAATGGCAGACAAGCTTCCCTGAAAGATATATTGCTGAGGAGTCCGTAAGTTAATTATATTGGAGATAATGAGAGTTTCCAAGCTAGCATCAGCTGCCACTAGGAAGGTGAAGTGCTGGTGTGCAGGGACTTCACATGAGTCATGGCAGTACTTATAAAATACGTGGCTCTGTATATTATATCACCTGTGTGAAATTGACATATCTAAAACATTTTAGGGATGTGTGTTTCGTTTCGGATACAAAATGTTTTGTGCACAAAACAGGCCATTTTGGCTATTTTATAGCCAAAACAAAACACCCAATGCTCAAACCAGAAAATTTTGTAGCCAATACAAAACGTCCCTGTTTCGGATACAAAACGTTTTGTTGTTTCGGCTGTTCTGGAACTCCATTTTGCAGTCGCAAAAAGTCTTTCTCCTTCAGTCTCCATTTTGAATTTTGACATCTGTTTGAATTTCCAGCCCTTCCAGCCCACAGATTGGCCAGCGAAAGCATGGGCTGATCTGCTGGCAATTGCCTCCTTATTCCTTTTAAGCAAATTTAAGGGTAAATTTTGCCCTCATTGGCTAGTGGGGCAGTGTGCATTTACCCTCATTGGCCAGTGGGGCAGTGTGCATTTCATTGTTGTTGTTTCACACTGTTGTGTGTAGATCAATTGCATTTCGGGCGGTGGGGATGTGGATATGCATGACCTTTGGAAATCTGCCTGTTTTTTTCCAAAGCTCTGCTGTTGTTGATGTGTGATGTTGATGTTATTTGGGGTGGATTGGGGGCAGGAAGGGGGCTTTAGGGGCAGAAGAGTGGTTCAGGTGGTAGTGCCCCAATGGGTGCCTGCTGCCACCCAGATTCCAAAGGAATAGGGCAAAGGGCTGATTTCTTAGGAATTGTTGAAGTTTACGCTTCTTTAAAGTCCCCCCCCCAAGGAATAATGGAGGTTTCAGCAGACCCATAACTCCACCGGGGGGGCACTGGGGTGGCCGGGAGTGAGTGGTGGTGTAGTGCACATAGGATGCCAACCACCCCCATGGGTTGCTAACCCATGGGGTACTGGGTTCTGTCATTTCTCAGGTGTTCTGAGCGTAGATTCTCTGGTAGCATATGAGATTTTCAATGAGAAGCCATGAATCCACTCTCACATGCTACCAGAGAATCTGAATCTACACTCAAAACATCTCAGAAACAACAGAACCCAGTACCCCATGGGTTAGCAACTCATGGGGGTAGTTGGCACCCTATGTGCTCTACACCACCACTCGCTCTGAGCCACCCCGGTGCCCCACAAGTGCAGTTATGGGGCTGCTGAAACCTGCATCATTCCCTATGGGGAAGAACTTGAAAGATATGTGAACTCCATCAAATCTTTAAAAAGCAGCCCTCTGCCCAATTCCATTGAAATAATTCTAGCAGTTTCTTTGCCCCCAATGGGCACTAACACCCACCCTACTCTGCTCTGGGCCACCCCATTTCCCCCCAACATGAAGCTATACTTTTGTTGAAACCTCCATTATTCCCTATGGGAAAAATCCCATACTTCAACAATTCACCAAAGATCAGCCCTTTGCCCAATTCCTCTGAAATTTGGGTGGTAGTTTCCACCCATTGGGCACTACCACCCCCACCCACTAGTTTTTCCCTGGGGGCATTTTTTAAAATCCAAAACGTTTCGGATTCGGATTTTGCAATTTCGAACAAAGAACAAAATTGGGGTGTTTCGGATTTGGGCCAAAAACAAAACAGAAAAAAACACGAAAAGCACAACCCTAAAACATTTATCAACAGCTTCCACACAACTGGTGAACAGTAATAATATTGTATTACATTTCAAATGCTCAAAGGACCTTTTGGTTCCCTGCCAGATTACAAAGATGTACTTTAGTGTCCAGAGAAATCCAAATATGTGCAACAATTGCACAATGCTCTATAATATACAACTTTATTTTCAAACCAGATTAGTAATTCAAATATCACAGATCTAAGATAATTAGTAATTAGAATATCCGTAGACAGCCCTGTAGTCCAATAGTATTCCATATTAAGGTCATTCACATGAGTTTAGCTGTTGGGGCTGGGGGGGACTAGAGAGAATACAGGGGCTCACCTGCCTCCCCCCCCCCATGATCGTTGTAGCTCTGGGTGCCACCGCTCATGTACCTACACAATCAGCACTGCAGCGAGCAGCATGCCAGTCCAGAGGCCAGAAGAAGGGTGCCCAGCCTCCAGACACTCTACAATGCACCATGAGAGCAGCAGAGTGCATTATGGACATTCCTGAGGCCAGGTCACTCCCTTTCCCAGCCTCTATCATTTTAATGGTTGCTGGCAGCCCTATGTACCCACATGAGCAGGCGGTGAGGTAGGAGGGCACACGCACACCCTCCTATCTAACTTTTAACCTTGGTAAAAAAAAGGCTAACCCCAGGCTGCCTGCTTGAGGAGTGCCAGGTTTGGGACTGATTCTAGCAGTTCTCACAACCAGCTGTACCTAGGCTAGCGCTGTCCTTCCCAGGTAGCGCTGGTTGTAAGAATGACATCATAGTGTATCAGGGACTGAGGCAACAATGTCCTACCCAATCCTACCTTGTAAGCTCATGGCAAAGTTAAGATTTAAACCAGGGATTTCCCACTCACAGGAACTAGTTATTTAGCACATGTACTATATAAAGCCACCTAATGGTGCAGTGGGGAAATGACTTGACTATCAAGCTAGGGGGTGCCAGTTTGAATCCCTGCTGGTACACCTATATTGAGCAGTAGTGATATAGGAAGATGCTGAAAGGCATCATCTCATACTGGGCAGGAGTTGGCAATGGTAAACCCCTCCTGTATTCTACCAAAGACAACCACAGGGCTCTGTGGTCGCCAGGAGTCAACTCCGACTCAACGGCACACTTTACTTTACTATATAAAATGTGTAAACTAATGCTAAAAGCAACTATATGTATTTTCCCAACCATTCCATCTGCACACTGACCATTCAGCCAGAGAGGAATTCTCTTGGTGGCTATCCCACAATTAAGGCACTAGAGGTGTGCACAGAACTGGATTTGCTCTTTTGGCTTGGTTTTGGCCCGTTCGAGCCAAACTTGGTTTGAGTTTGAACCAAGCTGTCTCAACCAGCTGAGTTCCCCTCCTGCCCCCTCTATACATAGGAAAGCTCCCCTGCCGCTGCCTGTACTGTACTGGTAAAGAGGAATCCTAATCAGATCCCCTTTTTCCAATATATCTCCAAGCCAGTTCGGTTCAATACAGCCTGGTTCATCTTGAACTCAGACCAGCTGAGGCCAGACCGGTTCAACCCCAAAGCCGTAGAACTGAGCCAGCTCAGTGTCAAGCCCAGCTCAAACCAAGCTGGCTCACACATCCCTATAAGGCACCCCATCCTATTACAGATGTTCACAAAGTCAAGTATTCATCACTCTCTAAACCAGCTCATCTTCAATGACCCAAGTTAAATTTGTTATGAATGATAATCATTCAGTGATTCCAATCATACTGGGATTTCATGAGACATTTTAAAGGTCATTTTTAAGGCACTTAGAGGTGTGTTTGGCATTTATTTATATGGCATCTAAAGTACTGCAAATATTTGGCATGATGGTATGAAATAAAAATCAAAAAAGCACAAGGACAAGGAGAGTTTGAAAGAATAGTCCTTTAAAGTCATGTTATGTGGGGCATTCTCTTTAGAAATGATTATGTCAGCAAGAACTGAAGTAATAAGCCCCATTATCACTTAATAGCTGGTAATTTAATAAATTACTACTTGTAATTCATGGCATGGTTGCACTAATTTGTTTAACGTGTGTAAATATTCAACAAGGAGTTAGGTTTTAGAAGGTGATGTGAGGAGTATACTTATTCATTGAGATTAACATCACACATGTAAGCAGAATCATTTAGAACAGGTGGAAATATATCAGGGCTGGAGTTTGTGTCAATCAGTGAAATATTACAAGTTCATCTGCCTTTACATCCTTTAGTATCTCTCTCAAAAGATATAAAAACACAAAATCCCCTGAGAATATTACAAGATCATTAAAAATGATAGCTTATATGCTAAGCATTGCACAACACCTCCTGAATGTTCACAAAATATTTAGAAAATAACCTTTTAAACTGCAAGCAGTAAATAAGTCGTAGAGGCAGCCATTACACAATAGCCCTATTCAGACATTATGTTGTAATTGCATTCAGATGTTTGTACACTTGTACATGTTTTTGTGTGAATGACAATACCTGCATGCATTTTGAAACTGCACCTAGATACAAGTCCCTTAAAATGCAGAATACAGATAGGAAGCATCATGCTGAACCTGCATTCTGTTGGGGGTAATTACTTATATAGCAGAGTATTTCAGGAGCTAACTCACTCCCATTACAGTAGACGCTAACAGGGTCTCAGGGGAACAGCTTGTAAATGATAAACATGGAGATTTATGTAATGTTAAACTAATCTACTTTCTTTAGAAGTATATGATGATAGGAAAGACCTCTATCTAACTGCTGACTACACAGTGGTCAGAGAGCAACCTATAGAAGTATGGGGGGGGGGCATTCTGGGAAGAAGAAAAAGAAGAAGTCGTTCCCAGGAAGTTCCTGAGTACACTCTATCCATAGAGGGGTCATGTAGACAGAGTTAAACAGGAAAGAGAAGGAGACTCCAGCTGACTATCTCTGCTCCCAATGCCCCTAGTGGTCATTAGAGTTACTGGTGCAAAAGGTTAATGCCATCTGGAGCTGGATCTCCAACACATTCAGCATCACATGTGAATAACAGTACCTGCATACAGATCTATACCTGTGTACACTGTTCACAGATTGTACAATACTGAACATAATGTGTGAATAAGACTAATGTTAGATATCAAAAGGAAGATAGATTCAACAGCTTAATTGGAGTGTTACTTGGTGCCTATATACATGGTGCTGTAGAAGGAAGGGGGGAGACACTGTGGTGGAAGAGCCATTCGCTGGACATACAGTGATGCACCTAGTCTTTAAATGTACTGGGAGATCGATGTACATCCCTCACATAAGGCTGCTATGGGTACACTTTTCCGTAATGCAACTAGATCATGCAGCCCCAGAGAGAGGAACACAATGCTGGATCACTCTTGTAGAAAATGTGCATGGCTAATCTATGAAACATAGCCATGGCATGGAAATTCAATAATATTTGGCTCCTAATGCAAACTTACCTGGCTCACAATTTGTGAAAAGATTTCCAGCTGAGCAATGTGTTGCCCCTGAAAGTGGCAACAATTTAAATTGAGATGATTATGAGCCTGATGTGCCTGTTTTGTGCTTGTGTGGTCTCCTCACATACACACTAAGGGCACGGCATGCATAATGTAAATGTGTCCTTTACCAAATCAAATCACATGAGATTGCTTGCAGAGAAAGCAAAAAACTCTGAGTGTTAGGGGGAGAAATGCCTCATGAACAACAAGCCAGTCAACTAATTTTTGGTCTTCTTGATCTCAGTTTTTGAATCAACCACTCACACACCCCTTCTGCGGACTCTTGCTCTGCTGGGAACTCAGATTGTTGCTTAGTATTAATTAATTAATTCATTCATTCATTCATTCATTCAGTTTCTATACCGCCCTTCCAAAATGGCTCAGGACGGTTTACGGATAAAACAAAAACAGTTAAAATCAATCAACAATTAAAACAGAGATTTTAAAATACCGTAAAACAACAGTTAAACAATAAAAACAGTTTTAAAATCCTGAAAAACCAGGCACATTAAAACCCTTTACAACAATTTAAGAACCCTGGAAGGCCAGGCCAAACAAATAGGTTATAAGGGCTCTCCTAAAAGCCAATAAAGAGTTCAAATTACTGATTTCTGCAGGGAGTGCATTCCACAGTCCAGGAGCAGCTACAGAGAAGGCCCTCCTCTGAGTCGCCACCAGACGTACTGGTGGTAACTGGAGACGGACCTCCTCAGATGACCTTAATGTGTGGTGGGGATCATACAGAAGTAGGATTGTACTCCACTTGCACCTGGGAAGGATTAGAAGGAAATTGCAAGATTCACGTTGCAACCACAGACATGTTCTCTATGCCCTCAAAGTTAGAACTGCTAATGCTGCCACCTCCTCCTTTCCATACTACAGTTCCCAAGTTGCAGTGCAAGAACATGCATATGCAAAAAAAAGAAGTCAGTTCTGAACTCTCGCAAAAAGTGATTCCCACCCCGCCACAAGCATTCACTGATTGTGCTCAGAAATGGCAATATGAGTATGGTACAAATAGAAGCTGTTTCAACTAATTACACATAATGGGGCCATTCACATGACCTATTGGGTGGGGGGGGGAGAAGACTGCAAAACTTGCCTCCCCCCCAGACAAGCATCCTGAGTTTGGTGGGAGTGAGATCTGCACTCTATTTGGTGGGCCACTGTGTGAAATAGGATGCGGGACTAGATGGGCCTGATCCAACAGCACTGTTCTTATGTTTTTATGTTCTTATGATCCCCGCCACTGCTCCATGCAGCACGGAGCAGGGTGGATCGCTCTGAGGCCGGGACTCGTTATCCCAGCCTCCAGATATCCCACAGTGTACCACACACTGATTGCGGTGCACAGGGGATTCCCCCAGGGGATGTGCACTCTAGACCAGTGATTCTCAAACTTTGGTGCTCAGGTGTTATTGGACTTCAACTCCCATAATCCCCAACCAAAGGCCACTGAGGCTGGGGATTATGGGAGTTGAAGTCCAATAACACCTGAGGACCCAAGTTTGAGAATCCCTGCTCTAGACATCCGTCTCTGTGTCAGTGCGAACTAAAAGTAGCCTGTGCTGACACACGATCCCAGGAGTCAGATAAAGGGCGCATTTGTGCTCAGCTAAGAGCTGGGCTTCGGCACTGGGTTTGGTGCAATGGCACTGCCAGGATCTGCGTGGGTCCCTGCGGTTCTTATAAACAGCCATGCCCAGGCTTGGCTGCTCATGAGAACAGCCTTAATCACTGGGCAAACTGCAGTGTCCCATGAGATGACGGCAGAAGAGAAAGCATAAAATGATTCCATTGAGTTCCAGTGGAGATAGACTGCAACCACACATATATTCAGTGATATTTGTCAGGATTTTTTCACTGTTTTTCAACAGGTGTGAGAGAGGGTTATCATGACATGTCCCATTTTAAATGTGTAATCTTCTAATCCATGTTGTCTCTAAAAGAGAACAAAAGATCTCTGTAGGCACTCAGAGGAACACATGCATCTCTTGCATTGATTGATTGATTGATTGATTGATTAAGTGCCATCAAGTTGGTGTCGACTTTTAGCGACCACATAGATAGATTCTCTCCAGAATGATCTGTCTTCAACTTGGCCTTTAAGGTCTCTCAGTGGTGCATTCATTGCTGTCATAATCGAGTCCATCCACCTTGCTGCTGGTTGTCCTCTTCTTCTCTGTCCTTCCACTTTTCCCAGCATTATGGACTTCTCAAGGGAGCTGGGTTTTTGCATAATGTGTCCAAAGTATGATAGTTCATACCATTGCATACATACCTGCAACTCCCATTCATTGCAATGAAGGAAGCCAGCTGGCACACAGAACAAGTTTGCCCATCCTCTGAAATGGGTTAGGCCTTTTTCAGTACAACAGAATCATATGTGCAATGAAGTCCCACTTCTGGATGTTAAAAGCTCTAGTGAATTTTTCACACTGGAAAACTGAGTTATGAATTACTTTTTAAAAAGTGTGTATGCAGTAACTGTTGTACAGTTTAACCTATTCTTGGTGGAATCTACATTTCTGCATGCCAAAAATTATAGGGACCCCACCATCATCCCTTGATAAATTTCCTTACTCATATAAAATCTTATTTGCTCCCCTCAGAATTCCTTGGATGTTGTGCTAGGGGAAAATGTGGAAAGGGGTTTCCTTTCCCAGTATGGCACGGAAAAGCTTTCCTCTGCTGTTTTGCATAACGGGCGGGGGGAGTGATAACCCAATGACCTAGCTAGGATTCCCTGTATAATACTGGTTTTGCAATTGGTTCTGCCCCACTTGCCCTTCATAGCTTTTAACCAAAGTTAAAACCTTTCTCCAACTTGCTGTCCTTGCCAGAAGGATGTTACATGGTTAGAGACGGGAGGGGAGGCGGTCCAAGTTATGAAGGGCTGGAAAACAACCATCAATCATTCTTTCTATTTCAATGTGGCTTGTGCTGTATTATAGAAAAATGACCTTGGAGACCTTGAATTAAATTCTAGTTCCCCACCCCCACATATAAGCCCGAAGGGGAAATGTTAGCAGCCACCAAGACTTCAAAAGAAAGAGAGAGAGATGAAGAAAATCTCAACATTAACAGATGTGTTTTCTTCTCAATGCAGTGAGTGGATCACACACTATGCACCCAGGAGGCCTGATTCTGTTAACATTAAAACTAATGGGAAGATTATCACTGATATTTGGCAGGCAAAAAACCAAGAATCAAATCATTATGAGACATCAGAAAAGTTGTGATGGTGTGTTAAATGAAAGGTGATCATAACAGTATCAGATCAAAACATGTTCAACTCAAAACTGAACATGTTTTAGGGACAAAGGAGATCTGATACAAAAGAACAGTCACTGAGTCTCTTTAGATT
Source organism: Hemicordylus capensis (assembly GCF_027244095.1). NCBI lineage: Eukaryota > Metazoa > Chordata > Lepidosauria > Squamata > Cordylidae > Hemicordylus > Hemicordylus capensis. Next base: position 140,498,985 of record NC_069661.1, read on the forward strand.
TTTTTAAAACTCAAAAGCATTAATGAGGGAGGCAGGGGCATAGCCAACATTGGGCGACCGGGTTCAAAGAACCAGTGCCGCCGCCCCTCAGGTGTTGTGCCTTGTGGCCCTGACATGCCCCCTGTGTCTTGTGTCAGATGTGGGGGTGCGTGCTGGTTTAGCTCCTAAGTGGAGCTGTGCGGCCCCATTCGAGACTTGGATGGACTACACTGCGTTCGTGGTGTGGCCAGAAGCGGCTCTCCCTCTCTTTAAGGCAGGGAAGAGCTGCTCCTGGCTGCACCATGAATGCAGCACTGGCCTGGATCTAATTCCCAAATGGGGCCCACGGGGCCCCATTTGGGAGTCAGACTATGCCCCACCGCATCTGATGTCATACTAGGGTGTGGGGCGAGCAGGGCCGCAGCGGTGGCCAGACACAGCCAACCCCCTGGTCTGGTTCCACTAGTGGAGGGAAGTCCAAGTTTGATTGGAGCATAACCCTATGCTATTTTCCAGATTTAAATCAACTAACCAAAACCCTCCTGAAATGGCTAGTAGTTTCTCCTCTCTCACACACAGAATTGCACATCAGAGACCTCTGCAGAAGATTTAAGAGAGCAACAACATTAGGACACCCAGTCACAAGTCTTCCACATCTTGGGGCTGTTCACATGAGCAGCCCTACCCGATCTTGATCTCGGGTAGGGCTGCTTGTGTGGAGTGCTGGGATTGAGCCTGGGTAGCCCAGGCTTTTTACTGGCTTATACTGAGGTAAAAGTGCACCCTTTTACCACAGTCCCTGGTCATGTGCCAGCACAGGTGCCGGCAGCTCTGTTTGGGCTGCCGGCAGCCCATCCTACCATAGAAGCCAGGGGAAGGAGCGTCCTGGCTTCTAGACTGCCTTCAATGCACCGCACGAGCAGCATGGTGCATTGTGGGAATTCTAGAGGCCAGCCATCCTTTCCCTGGCCTCTCTCTCGCCACGCTGCTTGCTGTAGCAGCAATCGAATGGTGCAGCAAGAGTAAAACCTGCAGCTGGTCATGTGGGAGGAAGGTAAGAACACTCCTGCCTTTCCCCCCGCCCTCCTCGACCACGGGATTTATGGTCGTGTGAACGAGCTTCTTGTCATTCTCAACCATTAGATTCTAAGCCACTACCTGATATTTTCCAGGTTTCACATTGGTACAGAGCTTCAATAAGCATCCTTGTCCCATTCATGTAGGGTTGCCAGGTTACAACCAAACTGTTTCTCTTTTGCATTTCAGTCTATTGCAGAAGCAGGACAGAGCAGCCCCAGTTACTTCCTCTGCCTGTTCCTTTCACCCACTCAAGGCACTCCCCAAAATACAGGGAGATTAACAAGGAAGAGATCCCTCAGTCATCCTTCTCCCATTTCAGCAGCAGATCTAAAGGCAAATCTCCAGGTTGTTGCCTGGCAGCAGCCTTACATTCATGGAAATAGTACTGGCCTACTGACAGGGCTCCTGTAAGAGTTATTGAGATAATATATGTATCCATCCAGAGCCTTTGGATGGATAGGGCAGTATAGAAATGTAATAGATAGATAGATAGATAGATAGATAGATAGATAGATAGATAGATAGATAGATAGATAGATAACACATTGAAGACTTGAAATGTGATGTACCACCACTTCTTATTATTGGCTCCCATACCAGTACCACAGAGCAAAATGCAGGTAGTTGATTACCCACCCATTCTGCAGCGTGTATATAAATAGTACCATTGAGGCTGTTGCGGAACAGAGCAGTTCTGTTCTGACTTAAAGCTGTGCAGATGCAGTTGTGCAATGACTTTTATTGGTGATGATTCTCTTCTATTTAGCAGGGGGAGAGCAACTGGCCCTATCCAACCCCAGAACATCATCGCTCCAGGGGCTGTTGCTGGTATCTGCCTTATGTTTCTTTTTAGATTGTGTACCCTTTGGGGACAGGGGACCATCTTATTTATGTATTATTCATTTTTTTGTGTAAACTACTTTGTGAACTTTGGTTTAAGAGCAGTATATAAATATATTCGCCATCGTCATAGTATTTCCAATGGGTGTGAGTTGCACAACTTTTAAGTTGGAGTGGGACGGCTGTGCTCCACAACACCTCCATCTGTTTACATTTGCTGTGCAGTAAGTGAGCCACTATTTATTATCATTATCATTAATTATAGTAATGATGATTATCATTAACATAATCATCATCACTACTACCACCACCACCACTACTACTACTTTAGGGCATGTCAATTGTTATGAAAAACTAGCTATTGTGCCAATCTGCATCTTTATTCTAACAAAAACAACGACAACAAAAAGCGGTTTTCATGTATAAGTTGCATGAAACTACCCAATAGGACAGGACAGGAAAAGACAGGACAGGACAGGAAATGTTGTGCCTTCGAGTCATGAGCATGCTCTGGTGTAAAAAGTAGTGAATTGCAGCTTCTCTGATGGCAGCAGAAGCAGAGGTGGGGGCAGCACCCACCCCCAAGGCCTTTAGATCCAGGCTCCAAAATTCCCTAGGTGCACCTCTGGTGTCAACTCCTGGTGACTACAGAGCCATGTGGCTTTCTTGGTAGAATACAGGAGGGGTTTACCATTGCCTTCTCCCACACAGTATGAGATGATGATTTTCAGTACCTTCCTATATCGCTGCTGCCCGATATAGGAGTCTCTCATATTCTGGGAAACACACCAGCAGGGATTCAAACCAACAGCCTCCTGCTCTCTAGGCAGGTTGCTTTCTTCCCTGCTGAGCCATTAGGTGGCTCATCCAACATGAGGATACACATAATTCCAATGAAAATGAAATTGCATGTAGTGGGTTGATATTGGTGCCAGTCCATAACATTTTGCTATCTCAAACTGAGGACAAAATGATGCTCCTTCTCTTTAAACTGCCCCCCCCCCACATTCCTTCACTCTTTCAAATCTCTCCTTCTTCCTTCATTTTTTATCAATCTGGTGCCATTTTGCCTTCCTTCTTCTGCAAACCATCCACGGGAGAGGATACTGAATGGGCTACTGCATGAAGCAGCCTGCTTCGCCCTGCTTCATGATATGTAGGGCCAGCTGCAGCTGAGAACAGCTACGGCCTGTGTGATAGTGCAATTCTTACCTATAAGGCTGCTATATGGAAAAGAGCACCAGTCTCCTGTACCTTTAAGAGATTCACAGAAGAGGGAATTTCAGCAGATGCAGCTTGTCATGCATGGGAAAGAAAAGCTGCACTTGCTAAAAGTCCTTCATGCATCTCTTAAAGGTACAGGAGACTGGTCCTGTTTGCCATATGGCAGCTCGATTATTACTGAGTGATGACCAAGGGGCCTGTATTGGCATGTCCCAATGGTATCATTGCTGCTGGTTAGGGTGGAAAGAAGGAACTTCGCCTCTTTTTACAGTTGTGTATCAGTGAGTCTTTAGGCAAATTCAGGTTGCCATGCAAAAGCTGCACCTGCTGGAATCCTCTTTTACATACAACCATTACAAATATGAGTATGCTATCCTCCTTTGCATATGATTATTCTGTGGCTAGTTGAGATTGTAAAGGTGGGATTCAACAGCCACTTCTTATTCACAAACATCCAGATGCTAATGAAATACATTAGTTTCTCTTGGGTTCCTGCTGAAAAATTTATTTGAAGCATGCTTGGTTATATGTTATACAGCTGAAAGCAATAGTTACTGCTGTTATTACTACTTTGAGAGGAAAAAAGAGGTGGATACTGACTCCCTAAATATTTAATGTAAATTTTAAAATACAAAGACATTCCTAAAGGAATAAATATGTTGAGGCTGTAGGTAAAGTTATACATGCTGCGACTTAGTACAGCTATCCCTTGCCACCATGAGGGTTATGTTTCCACAAAACCCAGCGTTTGGCAAATTTGCAGTTGGTGGGGCATTCATTGAAACCAATGGAAACAGGAGGTTAGGGGAACTGTCACCACAAAAACACCTAAAAACCAAGCTCAAAATTTGCCAAAAATCATCCAAACTCCCTAAATATCACCAGGAGTCACCAAGAATCAACAAGAGTTACCAAGAGGTAGATTGAGCCCCAGGGGGAGAAAACAACCCCCCAAAATAACTCAAATGCACTTTCATTTGGTATCAGCAGGTATCAGCAAGAGTCAGCAAGTCACCAAACGAAATAAGCAGATTGAGCCTATGGAAATTTTTTGAACTCCTCAAAATCACTCAAATGTACTTTAAAATCACAAAAAAACCAACAGAATACAAGAAATCCAGAGCGCTCCACGAGGTGCCTGTAGATTCTCTACACCTTGATGCAGATCATGCGGCAACTCCCCGCATCATCATCAATTTTATTACAGCTGTTGGCCAGCATAGATAGAAGTAACAAATATATCCAGTACAACAATCAGTAAACAATTCTAAAACACAATAAAACAAAATACAATCACAGGCAACTCCCCCCAGCAGCACACAGTGGAAACACAGCAGTGAAAGCACCCATTAGAGCCCCCAACACATATTTCCCAAGTTCCCCCGACAACACATTCTGCACTGTGCAGAACATGCTTCTCTCTCACCTTTGCCTCTCTCTATCTCTCCTTCCTCTCTTCTTCTGCCTCCCTTTCTATCCTCCTTCTCTCTCTCTCTTTCCTCCACTTCTCTCCAACATCTCTCACTCCTCCTCCTTTCCCTCTTCTCTTTCCTGCCTCTCTTGTCCCCCAAAATTGCACCTCTCGCAAACAAAATCCCATGATAATTGTGCATACTTAAATCGTGGTTGACGAGACCGGTAGCAATTTCCTAATTGCGGATACTCAAAACCATGGTTGGGAAAACCGTGGTTGGCAAGGGATGACTGTATAAACCATCATATATATGGAACCTAGTTTGAGCCTTGTCTCCTGGTCAGTCATGCTGTGTTTCCAGTGTAGTGCAACCTGGCCTCTTGTAGAGAGTGCATATGTGGCAAATTCGCTGCAACACGTTTCCTAAGGCAACCTGACTGTCCATGGAGAGTACAAAGATCCACTAGCTTCGATATCTGGGCTGCTCACAGTTTTCATCTATCCTTTTCTTCTTCACAACAAGAAATTGCAATTTGAAGTTCAGTTGAGGTGAGAGCAAAACCTGCCTCATCACCCAGAATGTGGAGGTCTTCGGTGTCTGGAGCAGGGAAACATTTGCCCCATATCAAGTGAGTCACCAGTTTCAACCGCTCTAATTTCTTTTTCAGCTATCAACGGCTTCCATTTCCATCAAGTGAGAAAATAAACAAGCTCCCCCGCTCATTTCCTTTGACAGGAATGTTGCTAGTGTTTTATAACCAGTGTACATTGCAACAGGTGGATTCTCCAGCATCCACCTAAGCATTGACGAAGATGTTGCGAAGAATCACTCTTAGGCATCACACTATCTTTCAACCTCACTTCTCCAACTGTAAAAAGAGAATAAAAATGATCAATTGTTCGCAGATTGCCTGTAATGGAGTGTTTCACACCCATAGTATTTAGATTAGTCTTAAATTATTCAGCAAGGCAAGGAGTATGAAAATCTCCAACTTAGAGAACACGCTACTAAATAGGTCCAAGTTCACACAGAGTATTGTGCTGACAATTAAAAGAAGATGAACTTGAGGAACAAAGCTTCTGTTAAGTGTTTACTTAGATAATTTCTAGCAAAGCATTATAAAATATAGAACACAGACTAAAATATAAACCATCAAAATAGTACTGAATACAATGAAATTTAAATGAAAAGTAATTCCACAGTGCTCTAGCCTTAACTCAAAATCTGACCACAGCCATAATTTCATGCTGCCCTGGAGCCAGAGGAGTCTAAGACATCCTGATCTTTCTTTCTTCCTTTGCTTATTTATTTATTTAACAAACTATTTATTACATTTATATACCGCCCTATCCAAATGGCTCTGGGCAGGGCACAACAACAAAAACAAAACCCACCGATCAATCCCCTTAAAAACAATCATTACAAAACAATATAAAGACAGCATAACATCTGTTTAAAAACAATCATTACAGAACAATTTAAAAACAACATAAAGCCATTAACAATTAAAACAGTTAAAACAATTTAAAAACCCTGGAAGTCCAGGCCAAACAGATAGGTTTTAAGGGCTCTTCTGAAAGCCAACAATGAACTCAAACAATTGATTTCAGCTGGGAGTGCATTCCATAGGCCAGGAGCAGCTACAGAGAAGGCCTAGTTCCAAGTTGCCACCAGACATAATCAAAAATGAAAAATCCTAAATGGAAATGGAAATACATTGGGGTTGGGTTTTTTTTGGTTGTTTTTTTTGCAGAAGTCAAAAATCTGCAAGTACTCAAGAAACTCAGAGCACTTAGGCACAAACAAAGCACAAACCTCCAGTCATCTCCCTCCTCACCATTGTGATACCCCTATTACAGTAGAATGAACATGTCATATCTATGCGTTATATTCCTGAACATTTTTGTCCCTTGCCAGAAGTGAGTATGTGATTGGAATTTCTATGTGTTGATAAACCCTATCAGACACTTGGACACTTTGGCCTGAATTTGTCTGAGCTAAAGACTAGAGACAGCTGAGGGTGTCAATCCCTGCCCCCGCTCTCATCCCTCCATCCTAGCTTCTATGCTCTGACTAGGATAATGAAAGTGAAAGGAATGAAGAAGACCTGAATGCACAAATGGACTGCTCCTCACTTGGGACCCATTCATGTCTGTTGTGTTCAGCTCAGTCAGTACAACGAAAAGTGACAAATCCTTCCCTTTCCCTTCCATCCTAAACCAAATGTGCATCCCTAGACGTTATGATGGAACATAAAGAGGCAATCTCCTGAGGTATGTTGAGCCACAGCCATTTAGGAATATATTGGTAAATGTCAGCAACTGCAATTGTATCTACATGGGTAGCCACGGCAGATCTTGGATCCTTCCTGTAATGTGCTCTAAGTGACCCACTAATTAGTTTTCTCTAGAGAGACATGTTTTCATTTCCAATAAATTGGCCTTCGGTTCCATATCAGTCTTTTGCCATAACATGATTTATGCACATAGCAGCATGTGTCAAAATCTTTCATTCCAAGCATCCTGTGCTGATGGCACACAGTCCCGGCATGCTGCTCTGCTGGAGAGATGTGGGCTGCCTTTTTTGCTGATCTTTTCAGTAATTAGTTTTTGAAGGTTAATCCCATCAGGCATTTTCAACATTTAACAGCACACCTAATGAATTGTTGAGCAGTTTCAGAATACTGCAGAGTGGATACAGTGGTTGGGGGATAAAATATTAGAAAACATTTGCTCCAAATTCATTCTGCAAAATAATGAGGTCACCCTGGGGATTTGCTGAGCACCCCATATTATCACAATCATCTGCACTACAGTAACTCTCTAAGGCCTCAGACACAGATCAGGGGCACCTCAATTGTGATGAGCGCTATATACACATAATAATATCGATGACAAATAACATTTTTAAAACAAAAACCAGAAATGAATAGCCTGAAATGAAGAGATTCAACACGTGACAAGGTCACACCTTTTGAAGAGATAAGAAAATTATACATATCATGGTAAATATGCAGCAGAACACTTTGCAAAGCTTGTACTCTTAGGCAGAAGAGATCATTTCACTTTGCTAATGATTCCCAATAGTCTGAGATCATTCATCCAATCCTGTTCATGTCACACACACACACACACACACACACACACACACACACACACACACTGAGCTGAGGCCTTCCTTCTAAACCTTTGCAACCTTCTGCCCTATAGAATCCAGAGGAAAGAGTTGTGGTATGCAAGGACAAGACAATGGAATTGAATCAGGCATATTAACAGTTTAATGGAATCCTCTATAATAAAGAGCTAAAGCGTGATCCCGTGTCCCTGCCCGTGTCTTTCTCAGCCATTCTGGGCATGCGCAGAGCGCATGCCCAGAACGTCCGAGAAAGATACGGCCGCAGGGACACGGCGGCCATGTTGAGGGAGCAGCGGGCCAAGAAGGAACTACAGGGAGGGAGAAGCTGGGATCGGGGAGGGCGGAGGCGGCGGCGGTGGGTACGGCCGAGCGGCCGCGAGACTGGGCCCACTGGCGGCGGGTGAACTGAGCCCACTGGCGGCGGTGGCTGCTGCAGGGCTACTGGGGCCAATGGCAGCGGTGGTGGGGAGTGGACTGGGCCCACTGGCAGCGGCGGCCACACTCGGCCCCACCAGAGACGGAGGGAACGGGAGGCGAAGCTGGGCGGGGGAAAGAGGACCGGTGGGGTGACGATGGGTGGCGGCGTGGGAGGAGGAAGTGGGCGGCGGGGAGAGAGGGAACCCACCATGGCCGGCCATGGAGGTCCCGGGAGCAGGCAACGGCCGGAGGAGCTAAAAGCGTGCCCGAAAGGAGGAAGCGCAGCAGGCAGACTGACGATGAAGTGGGCAGCTCCGAGAGAGAGCTACTCCTGGGCGGGCTCCTCCTCCTTCTAGCGCTGACCACAGAGAGGAGAAAAACGGCGGGCGCAGAATGGACTACGGAGAAGGCAGAGACAGCAGCAGGGGGACCGGGAAGGGATCGGGAGGACTGAGGGAGGAAGGCAAAGACAGAGAGAGGGAGGGAGGGAGGGAGGGAGGGAGGGAGGGAGGGAGGGAGGGAGACAGGACAATAGAAAGACAGAAAGAAGGAAAGAAGGAAGGAGAGAAAAGAGAGAGAAGGGATGGAAAAGGACAAAAGAAACAAGGATGGAGGGAGGAAAAGAAAGAAAGAGAGAAGTAATGAAGGAAGGAAAAAGAAAGAAAAAGGAGAATGGAGTGAGGGAGAAGGACAAAAAAAAAACAAAAAACCAGAAGGGAGGGAGGAGCAGCCAGCCTCAAAGAGCGAGCCCGTTAAAGAAAGAAAAGAAGAAAAGAGAAAGAAAACAGAAAGATGGGAGTGAGAAGAGGTGGAAGAAAGGAAGGAAAGGAGGGAGAGGGAGAGGGAGGGAGAAGAAAGTAAGGAAAGGAAAGAGTGGAAGAGGGAGAGAAAAGGAAGGAATGAAAGCGAGAGAGAGAAAAAGGGGAAAAAGGGAAGGAAAGGAGGGCGAGAGAGAGGGAGAAGGAATAAAGGGGGGGGAAGGTACTAGCGCCCATTATTTTAACGGGCTTAAAAATACTAGTAGATATTATGTGCAGAGAAGCAAGTGCAGACTGCCTTCAATGTTCTTGCTGCTGGCTATTTGTTAGTCCTGCCTCTACTCCAGGACTGGAATACAAGTAACTAAAGCCCCATTCAGAAGCTGGCCTGGATCAAGGAATGGATTAATCAAAAAGATCACATGCCCCACTCCCACAACTCAAAACCAGTCATTCATGTGCATACGTCCTGATAGCTCAAGCAAGGTTCTATAGATCAAAAGGGTAGAAATCTGATTCCCTCTAGCATTAGGAAGACAATGGTTTTATCTCTGACCCTCTTTGACAGCCATGCCATAGAATCATAAATTTGGAGGAGATTTTGCAGCTCTCACTTGATGCAGAAAATTCAGAGAGAGGGAGAGAGAGCCCACTACTCCAGAGGTCCATTCACACATAATACATACTCATACAAGTGGACAGTATACACAGGTACAGATCTGTACACAGGTAAAGTCATTCAAATGTTATATTGAACGCAGGTACAAGAGTACGCTTCCTATCTGTACCATGAATTTCAAGGGCCTGTATCAAGGTTCACTTTTAAAATGAACACAGGTACAGTCATTCACACAAACATATGTGCGAGTGTCTGAATCAGGTTTGGGTAACTAATTCCTTTGTCAAACTGATCTCATCCTTCAGAAGTTTCTCCTAATGTTTGGCCAAAATCTATTCTTTTTTAACTTAAGCACTTTAGATCTAGTCCAGTCCTCCAGGGCAGCAGAAGACAAGTTTTCCCCACTTTTCTATTTGACAGCCCTTTGGGTATTTCATGTTCCCCCTTCTCCAGACTAACTATACCCAGTTCCTTCACTCTTTCCTCATATAACTTGGTTTTCAGTCCTAAAAAACCATTAGAATATTGCAGCAGCTTTTTCTGAAAAATGTTCTTCCAAAATCATGTTGGGATTATTGTTATTAAGAGTACAACCACACCTACACAAAATGGTACAGAAGATATGAATCCAGCCCTACTAATTGGGCAGAGAAGCAGCTTTTAACAAGTTGTCTTCTATTTAGGGAGAGGGCAGGAATAGCAATTGTCCCTATTAATCCCAGCATCTTTTCTAATGGGTGTTTCTCTTTTGTGTCTTTTTTGTTTTTAGATTGTGAGGTCCTTTGAGAGAGTGAACCACTCTTTTATTTATTTTGTTATGTAAACAGCTTCGAGAATTTTTTTGCTTAATGAAAACTGGGATACAGAGAGTTTTTACAACAACAATAATGATAATAATTGTGAGGGTCCACTACTCAGGCATTCAATCTACTCGATCTTGGCTGGTGGAGAAAGGAAGGTAACACTTCCATAGGAAACCTATGCCTTCCAAGAATTTCTAAATCCCCACAGTTCTATCATCTATCTATCTATACACCATCAAAAACTTCCATCTGTGGGCAGTTTACAGCAACATAAATTAAAACCTTAAAACAATTTAAAGCAACAATTCCAGTTTAAAAGCTTGAGTGAATAAATGTGTCTTTAAAAAGTGACAATTAAAAAGTTATCAGAGATGGGGAGGCTATTATTTTATCAGAGAGCACATTCCAGAGTCTCAGGGCAGCAACAGAGAAGGTCTGTCTTGTTGGGGGCACCCGTACCCCAACATTAGACCCAGAGGTACCAACCCAGAAATATATGGAATTCAGGCCTGTGTCTGATTTCATTTTATTAAGGAATGAATTAATGCCTGAACTCAAGGTGAACTGACACCCAGGTCTCATGACTGCCTCTGCTAACTGCTCTGTGAAGGAAAAGACGATCCAGCATTGTATTGTGAAAATGGGTACTCAAAGAAACACAAAGGCCAGGCCTGAGCAATCCAAATGCTAAAATCTAACCCATTATCAGACAATGCCTGGAAGAAGTGAGAAGCTGAGCTCTCACTTCCTCCTGCAAGGTCTATGTTAATCCTTATCAATGATTGCTCTGCTATGCCCAAAGGGAATGCCCAATTGCTGTCTATAGAAATTCCACTCTAGGTAAATGCACACAAAGGAAACACTGATAGATTTTAATTTTTACTTTACTAACACCATTTAACACCTTCTGGGACCAAGCACCAGAAATCTTGGGACAAGGGAAGATGCCCATTTGCAGCTCAGAGATGCAGATTTGCTTTGGGCAAAGTAGAATGTCGCCCCACTACCACCAAGTGGCAGCTTACAGAAGATGGGATTCAGATCTCCCTGGACTGAGCTAATATCCTGAATAATTGAAAGGCAATATCCAGAAGGTAACAGCAAATAGTCACCTTTTTGGGGACCCAGGAAGGGTGAGGATATTTTGAATAGACTCTATGGAAAACAAAGGAGGATACAACTATAAAGAATGAGGCTTACTGAACACAGTCGGCAATCTTGCCTAACAAGCATACTTGCTCAAGAACCATCCCAGAGTTTGCTGCTAAGCAACGGGACAACAAGCAGGAACTCTGTCCATGGACAGGAACGGTCTGTGACTTCTGCTGCGCAGTGAGAAGTCAAGACTTCCCCAGCCATGGTACTCTCACTCTCAGCCTCGCTCTGAGCAAACTGCCTGCTTGACCATCGTTCTCAAGCTCCTGTTTCCAGCTACAGCCTCTCTCCTTCAGCTGAAATCCCCACCTCTCTCAAGCCTCAGACCCTGGTAATATGCTGCTCCACAAGCCTTGGATCCCTCCATCCTTTCCCCTCCTTCTCCTTTCCCCTCTTCCCTCTACTAATTCCTGATCTCCCCAACTCATGCCAGTCCTTTCCGTCTATATCTGAATTATATTAGGCTCTAGGAAGATTAATAAACACACATATGTTAGTTAGGAATACTGGGTGAATGTTGTTGCTGGCTATGATTGAAATATTGTTAGTAATACTAATAGATTGTTCTGTTTCCTGCTCAGTTAGATTGGTGTTGTTATTCTTTTGTACTCAATAAAGCCCATTGAATCATTTAGGATTGCTTTGATCTCCTTTCTATCTTGCGCGCCCAGATCCTACATGGTCAACGTATAAAAGAACTAGTCACTCTGTGACACTGATGAAACAGGCCTAATTTTGTATTGCTCCTGAGCATATCTAGTATACAAATCAGGCTTGGTTCACTACAGTCTCTGTGTAGCCATCAGACGAGTTGGTGGCAACTGCAGACAGGGGCGTATCTAGGGTAGGGCAGGCAGGGCACATGCCCCAGGCGCCACTTGAAGGGGGCGCCATTCCTTTTAAAAAAAAAAGATGACTGCTGAAAACAAATGGCCACCATGCATGCTCAAATGGCCTCTGCAAGGCCCTAGGCCATGCCAGGCCTCGCAGAGGCCATTTGAGCATGTGCAGCAGCCATTTTGTTTTCAGTGGCCATTTAAAAAAAATAAAATAAATGGCCACTGCACATGCTCAAATGGTCCCTGTGAGGCCCTAGGCCTTGCCAGGCCACGCAGAGGCCATTTGAGCATGTGTGGTGGCCTCCAAAATGGCCACCATGCCAATCTTTGCAGGTCCGAACAGGCCCGGAAATCAGCCTAGGACAGGATGTGGCAGTGAATTAAGAGGCTGGTGGGGGGAGGGGGAACCTTTGCAGGGGCCCCCCAGACTTTAGGAAGGCCCCTGAAGGGGCTACAGGTAATTCTTTTTAATGAGCCCCAGCATACTGAAATTTGTAATTTTCCCGCATTTTTTGGTCTGGCTACATCCACTGCTAAATAGATTTTGAAATATTAAAAGATTAAAGAGCTTGAATTGTATTTTTGAGCTGATATTATGGTAAAATTATCCGAAAGATGGTGTCATATGTTTGGACAGGGGGCTCAATTTCAGTGCTTGCCCTAGGCGCTATTTTCCCTAGATACGCCTCTGACTGCAGACGAACTTCTCCAGGTGATCTCAATGGGCAATGGTGCTCATAGTGAAGAAGATGTTCTCTTTCTCTTAAATACTCTGGGCCTAAGCTGTTTAGGGCTTTATAGGTTATAATTTTATTTTATTTTATTTTTTTACATTTTATATCCTGCTCTACCTCCAAGGAGCCCAGAGCGGTGCACTACATACTTGAGTTTCTCCTCACAACAACCTTGTGAAGTAGGTTAGGCTGAGAGAGAAGTGACTGGCCCAGAGTCACCCAGCTAGTATCATGGCTGAATGGGTTTTTGAACTCGGGTCTCCCCAGCCCTAGTCCCACACTCTAACCACTACACCACGCTGGTATTTTGCCTGAAAACGTATTGGTAGCCAGTGTAATTATTTTAATACAGGAGTAATATGGTCTCTTTGAGATGACCCAGAGACCAACCTGGCTGCCGCATTCTATAACTGCAGTTTCTGGACTATATACAGGGTCAGCCCCACATAGAGTGCATTGCAGAAGACAAATATGGAGGTTACCAGTGTATGCACCACTGGCCACATTTGCACGTAATGCAGAGCTGGAGTTGAATGGGCCAGAGGTTCCCCAAGTGTGCAATGTATGCAAATTAGAAGTATGCATAAAACCGGCTGGCCCAGTTTGGTTTGAGTTTGAACTGGACCCAAACCAGACTGGGCACCCCTTGGAAACCAACTCCCCCCGAGTTTGGTTCAGTTCAGGGGAGGGTTTTTTGTGAGCTTTTCCTTAAATAAATAAATAAATAACCGCAGTTCCATGCAGATTTTGAAACTACAATAACAGAGACAGCGGCACCTGGGTTCATGGCTGCTCCATGGCTGCAGCGATGCTCATTGGCCTCCTCTCCACCAGCCCCACCCCTCCAGTCACCTATGCAGCTATGGAGTTACCCAGCAAGAGGAACACTGCCACAACCCATCCCAAGCTTGGCCAGCCCATCAAGCGGCAGAGTCACACAGAGTCACACAAGAGCATTCCCTCTCCCCATTCTGTCCCTTGCTCCACCCCCACCTGGAAAACAGGAGGGAAAGGAGGCAAGATGACAGGACAGGTACCAAGTGCTTTGCTCCCTGAGAATGAAGCAGCAATGTTCACAAGCACAAACTTGTTCACAAGCACAATGTTCACAAGCACAAACACTCCAGGTGGCAGCATAAGTAGGGCAACCCATCACAGCACTGAGAGGGGAACAAATGGCTGGGGGGGACTCCAACCAGCAATTTTTGAGCAGCCAAGTATGATTTTTTTCACAGAAAGGTTGGGGAAGGGGGCTTACTCATGAGCAGGGTCGGGCAGCAGGATCAGCATTGCCATCCCTGAGAAGGAAGATTCTTCATATGTGGTGGTGATGATGGATGCTGACCCGGGACAGACTGTTCTTGCTCAAGAGAGTGCCAGGCCATGGGTTCACCCCCTCACAACATGAAACTGGAGGTTGGTGAACCTGCAGCTTCAATTGTAAATTGTAAATTGCACTGCAGACATTTGTCCAGCTGTGGTGCAAAATGCTGCAACCCCTCCCCCAATCCCTTTGAAGCCTTGCATGCACCCAAAGGAGCCATGTGTCAGACCCTGGCCACATGCGTGGACTGCATGCAGGGAGAGGGCAGGGGTGTCATGTGTGGTGACAAAACAACCCTTATCCTATGGACAGCTATCTCACGAGAGTTCCAGGCCATGGGCACACCCCCTCACAACTCATAAGAAGCACCATCAGAGGGGAGAGAGTTGCCAAGCAGAATTGCTATTAATGCATGATGATAACACAACTCCTTCTCCCATGGACAACTCTCTCATGAGAGTGCCAGGCCATTGGGCTTTATACTGAGAAACTGCTCCCCCTGACTTGGCAGCTGTCAAACTGTGCCCCCTGCCACCCTGTCTGCCCATGTGGGCAAGTGTACCCTTGCTTGTGCCCCGAAATGGTAATCCCAGTCTCCTGGGTTTGATGGAAATTGGGTCTCACTTCCACGATTCCCTGCACTGGCAGATCTGCATATGGTGCAACACCGGACCAGACCCAGGAATTTTGAATGGGTTTAAATATCTGTCCACGCACCTGGTGTTCCCCCAGTCCACGCATGTGGCCAGGGTCTAATACATCACTCCTTTGGGTGCATGCAAGGCTTCCAAGGGAAGGGGGGTTGCAGCAATTTTTGCACCACAGCTGGATGGTGCAGTTGTCTGTGGTACAATTTACAATTTAAAATTGAAACTGCAGGTTTGCCAACAATTTCATGTTACATCTGATTTCGGCCCATGAGTCCAGTAACTGTGCCACAACAGATCCCACACCTGCATTCTGAAATGTTCATCATGTTCAACTTACATCATGTTGAGCTTCTGTTTTAGCTTTCATGTCTAGATTTGATAACAGAACAAATTAGTTATGCTTGAAATCCAGAATAGTGTCTGAAGTGTCAGTGCTTAATTTCTGAAATGAAGGGTGAACGGGGGAATCAAGTTTGCCTGTAAGCAATGTCCTCTCTCTTTATTGCTTATTTAACTTCATTACAACCTCATGTGTTTGTGGTCTGAGACCAGGCATGAAGAGCTCAAATATGGCCCAGGTCCCTTTCCTTAAAAGTAAACAAAACAAAATGTACTGTAAGTACAACGTATCTGCAAACTGCTGAGGCATTTTTGCTCTCTTGTATTCATTACCCTTGCACTGACCTGAAGTAAACACATAGGACTGGTTATTTAAAAGATAGCCTACCCTGACACAAAGGTGTGATTTCAGGGAATATTTGACTGCCGCCAGATAACAACTTTCAATTTACAAAATTTGATGGGTCAATTGACAAAGCTTCAAATTTGTCCTGGGCTCCTTTGACTGGAAGCAGAAACAAATGCAAAGAAAAAATGTTGGCTCAGGTCCTTCTGATGACAAACAGCCAGGTTTTCCCAGCACTAGCCCCAATACATATTTAATATCCACAACACTTAGCAAATCTTTATGCATAGTATAGCTCTCAGGAAAATCTAAAAGTACACGGCAATTAGACCCAGTAAATCTTATTATAATTTACATTCCATAACACCCATGCCCTTTGGCTGCATTGAGAAACTATATCACATTGAATGCTATATGGTTTTTTGGATGGATTTATTTCATAAGGCGGAATGAGGAGGCATTGACAAAACTGGGTCATGGCACTTTTTTATTTCTTATTTTTCTACCCAGTGAATAAGAGCTTGATATTTGAATCAATTACATTGTGCAATTGAATTTACCAAATGTGTAGCACTTTTCAAAATTTATTCTTCTTGGGAAGAAAGGAGTCTAAGTTGTGAGCCCTTTGGGGACAGGGATCCATCTTATTTATTTATTATTTCTCTGTGTAAACTGTTCTGAGCCATTTTTGGAAGGGCGGTATAGAAATCAAACAAACAAATAAATAAATAATATAAAATAAGTTGTCCAAGAACTGTTTCTTGGGATATTTTAGTGGGGTGGGATGCCTTCCACTTTTAACGCTAATGCTTAAGCACACGGGCCCAGTTCTGAGCTACTTTAGTCAAGAATTACGCATGCCCAGTGGGATTCCTCTCTTCTGTTCTTTGGACAGCAGACCCCTATTCCCTCAGAAAGTTCCCTTAGTAGTCAAAAAAGGAATGTTATGTGGCATGGGGGACGGGGACGGGGGATGTTTAAAAACTACAGTCCCAATGTCCCCTGTGGTCAGCAGAATGAGTTGTGTAGTTCTTTGGGTCCTAACCATTATTTCAAGTTATATCACCTTCAGTGCAGTCAAGTTCAAGTGGAGCATTTCCAGATGGGGCTTTTAGCTCACTTGTCCTCCAGAATGGAGAGTGTGTGTTCACACATCACACATCAGAATATCAGGAGACCCACCTACCCCAGTGGCCATGGTAGCACCCCAAAGCCCCACCCTGGCGACAAGTCTGCCTTAAAAAAAACAAAAAAAACCCCTGTTTCCGGCCCAGTCCAGCAGGTTCAGCTCGACCTTGAGCATGCTTGCACTTCCCTAGTCTGAAGGTTACAAGCCACCTCCAGCCTCAAAGGCAGGATGCCTTTGAATACCAGTTGCAGGGTAGTAACAGAAGGAGAGAGGACATGTCATCAGCTCTTGTCTGTGGGATTCCCAGCAGCACCTGGTGGGCCACTGTGTGAAACAGGATGCTGGGCTAGATGGGCCTTGTGCCTGATCCAGCAGGGCTATTCTTATAACTTCACCACCACTGCTGACTTGTCATTTAAACAGGCAGAGCAGCATGCCAAGAAGCTAAAGCAACCATTCAGGAGAGAGGGGGCACCCAGTGAGGGAGGTGAGGCTGCCATCCATGTCAGGTGTGGAGCCAGGATGCTAGGGGAGTGATACAAAGGGAGGATGGTGGGGCTGTGAGGACCTGGAGTGGCAAGCAAGTGAGGCAACGCCCATGGTGGCGGGCTCCCCACATTCACTGCCCTATGGCGTGGTTGCCGTCTGAGGCAATCACCTCACCTTGATGAACCACCCTTGGATCAGATTGCATAAAATATGGAGAGGTTTATGAATTCCACATATTCTGTATGTTTGCATTAAAAAAATATATAAATGTGTACATGATATCAGACCAGCTGTGTAGGTATGAAATACATGAAAATATTTGAAAATGCATACATGGAATGTGTGTGTGTGTGTGCGCGCGCCCCCTGCTAACTGGGCAATGAGGCACCTTTCTAAAGTGGTGATTCTCTTTATTTAACAGGGCGAGAGCAACTGGCCCTATCCATCCCTAGCACAGCATCCCTCCAGTGGTTGTTTCTGGTGTCTATCTTATGTTCCTTTTTAAAAAAAATTTGAGCCCTTTGGGGATAGGGAACCATTTTATTTCATTTTATTTGGGAACTTTTGTTGAAAAGGGGTATATAAATATTTGTCATATTAGATTTGTGTGTGGGGGGGGTGAGAAAACTGTTTGAGGACATGTAGCAGAAATGAGCAAAACATAAATAAAAGGAAATCAGATGAATTTCAGTTCAGAATGAAACTCAGCTGGAACTAATTTAATCACTCTACTCTCCCAACAGCCTCTGCAACAGGAAGCAAGAAATAGTTGCCAGCAGAGTTGGACCAATGTTTGTTTATATTATTTTTAAATTCTCTAACAGGAGTACAACAATTACAAGAGAAATGTGCAAACAGCAGGCACTGTAAATGTGATGCTATGTCAATTTATGTTAGATAATTTCCCAAGTCACCCTAAAACGATAGCATTAAGCACTTCTGCTCAAATTTTACTCCTAAAGCTTCCCAAAGAGCTATTTTTTCATGAGCTTACCTGCTGCGCTGTACCACATCAGCAACTGAATATTTCCATTGCTCCCTCAGCTTGCTCAAGAAAACACGTTGTCATAGGATCATGCCATTCACAAATTTCAGCAGCAAAAACCTCCTTGCAGCAGGAAGTCTGAAAAGGGAGCCTTTTTATCCCAGCTTCCCTGCCCTTCCATTCTTTGGACTCCTTTGCCCGCTTCCTGAATTGGATATAGCTGGTAGTTCTGCTTTGTGATGAAAAGGGACTTGGTGACATCTTCTCTTCGGTAATCCAGCTGTTGTAGATATGTCATCTTCCCATGAATTTGCTTCCTACAGTTAGTTTGCATTGTGTCATCCAGGCTTGCTTAACCAGGATTTTGCAGACAAGGTGCCTATCCTGTTATAATCCCCAACATTGACTTTTACACAGCAGATTATGAATGACTTTGTTCTGTGCTTTTCTCATAATCTGTATTACAAATATCAACACAGGAGATTAGTGTTAGGTTAAATAGCCCAGTACAAAAATCCACCTTAAAAATCCTGTAGGTAAGATATGAGTGTCCCTACTAAGCCTCAATGTCAGAAAATGAGATACTGCAATAGAATAGAGGCAGAAGTCAGAGAACAGTTTGGCAATTTATATTTGCAGAAGACTATAGACTGTGTTACACAATATTTCATTTAAACCCATTAGAGTTATTCATAGAATATCTTTCTCAAGAAGCACAAAAATGTTGG
Organism: Hemicordylus capensis; assembly: GCF_027244095.1. Lineage (NCBI taxonomy): Eukaryota > Metazoa > Chordata > Lepidosauria > Squamata > Cordylidae > Hemicordylus > Hemicordylus capensis. The sequence continues at coordinate 140,517,973 of NC_069661.1, forward strand.
CTCATCCGGGGAATAAAATCCAGAAACAACCATGGCATAATACCTGTATTGGGACCACCTAAAATGCCACAATATAGTGAGAAAGTCCAGTCCTGTTTCCCAAGACTCTTGTTCACATGCTGGATGGTAAGCCAAACAAACAAACAAAAACAGCAGAGCTGTGTGTGTGGGAGCTGATCCTGGACTGGAGCAGCAAATGTTATGCAGACCTTTTCAGGTTAAATTGTGCTTGATGTAGCCCTGCCCACCCCACCCAGCAAAAGCAGGCTTGCACCACAGGCTAGTAGCCTTTGGGCCAACCTCAGCTCTGTTTTGCAACCTCAGCATGGTCTAACACGGTAGTTCCCAACCTGGGTTCCTCCAAATATTGCTCAACTACAATTCCCAGCATCCCCAGCCATAATAAATTGTATCTGGGGATGCTAGGAGTTGGGAACCACTGGTCTAACTTAAAAATGTGTTTGTAACACCCGCTCTTACAAAGTACATGCCTGGACTTTCCCACAATGCTCAGGAATAGCTTTTTCTCTCCCTTTCCATTTGTGTGTGTGTGTGCCCCTCACCAATTAATAATGTTGTGTGTTTTGCCATGATATACCAAACTGGCTAGTTGCTATTTGAAGCCTCATCTGCACAGGAGCTCCATCTGAGCAAGTGAGCCTATTCAGATTGAATGTTCAGGCCCTATATTGCCTAAGCCCCACTGTCAAAGAGCTTTGTGATTAGCTAGCTACTAGTTTGTTGATCTACTGGAATATGCTGATTTCAGTGAATGGTGACTCTAGAAACTCAGGCAGGACGCTCTCCAGATCCCCCTAGTTACTTAGGACACTATGCTAACTGTTCAAAGAGGCACTTTTTAAAGTGGTGATTCTCTTTATTTAGCAGAGGAAGTACAACTGGCCCTATCCACCCCCAACAAAGTATCCCTCCAGTGACTGTTAGGAACATAGGAAACTGCCATATACCAAGCCAGACCATTGGTCCGTCTAGCTCAGTATTGTCTACACCAGGGATTCTCAACGTTGGGTCTCCAGATGTTATTGGACTTCAACTCCCATAATCCCCAGCCCCAGTGAACATTGGTTGGGGATTATGGGAGTTGAAGTCCAATAACATCTGGGGACCCAACGCTGAGAATCCCTGGTCTATACAGACTGGCAGCGGCTTCTCGAAGGTTGCAGGCAGGAATCTCTCTCATCCCTATCTTGGAGATGCCAGGGAGGAAATCTGGTCAGATGCTGTCCCCAGAGCAGCTCAATCCCTTAAGGGGAATATCTTTCAGTGCTCATGCATGTACTCTCCCATTCAAAGGCAACCAGGGCAGACCCTGCTTAGCAAAGTGGACAAGTCATGCTTGCTAGACCAGCTCTCCTCCCATAGAGGAGGAGGTGTCTATCACTTTTCTTTTTTGATTGTGAGCCGTCTGGGGACAGGGATCCATCTAAAGTACATCCCTACGTATGTACTTACGTATTATTTTTCTATGTAAACCACTTTGGAAACTTTTTTTTTTTGAAAAGCAGTATATAAATATTTGCAGTATTGGTAGTATTCAGGCTCCCTTTCTTTTAAAGCTATAATCACTGGACAAAAGAGTATATAAAAGGAATGTCCTCTGATTTTTATTCATACAAATATATTCTAAAGGGGGGGGGGATGGCTATCATGTAGCTTAACAACTCCAGCACCCCTATGGTTTTAAATAGGAATTCTAGAAGTGTACATCCTACGTTGATTGCTGTTTGAAGCAGAATGCTGGACTAGATTACCCTTGGTCTTTTCCAGAAAGGCCATTAATTGCCTTTCCCTCACTAATTAATAACTTAAAGCTTTAGTTGATTCATATGCTAATTAAATCTTACTGTCAGGCACTCAGGCACAGGTTTTGCCAAGTACTTGCAGCAGGCAGGCAGCATCAAACAGGTATACTGGCAGCACATCTCAGAAGGATAATCCAGTGACTATCAGCATCAAATTGCCCAGGCTCAGGGAGAGCAGCAAATCCAGAATTTGTGGAGCAGGCAGTGACATAGAATTGGCTCTTTGCTCTCATCTGATTTCCAGGACAAGAAGCATCCTAGGCTGCAATAGTGATATCCTTCTTTGAACTGCTTAAAGCTTCATCCTCTCACCAGCATCCCTGGTAGTACAGGGAACCAGAAACCAGTGCGTGAGCCTCAGGTTCACCAACTGATTTGAGCACCTGATATTCATAGCCTTCTTATTTTTGGCTTCTTGTCTCCTTAGACTTCTCCAGTGGATATTTGTTTGTAGTTAAAGTGGGGGGAGATGTAATCACATCCAAGTGTCATTTGGGGATATTCAAGAAGCCCCCACTCCACCTCCCAAAAGGCATTAATCCTTCCATCTTAACTAGAAGTATGGATATTGCCACAGGAAAATAGCACCAGGAGAATATTTGTGTGTTCACCTATTAAGATAGAACATACGAAGAGAACACAAGCAATAGCTTGATCAAAATAGTCAAGTCATAAAGACTTGACTATTAGTACATACAAGCCATACAGGCTTGACTATTTCATCAAGCCTGATGAAAATAGTCAAGCCCTTTATTAAACAGAACTGAGGCCATAAGAATTGTCCTGTTGGACCATACAAGGTCCATACAATCTAGCATTCTTACTAGCGAGATATCTCAGGACATGCACAAGCAGAGCAGTGAAGGAGGTGGTGCAACAGTTCATCCTCAGCTCCTGGTGTTCCAAGGCACACACAGAGGATCAACTTAGCCTCTGTACATGGATATGCTCTATACATGGAGGTTTCATTTAGCTGTTATGGCTAACAGCCATTGATAGACCTAACCTCCATGTATTTGTCCAATCCTTTCTAAAGCCAGTTAGGCAAGGCCTAATATGTTAGGCAAAGCCAAATATTGTGCTAGTGAATGCCATAATTTAACTATAGGTGAAGTCCTTCTTGTGAATCCTCAACCTAACACTAACTGGATTCATTGGGGCTGTTTTGGATAATACTTCTTCAAATGGCCCAACAACAGCAGTAAGGTTATGTGTTTGCCATATGCATGCACATCATTTCCCCTTCCCAATGTGTGAGGGCACTTTCCCGTTATTTTGGGATGGTAGTTGTTCTCCTCTACACATGCTAAGCTAGTATGTTTGGTGTAATTCATATGAACTACCTGCCCCATGCAATTAGGGAAAGACAGCACGGAATGCTGGAAGGAGAGAAGGGCATGTATGCTCATAGCACACATATGACTCTTATGTACAGTATGCCGGAGGGCACTGTCATATTTGAGTTAGTGCTTTTTGGACCTCTTCAGGTCATGTAGAGTTTGTAGATTTTGGGTGGAGCTTTTGCAGAGTTTTAGTTGTAGCATGTGTGGACTTAGAGTAGCCGTGTAGACAACTAGCCACCCCACACAATTAGGGAAAGACAACCTGGCATGATAGGAGAGTAGGAGAACATGTGTGCTCATAGCATGCATGTGACCTTATCATGTATGGTTGGACTGGTCAGGGAAGTATTGCCTTGGGTTAGCTCAAATTCCTTTATTATGAGAGCAGAAGAAATATTTTCTTCTCTCCATTACATTCAAAATTTTATAAACCTTTCTAAACTAAACCCAGATTAGTGGGAAATAAAGGTACCTTATACTATGTCCTTTTATTCTTCCTGTTAACTATTTCTTAATTATCTGATTTTTAAAAAAATTATGCAACACATTATGCAACATCTATAGGAAGCACTTCTCATAAATGTGCACCTTTGGTATCAGATCATTGAGATTATTGCTTGCTATCCTTGTGTCTCTTTAATTAACACCTTTCCCCCACACACAGCACATTCTAGAAACTGTTATATTATGAAACAGCAAGAGGAATAATGATATGCAGCATGAAATAGTTACTTGAGCCTTGAATAAACTGTTGCTACCCTTAGAGGCTGTAAGAGGCTTGAAATTGACTTCTGGGGACACCTGAGAGAAAAATATGGCTATGAGAATCCAAGGAATGTCTATCTATCTAGCTATCTATCATATTTCTATGCTGCCTGATATATACATCTCTAGATGGTGTACAAAATTTTAAACTGCAGTAATAACAGTAATCAAAAAAGTAAAAACAGATTTAAAATCCACAAAACACAATAAAACCAATCTCATTTAAAAAGTTGTTAAAACAGATTATTAAAATTAATTCCAGTTAAAAGCCTGTGAGAACAGGTACATATTGAGGGTCTTCCTGAAAACAAACAGAAAAGGAGATGAAAAGCCTTTTCACAGTAATGAAAGCATTTCAGTTCTTGAAACACACACCCACATGCACACGAGCACACACCCATGCACACACACACACTCCACTCAGAGATGACACAGATGACTGTGATGACTTTATGATAGGGGTCACAGAGGTCTCAAAGCCATGAGGAGTAGCAGTTGTCTCTGCAGTTATTGACATAGAAGCAAATGACAATGTATGGAGGGAGTTATGGCTGTGACACTATGGCTGGGGTATGGCACTCACCAGCAACCCAAGCTGTGGTATGAAAATTAAAAAGGACAAGGTAAGCACATGTGCAGGGTAGGGAAACAGGACAGAGTCATGCCAAGGCTGCTCATGCATGTGCGCACCCCCCACTCACCCCCATCAATAGGAGGGGCTGCCGAGCTCCCCCCTTCCCCAGGCTGGGACTCCCACCACTGGCCACCTGCAGCTGCTGCCAGCCACCTCCTTGTGCTGCTTGCCCAGCTCTGACCATTCTTCCTCCATTGGCCAGGCTCCCAGCCTATGCACCAAAGGAGAGCAGTCTGGGAGCAAGTCGGCAATGGAAAGAGGTCACACACAGTGAAGGAGAGAAGCAGTGGTGGTTGGAGGTGGTTGGTGGCTGCTGTGGCAGGAGCCCTGGCCTGGAGGAGGAGGAGAGGGGTGAGCTTGGAGGCCCCTCCCAACAATGGGTGGGGGGATGAGTCAGAGTGCATGCACACATGAGCACGTGTGCCAGCATGGGGGGGGAGGTCCCACCGCAAGTGGAAAGTAAACACGGGCCACTCTCCCCTTACAATACCCCTGTCACAGGGCACCGGCTTAGTACTCAGGGAGATGTATCTGGGCTGTACTACTTCAGACAGCAGGTGGGGATTCTCTGACATGACTGAATGCTCAACCATTTGAAAAAATGGCTCCACATAGATATTTAAAACTAGAGGCAGCTTCACACGACATGGCAAGTAAGGTGCCACCAAACATTGGTTCCTGGCAAGCCAGCACAAGTGGCCAGTTGCCCCACTTTCACAATATCAAAACACACTAATGCCAGGTGGCCAAGCAGTACCCAACATCCAGCATCTATAACCAAAGATTCAAGTTGGATGGTAGATGTTGGACAGTGAAGGGAAGTGCTGCCCCGCCACCTGACATTGGTGGGTTCAGAACACACCAAAGCTGGGGAACCAGCAACATGTGCTGGGAGCATGTCTCAGGGGGAACCAGAGGTGGGCAGCACCTTGCTGCCCTGTCATGTGAAGCTGCCCTACACTAGGGATGTGTAAACAGGTTCAGTTCTGAACCTGTTCAACATTGGCTCATTGGGCATGCACAGCAGCCTCCAAAATGGCCTCCACAATGGAGGGCAGGCCTGGAATGGGCCAAAGACCACCTGAACCTGGCTATTTGGGCATAAATGGAGGCTGGTGGGGGGAGGGGGTACCCTCCCCACACACATACACCCGCAGTTACGGCAGTGCCCCCTGGAGGGGTTCATTCATTCATTCAATTTTTATACCACCCCTCCATAAAGGATCAGGATGGTTGTGTATGGAGGAATGTTCAGTCATATGAGCACCCGACAGCAGCCTGAAATGCTGCAGCCCAAACATACCTCAATGAGAATTCGGTTTATCAACTCCGTGAAAACTAGGCCATAATAGCTGTAAGATACCATGGTCAAAGGGCACAGAAGTTGCTTTTGCTTGATATTCATTTGCTTCCTCTCCTGGGTTTTCTCCCTGTCAAGTGTTACTTACAGAAAAAGTGCAGAGTTTCCTTCAGATACATGCATTTTTAATCTCGCCTTCTGTAGTTCTATGATCTAAGCTATCCTGCGTATACAGCCCTCACCTACTTCTTCTCCCAAAGGGCCTATTTAATAGTTTAAACTCTCCAGAATTTCATCTCCTGTCCAGTGCAAATATTTCTCCATCTATTAAAAAGAACTCATGATATTTTAATGATATTGAGGTCCTCAACTGGTACTCTGTCTGGTTTTGTCCATTCATATCCTGGATTTTGTGACTTGTTTCTAGGGACTTCAGAAAAAGTTGTTCATGAGGAAATTACTTCTGGCTTCACAAGGAAGAGAAGATCCAATATATGCACACTCCCTTCTGGTATAATCAATCCTCTATATCAAACAATGAGCCTGTTCACATGAATAGCCCTACCTGACTTGCACAGCCCTACTTGGGTAGGGCGGCTCATGTGAAGTTCCAGGTTCATGACCAATCCCGGTACTGCCCCACTGGGTAACTGGGGATTGATTGATTGATTGATTGATTGATTGATTGATTGGGTGCTGTCAAGTTGGTGTCAACTCGTAGCGATCACATGGATAGATTCTCTCCAGGATGATCTGTTTTCAACTTGGCCTTTAAGATCTCTCAGTGGTGCATTCATTGCTGTCGTAATTGAGTCCATCCACCTTGCGGCTGGTCGTCCTCATCTTCTCTTTCCTTCCACTTTCCCCTGCATTACTCAAGGGAGCTGGGTTTTCGCATAATGTTTCACAAGTATGATAGTTTGAGCCTGGTCATTTGTGCCTCAAGTGAATATTCTGGATTGATTTGTTCTATGATCCATTTGTTTGTTTTCCTGGTTGTCCATGGTATCCTCAAAAGTGTCCTCCAGCACCCAAGTTCAAAAGCGTCAATGCTTTTTCTATCTTGCTTCTTCAAAGTCCAGCTTTCACATCCATAGAGTGTTATAGGGAAAACCATTGTCCAAATGATTCTAATCTTTGTAGGTATAGACATGTCATGGCATCTAAATATCCTTTCCAAGGCCTTCATTGCAACCTTACCAAGTGCTAGTCTGCTGCGTATTTCTTGACTGCTGGATTCTTTACTGTTGTTGGTCGATCCTAAAAGGCAAAAGCTATCCACCACTTCAATGTCTTCATTATCATTTCTGAGGCTGCTTGCTGTACCCATTGTCATTAGTTTAGTCTTCTTTACATTTAGTTGTAATCCCTTTTTTCCACTGTGCTCCTTGACTTTCATTAATGCAGACCATCCACAGGACAAAACAGAGAGGGTACCTAGAGTGCCTGGCTTGAAGGGCAATCCCACAATGCAATGTGCTCCTCGTGCAGTGCATTGTGGGATTTCTGGGGGCTGGGTAGCACCTCCAGAACGGTGCGCCACACACAGTGGCAACTGTGTGTGTGGCAAAGTGGCATGGCAAGCAGCTCCAGGAAATTGTGTGGGGGAAGATAGGTATGCACATGCCTCCCACCCCTCAGGCCTCCCTAGCCACCAGGGCTTTCGGTTATGTCAACGACCTTATGTAGTAATGTGGAACCAAATTTTTACAGTTTCACATTTTGTGTTAAAACTTGTATTTTTCAAGGAAGAGTCTTTTGTCAAGTTGGTATGCAAATTACATGGAAATTTACAGCATTGTGGCTTTTGCAGAGCTCTCTGAGGACAGACAAAAAAGAAAACGTGTCAAGGGAGCTGATGAAAATATATCCAGAAAAGGAGATATTTTTCAACCATAGCAAAACTGGAACTAAAAAGATCATTTTGGTTGAAATCTAATAAATATTAAAAGCAAGCAAACTAATCACACACACAAAACACACACAACTAAAGTAGTAATGATGGTGCTGTGCATGAATTCAGCTCTGGACTGACATCATGAGGTCCAGGCCTGTCCAGCCAGTTAACCCCTTTGAGTGATAGGGAGGGATGTGCAAACAGGTTCGAATTCGGACCGGTTCGGTGCGAAGGTTCGAACTTGGACCAAACAGGGCATTGCATTGGCAATGCTGGTCCGAGTTTGAACCAATTGAGCCTGGTTTGGATCAAACAAGTTCGAAGAGGCTTGAAGGCTCAAACCTCCATTTTAAGTCATAGACTCCATTTAGTGTCATTTGTCTTGCTTGATTTCATTTGTCGAGCTCCTGCTTCCCTGATTGCCCAGATGTCTCAGGCTCTCTGATAGGCTTTCCAGTGGTGCCTGGCCTTGAGAACTGGCACCCTATTGGCCAGGGGGGAGGGCAAAGTTGGGATCACAAAAAAGAGGGAGTTTCAAGTTATATTTGAAGGCAAGCCCTGGCCTTGCAAAAATCACTCTTGCTGCTTGCTGTTGCTGGCTGCTGCTGGTGAGAGAGTTTGGTTGCAGACTTCTTGTGCCTGCCTGACTCTGTGCCAGTGGGATTGAGGTTTCCCGAGTCCCAATTTCCCTGGCTAAGTGTGTATGTGTGTGTGCTGCTGCGGCTGGATTTTTTGTTTTCTGAGTGATTGTCTCTCCTACTCTGTGTCCATTGCCAGGGGGGCCACCAGCCCTTTGGCCCAAGAGGCCTCTTTGGCCCATTTCCCTGGTTCAGCCCCCTGCTCCCCTCTTCACCCTGGTTCACCCCCCCCCGCACCCGCCCTTCCTTTTTGCTGTTATCTCTGACTGGCTACTGCTTTTAATTCTGGGGTGAGTTGAAGAGTCCTCAGCTCAGCAGCATCAGTTGATTTATCTCATTTTGGGTTTGTTTGGGTGGTGGGATTCCTTGTTTTCTCTGGAGCAGGTGCTTTTCTTTTTTAACCCTCTTCCTGCTGTGCTTAGCTCACCACCTGCTCCAGACTCCAGTGCAGCCTCTGCCTCCCCACTGTCCTCTTTCCCTGCCTTCCTTTTTTCCTCACCTATCCCAGCACATTTTTTCCACCAGCTTTTTGTTTCATTTTATTCAGTGTTTTTTTTAAAAAAAATTGTTTGTTTGGGTAGCTGGAAGGCTGTCCATTTTGCCCTCCCCCATGCCCTGGATGTGCCTGCCGACTTCCAGCCCACCACTGGTCAGGTAAGGCATTTCCCCCCTGACCAGTGTGTGGGGGGCAGAAGATTCTTCAGGACAATGAGGGGTAAATGGTTTCTGTTTTGTGCCCCCTTTGTCCTTAGTTTTTGTTAAATAGGGCCTCCTTTCTTGATTGGGTTGGGTGAGGTATTTTTTCTGTGCTTTTCTTTGCAGGTTCTTTCTTTCTTTCTTTCTTTCTTTCTTTCTTTCTTTCTTTCTTTCTTTCTTTCTTTCTTTCTTTCTTTCCTTCCTTCCTTCCTTCCTTCCTTCCTTCCTTCCTTCCTTCCTTCCTTCTTTCTTTCTTTCTTTCTTTCTTTCTTTCTTTCTTTCTTTCTTTCCTTCTTTCTTTGCAGACCCCCCCTTAGTTGGCCCTCTAATTGTATTTGTATTGTGTTGTTGGTGGTGGTGGAGTGGGTAGGTACACGGGTGGGTAGGTACATGGTTTAATTTAGGGGTTTTTTGGATAGGGGTTTTTTGTCGTCCCCCCCCATCCTAATTTTTAAAAAAAACATATTTTAAAAGCCCACAGAGGTAATGTCTGAGAGCCCTGTGGTAAGCAAGGTTCACAGCAGCGTGGCAGGCAGAGGTGGGAGGGGCTCCTCAAGCTGGTGCAGGAGGTCAGGGTATGGGGCAGGGTAGACACTGGCATGGGTCCCACAGATCCACATCAGCAAGTTCTTTGCCCCAGGTGAGGTCCTGGTGTGAAGGCTCCTCCTATCTGGAGAAGCCTGCTGCCACTGAAACAGCAAGTCCATCAACAGGTGCACCATCAGTGCTGTTGCCCTGTGCGTAGCCTGGCAGAGTGGGGGGCTCTCCTGCCAGGGAAGTTGCTTCCATGGTGGGGGCGGAGGGCAGCGGAGGCAGTGCAGCCAGATTTTCCCTCCCTCTTGTGGCCCTCCCAATGCTCCTCTCACCACTTATCAGTCTTCCCTGAAGATGCCCAGGTCATGGCAGAGTCCAGTTCTCCCAGTCTGGATCCAAAGAGGAAGGGTCTGTTGCCAAGGCAGAGGTGCCCCCTCAGCTGAAGTTGGGCACTTCTTCCAATGCTCAGGGCAGAAGGAGGTTGGTGATGGCAGTGGGCGACCACCAGTAGCCCCCCAGCACCGCCGTTACCAAAGAGGCCCAAGAAGGCATCTAAGACCGGGGTTGTTGAGAGGCTGGTTGGTGTGTTGGGAGGAGAGAAGTACATCCTGTCTTCTCTCTGTAACCCCCACCATCAAGAGCATAGGAACATAGAAACATAGGATGCTGCCATATACTGAGTCAGACCATTGGTCTATCTAGCTCAGTATTGTCTTCACAGACCAGCAGCGACTTCTCCAAGGTTGCAGGCAGGAATCTCTCTCAGCCCTATCTTGGAGAAGCCAGGGAGGGAACTTGAAACCTTCTGCTCTTCCCAGAGGGAAGATATTCCCTGAGGGGAATATCTTGCAGTGCTCACACATCAAGTCTCCCATTCAGATGCAACCAGGGCAGACCCTGCTTAGCTAAGGGGACAAGTCATACTTGTTACCACAAGACCAGCTCTCACGCGTGGGCAAGACCAGGCTTGGCTTCGTTAGCCCAGTTGTGGTTGCACGTGAGAACAACTTCATTATCACCTTTTATGGGTGTGTGCACACGTTTTGAGAATGATGCACTTCAAGAGCCACAAAATATGATGCTAATATCAGGATTATTTCATAATATGTAATTTATTCATATTTGGGTAAATTGCTTAATAATTTGCACATTCATGTAGCACAGCACAGTGGTTAAAAGCTCGCTTCCACTAGGAAATCCTGATTCAGTTTAGCCTGCCACTACTTCTCAGCTGAACTCCATCTGTAATATGAGGATCGTACTGCTGGCCCACCTTGCAGGTCTGCTGAAGAGGTTACAGATATAGTGAATGCAAAATGCTTTGTGCACTTATCTGGGGAGAAACAGGATATACATATTGACACTAATCTAAATTGCTCCTAAAATCATCAAACAGATTAGGGCATTTTTCTGCTTTTCAGATTCTTGCTCTCAATACTTCAACAGCTGATAAAATGAAGGGCTAAAGAGATTTTTAAAAATTCACTTTTCAAAAGCACTCTGCAGGCAATGCAAACCTTATTTCACCAGTGGAAAGGGATATGTTTCGTTGAAGGATTGCCCCTCTTAACCCAAAGCAGACAGAGCTGCAAGATCTAGCACTTGCTTCCATTTGTTGCTCCTGCTGGGCAATAGGACCTGATTGGTGTAAGGCCCACAGATGGTTGCCAGAGTTATTTCTGAATTCTGTCTGAGGCTGCCAAATCTGTAACCGATCTTGTGGGCTGGAATTCAATCTGCATCTTTATTGTTGGAAAAACAAAATAGTCTATACTGGTTCCTTACTGCCAGCTGGTGTTTCATTTTCTGACACAGTTCATCTTTATAACCATATGTTTTCTCAACCATCCCTGTCTCATACAAAACAGAGTCTAAAAATAAAAATCTTATGCCATGGAAGATTTAATCCACCACCTTCAACAACCATTCTTATCACATTAAATGAACATGTTTACTATTTACATAACAAGTTTATAAAATATATAAAGCAAACCATAGGAGTAGGGTTCTGCTATCTTTATTATTACCATTATTTTCATTGCATGTTAAAAATTACTCACATTTAGAACTTGCTATTCCTAGAATGGAGGGTGGCATACATGGGGGTTATTCCATTTTATCCTCCAAAAAGCCCTGGGAATTCAGGAAGGCTGAAAGTGTGTGACTAGCCCAAGGTCACTAAGTGGGCATTTGAATACAGGCCACCCTAGTTAAGTCCAGCATGTTACTGATTGCACCACCCCAGAAGATAGAGTACAGTTATTGGTCATATCCCTTCTGTCATTTTAAGAAATGTAATACAGTCACAGTTACGCCTAAGGTTGCATACTTAGGAGCGAGATTTACTTTATGTAAACATGAGCATCGTAGGAATACATGAAGATGCTTACCACAAATGTTCATACTTGGATGTTTAGCTCAAGATGTGTGGCTCAAGAAGAGACCACATGTCAGAGTGAGTCCCATAATTGACTCCCAGAACCTGCCTTAAACTTCCTTGGTATGGTGAAACATTTGAGTGGAACTTCTTGATCCTGTACGCGATTATGATGAAAAATACATTATACGTTTTGACCATTGGTATTGTCACCAAATAATACAACTGAGAGATCACTGATGACTACCATAATGGTAGTTGAGTTTGCTCTGGTTTTCTGTTGGCTGGGGCTGCAGTTTCAGGCATTTGGCGCTACATTTGCTAAAGAGCTGATTAAGTATGTCAGTGCAATATATGCGATTATTTTTATTTATGCATGTATTTATTGCATTTGTATACACTGCCTTTTATTAAGGCAGTGCCAGTATTAAAAAGACTCTGCCAATATTAAAAATAAACAAATTACATAAGAGTTACAAGTATTGTTATATCAGACTATTGATGTCCTCAGCTCATGATAAAATACATCAGGAGTGTGTTTTATACATCATAAAAATGTGTGTTAAACTACTTTTTTTAAAAAAAGGAAATGCCTTTGATCTTTAAAATGGTAAACTATCCAGTTTCTCAGACTTGAAGTTGAGCGTGAAGTTAATCGTGAGGCCCATGTCACCCAAATGTGCATTGAGAAGAAAATGTGTAAGGCATGGAGGCCTTGATCCAGGGACTCTTGCAACAGGGCTCAAAGTGACTCCCTCCCAGCTGCACTACCACAGCTACATCCAGGCAGATATCAACAGAGGTATCCCATCAGAGCGACCAGCATCCAGGCAGAGAGATCAGCCTGGTCTCTGCTGCACTGCAGTACTGCTGATATAATGGTAGTAGCAGCAGGTATGGTTTTAACTTTCTTTTCACAATATTGTTCACCGAGTCCTGAAAGTGTCCTTGAAAAAGAACTTTTCTGGCACACATTGGGCTAGATAAAGCTGCCTGTAAGGCATCTGAGGCTCTCCTCTCCTTCTTTGTTTCTTCAAAAGGTGCCTCCACCCTCCTTTTTTCTTCTGCTTATATATCATCCAGAAATTATATCAGCCCAGGGGACCCACAGAACTACTAGGGGCTTGGCTGGCTCTCTATGACAGCTACTCCAGGCTTGTTTTGTTAGCATGAGCAAATTGTCTAACCAAGAAGCAGCTTCAACTACCGTTGCCTATGCTTTGCCTACCTAACCCAATAGCTCATCATCAGTCCATGCTTGGCCATACAGAACCAGCGGGGATGGTGGCTCAAAGGTGGGGGACATACCTTTAAGGGCAGGGGAGGGTGCCCTTACCCCCTCCCACCACGTTTTCCCCACTGGCGCTCCATTTTAAAAGTGTCTGCCAGAGCGGCAGCGAACCTCCCTGCCACCCCGTGTCCTCTTTGTCCAGAAGTAACAGGAAGTACTCAGCATGCATGCACACATTGGGCGGGCACACGCATGAGTGAGCGCAATGTGTGTGCACACACGCCAGGCACTTCCTGTTACTTCCAGCCAAGGAGGACACGAGGTGGCAGGGAGGTATACTTTCGCCCCAACGGAGACTGTTGAAATGGAGCGCCGGCAGGGCAAACACAGCAGGAGGGGTAAGGGCACCCTCTCCCACCCTTAAAGGTATGCCACCACCCCTTAAAGTTATACCTTCGAACCAGTTGAACAGCCAGTCATTCGAACAAGTTTGGAGGCCCTTTAAAGGGCCTCCAAACAGGTTTGTGCACATCCCTACCATACTGTACATAGACTCCAGCTGTCCACGTTTACCAGAGATAGTCCCCATTTTCTGGAATCTGTCCCTGGTAAACTGTCCCTGTTTTTGCCTCTCGAGGATGCCTTGTTTAGTATTTTTCCATGCAACTTGCTACCACTCTCATTATCCAGGTGCCTCCCAGAGCCCCCAAATTAAATCTCTATGTCAGTGACTAGCTGTACCACGTCTATAGTGCACCTGCATGTAAATGGTTGCATAACAGTAAGGCACCATGCAGTGCACAGCATGTAGTGGGAGGAGAGCTGGTCTTGTGGTAGCAAGCATGAATTGTCCCCTTTGCTAAGCAGGGTCTACCCTGGTTTGCATTTGAATGGGAGACTGCATGTGAGCACTGTAAAATATTCCCCTTAGGGGATGGGGCTGCTCTGGGAAGAGCAGAAGGTTCCAAGTTCCCTCCCTGGCATCTCCAAGATAGGGCTGAGAGAGACTCACGCCTGCAACCTTGGAGTAACCGCTAAGCAGTCTACAGTCTGGGTAGACAATATTGAGCTAGATGGACCAATGGTCTGACCCAGTATATGGCAGCTTCCTATGTTCCTATAGTGGATGGAATCCACTCTTCAGCAACATGTAAGAGTGGTAGGGTCCTTGATATGCAAATTGGTTCGTGCAAGTATATCTCTATTTCCCCTACCAGATATTGGAGGGTTTGGGCTTGGCTCATCTGTTTTGATAATTTGGAATAATGTGCTTTGTATACACATTATTAACTGCTTTCTCCCATGGTATGCTTGTAATCAGAATTGTACACCATACCTTCCACATTGCGTAGCTATGACCCCTACACCTTCACAGGCATGACCTTGTTTTGGAGCACCAGGACAGTTTGCTGTATTGAAAGCCCATTCTTAAAAACATTGTACAGTATAGAAAGGCTAGTTGCAGAAAAGGTTGAGCCAGTAAAATGATAAGGTACTGCTAGGATCTCAGGTAGAGAGAAGACCTGTACAGAGGACAGGGATTATGCGGAAGTGTGGAGATGTGTGGAAAGTGTACTTATAGAACTGTTAATGAAGCCAAGAAAAGAGTCTGGGCAGCATTATCTTGGAAGTGACAAAAAGGTCACAAGAGGATGAAATGGGGGGAGAGAAAATGGGGGTAGTTAACTGAACTGTGTGTAGAACAGATATTGTATGGCGTGCAATGGCCACAGTTGGTAGGTTGCTAGACAATTTTACTAAACTAGTAAAAATTTTCATAGCAGATTTACAATGCTGTTCATTAAAATGTAACTTTTGGTTTAATCTCTGCAATTTCTCATCAGTGTTTGAGAAAGTTGTATGTAAGTCATGAGCATATAGAAGGATTTGTAGCTGTAACTTCCACACAGCAGCTGGGACATTTAACTAGGTTTCCCTTTGAGAACCATTCTTTGCATCTGACTTACCACATCTAACACCTTGGGACTTGCTGGTGTGATATATAAAGCTGTGTGTGTGTGTGTGTGTGTGTGTGTGTGTGTGTGTGTGTGTGTGTGTGTGTGTGTCTGAAGACAGTACAAGAGAAGAGTTTGAAGAAGCAGTTTTTATTCAGGCTACAAAAGCCAAGCTACAAAGGCCTAGTTCACTCTTCCCTGGATTCTCTGAAAAACCTGACCTGGGTTATCTTCATACTCTACCAAGACAACTACAACAAAAACCTGAACTGAACTTCTAAACACTACAGCTGACTCACAGGTTCAGGACAAAGAGTATAATGCATTTCTTTTCTACTTCTCATGATTGATTTCTCCATAGGAAAGGAAGAGGGAGTGTACTTATGTTTTCAGCTTTATTTCATTACTTCCCTTATGCACCATTTCCTTCAGCATGCCCAGGGTAGCTCCGAGGGAGGTTCCCTATCCAGGAATTAGGGTATGATGATGATCTCCTACAATGTCATTGTGAGTGCCAGCGTGATGCAATGGATAGTCTTTGGGATGATCTGAGTTCAGATATCTGCTCAAGTCATGAAGCTTACTGGCTTACTTTGAACAACTCACTTTCTATCAGCCTAACCTCCCTCACAAAGTTGTTATGAAAATAAAGGTGAAGGCACGAAGACATGTATGGCATCACACTAAGCTCCTTAGGAGAAATGTGGGGAGGGCAGTGTGACATGTAAATGGTATAGCATCAAGTATTCCCAGACCATTCACTCAGTCCTTGGGTGATATTTTGTACACAATAGAGTGATTCTGTGAGGCTTCTACCACAGACTAAGGATCATGGTTCTGAGTACCATCATGGGTTGAGTGATAGCATCCCCAGCTGTAATATGAGTTTGTGAGAGAAGACCATTGAACCTGGAAAAATGTAGTTAGGAGTATGGATGAGCAGACAAATCCCCACTGGGGACAATCCAGAATAATTCATCTCTGACAAATTTCATGACACATGTCAAGAGTTTAAAGTGAGTGCTGAGTCTTGAAATGCTGAAGGCCACTACTTTTAAGTGATGATCAAGGCTAGTGATAACCTTAGGTCACTGCAGACATCTTGTACAGAAGTGTATTGCTGAAGAGGTAGCACTTCCTCTTTCATGTCACTTCTTACGATCCAGCAAATCCCACCATCATCTCCCACCAGTTTCAGAAAGATACTGAGGCTCTTCTGCCAGCTCCGTTATGGAGCTGGCGGGGGCTGGGGGGATCTGGGGCCACGCAGCCCCTGGAAGCTCCAGCATGCCCTGCGCAAGTGTGCAGGGCATGCTGGAGAGACCCCCGAGCCAGGAGGCTGCTTTTACACCTCCCAGTCGGGGGTCTACTTGTGAGTTGCCGTGGCGATGCGCCGTGGCAACTCACGAATGTAGAGCCCGAGTTAGCAGAGTGCTCGCCCCACTAGCCTGGCCTTAGGGGAGAGTTACTTAAGCAGATTAACCGCTTGGAGGCCACCAGGCTCGCCTGAGAGACTGGGTTCTCACGGTCAGGCGAAATTGGGCTAGGCTCCCCTAGCCCAATTTCACCTGATCGTGGGAATAGCCTCACTATCTGCAATATACACAGAGTGCACCAATTCATATGATATATGCTTGCCATGGTTTGAGGAGCGCAGCGTATACACGATGTATGAACAGAGTATAATGGTGTACATGCCATTCCATCCCTGTATAGTCACATGGTTCATCTCCCCCACATCTTCACTCCATGACCAGTACATGTCTAAATGACAAATTTCAATTAATAAAACCAAAAACAAAGTTTGAAGTAAATCTGGAGGAGAGCTGGTCTTGTGATAGCAAGCATGACTTGTCCCCATAGCTAAGCAGGGTCTGCCCTGGTTGCATATGAATGGGAGACTTAATGTGTGAGCACTGCAAGATATTCCCCTCAGGGGATGAAGCCGCTCTGGGAAGAGCAGAAGGTTTCAAGTTCCCTCCCTGGCTTCTCCAAGATAGTGCTGAGAGAGATTCCTGCCTGCAACCTTGGAGAAGCCGCTGCCAGTCTGTGAAGACAATACTGAGCTAGATAGACCAATGGTCTGACTCAGTATATGGCAGTTTCCTATGTTCCTAACCAGGTGAAACTTCTGTAAGGCCTTTAAAGGCACCATTCCCACAGAGACTCTAGCATCTATGAAGGCACTCAACAATTATGATATCACTCATGGACCCTCCCAAAATTACCCCTCCCAAGATGCTTTCCATAGCAATAAGGAGCTGTGAACCAACCATCAGCCAAGAACCTCAAAATTCAGAGCTGATGTTACTTAACCCTTTTCCTCCCTTCTCTTCCACACAATGATCCAGGAAACAAAATTTATAGCAGCCCTTGCTCACTAATAAATTTTCTTCCAGAGGGTTTACACATTAATATCCCATCTTCCATCATGGAACTCAAGGAGGCTTACATGGAGTTCCAAGGCAGTCACTCATCCAGGCACTTACCAGATTCAGACCTTCTTAGCTTTAGCAAAGTATCATGTGCCATCAGATCAGGCCCTTAGGTGCATTTCTAAGTTGCCACCACTGTAAAGATAGCTGGATTTTACTGGAATTCTAGACACACCTGTTGCCCATTTAGGGCATTGCATGTCGTAGATGCTTAACATTCTCTTTCATAGAAAGAAAGAAAGAAAGAAAGAAAGAAAGAAAGAAAGAAAGAAAGAAAGAAAGAAAGAAAGAAAGAAAGAAAGAAAGAAAGAAGCATTCTAGCCAAAATGCTTCCCAAGCTGCTTTCCATGGTCCTTTGGGTCTTTTCCCCCTTAGGAAGACAAGCAGCTGGGGGAACAAATTAGCTAAGTTAAAGTAGATATGTGGCTCACAAGGGAAAGAAATGTCTGTCAAGAAAATTCTCCTTCTCCTGCTGGTTCACAACTCAAACTGAGGCCACCTCCAGCTGATTTGCACAGATTTGCACAGAAAAAAGTCCTTGAGGGAAAACAATAACAGAACAACATAGAATGTATAATTTGATCCCTGAAGTGGCCTGGGATAAAATGGCAGGTAGCCTGAACATAGATCTGAGGGATAAACACATGTGTGTAGTCTCATTTACTTAGGATTGTTAACATCTATATCAAGAAGACTGGTTTTGTAATTATTTCAAAACCCCACCAAAATAAATGAGATTTATTCTTAAATAGGTATGCAAGGAATTTCCCCTTAATATCATTTTTTCAAGTTTTGAAGTTGGCAGGGTCCCTCCCTGACACCCCTCTCAATTCTAGGGAGGTGATTTGTTTTTTATATTCTTCTATGGTCATTTATTTATTTATAAATGGTCATTTATTTATTTATAAATTCTTGTTACCCTGCTCCCAGTACCCAACACCTTTGGCTATGTAGTCTCACGAGTGCAGGATAGGCGTATATGTTCAGGAGATAAATGAATCAAAACTTGAAGTATAAAATAAAAACAAGAATAAGTTTATTGTTTACTGATTAGAATAAAGATCTCTGAAAAGCAAGGCACAGAAGCTTCTCTACTTAGGTACATCTGCTGTTCAACTTTCTGAGTATTTCTTTTCATCTGGATGAACATAGGATGTATGATAGACGAACATACTTTTCATCTGGATGAACATTTCATCTGGATAAACCCTAACATATAAAGATCTATGTGTAAAGCCGAAAGGGGGTTGGCGGGGAGAGTGGGCTTGACCTGCTCTCCCCACAGACGAGCAGGGAGCCCTCCCTGGGTGGCCAGATCGGCTGCCCAGATGATTACTGGCTCCGTCACGGAGCTGGTTGGGGTGGAAAGTTCAGGGCCTCTCGGCCCCTGGGAGTCCCATGAGGCACCATGCAAGTGTGTAGTCTAGCACTAGCTGGGTAACTCTGGGCCAGTCACTTCTCTCCCAGCCTAACCTACTTCACAGGGTTGTTGTGAAAGAGAAACTCAAGTATGTAGTACACCGCTCTGGGCTCCTTGGAGGAAGAGCGGGTTATAAATGTAATAATAATAATAATAATAATAATAATAATAATATGCTTGGAACAAATACAAGGCAAAGGTAGAAAATGCCCAGTTTAATGTGCTTAACTTCCATAGGAACATAGGAAGCTGCCATAGACCGAGTCAGATCATTGGTCCATCTAGCTAAATATTGTCTACACAGACCAGCAGTGGCTTCTCCAAGGTTTATTTATTTTTAATTTTGCATTTTATATCCCGCTCTTCCTCCAAGGATCCCAGAGCGGTGTCCTACATACTTAGGTTTCTCCTTACAACAACCCTGTGAAGTAGGTTAGGCTGAGAGAGAGAGATGAGAGGCCCAGAGTCACCCAGCAAGTTTCATGGCTGAATGGGGATTTGAACTCGGGTCTCCCTGGTCCTACTCCAGCACTCTAGCCACTACACCACGCTGGCTCCTTTTGGTTGCAGGCAGGGATCTCTCTCAACCCTAACTTGGAGATGCCAGGGAGGGAACTTGGAACCTTCTGCATGCAAGCATGCAGATGCTCTTCCAAGAGTGGTCCCATCCTCTAAGGGGAATTTCTTAAAGTGCTCACTCATTAGTCTCCCATTTATATGCAAACAGGGCAGACACTGCTTAGCAAATGGGACAGATCATGCTTGCTACCACAAGACTGGCTCTCCTCCTAGCAAACAATTTGCATAATGTAAGAATTAGCTTGTTCAGCGTTGGGGGTCTTGGTATATGGCAACTCTCAGTTTGGGTAAAATATCTGTAGGGTATTGTCAAGGAAACTTGGCAATAGTTGTAAACCTTTTTAGGGGGGTTTCATATCTCCCCAAAGGGCAGTGTACAGCAATAAGGGCCATTTTAATTACTGCTAGTACCTAAGGCTAGTATTGAACTCCCAATTTTTGCAAGACCACTCAATATGTGCAGTGTACCCTCTTTTGCTCTGCTTAATGAAAAGAAGCTTAAGTACAGCCGCTAGTTGATAACAGATTCTGCTTTCTGATAAGGGAAGTGTGGTCATGATGCTCAGAGCTGCTGGCAAGTATATAGGAGGAAGAAATAAATAAAGCAAAGCAGATTATCTTCCTTATGCAGTGGTACTGATAAGAAATAGGCTGTGAAAAAAGCTTCATCTGTCTTGATGTTTGAAGTATGTAGACCCAAGACCCTCCCCCTCTAATTCTTTCTGTTGTTTACATTGGATGTTTCTACAATATATGATAGAAACAAGCAAGAAAACAAGAGAAATAAGCTCCGGGATGTGGGGTGCAGGAGGGGGCAAGGGGATCTTGGCAAACAGGGACAAAAGAAGAGTGGAAGAGAGATGAAAAGGTAAGGAATCACAGAAGTGGCCCTTTCTGTGTTTTACATAAAGGCATTCATCCCATGTTGATATGGTCATCACCACTAGTTCTAATTAGGGTTGTGCTTTTTTTTTTCTTTTTCCAGTTTTGTTTTTGGCCCGAATCCGAAACACACCCATTTTGTTCTTTGTTCGAAACCAGCCAATCCGAAACACCCCAATTTTGTTCTTTGTTTGAAATTGCAAAATCTGAATCTGAAATGTTTTGGATTTTAAAAAATGGCCCCAGGAAAAAACTAGTGGGTGGGGGTGGTAGTGTCCAATGGGTGGAAACTACCACCCAAATTTCAGAGGAATTGGGCAAAGGGCTGGGTTTTGGTGAATTTTTGAAGTATAGGATTTTTCCCATAGGGAAGAATTGAGGTTTTGGCAAAAGTATAGCTTCATGTTGGGGGGAAAGGGGTGGCCCAGAGCAGAGTAGGGTGGGTGGTAGTGCCCAGTGGGGGCAAGGAAGCTGCCAGATTTATTTCAACGGAATTGGGCAGAAGGCTGATTTTTAAAGATGTACGTAATGGAGTTTGTGTGTCTGTAAAGTTCTTCCCCTTAGGGAATGATGGACCTCCATAATTCCTGCCCCAAACTGCACTTGGGGGGCACCAGGGTGGCCCAGAGTGAGTGGTGGTGTAGACCACATAGGGTGCCAACCACCCCCATGGGTACTGGGTTCTGTTGTTTCTGAGATGTTTTGAGTGTAGATTCAGATTCTCTGGTAGCATATGAGAGTGGATTCATGGTTTGTCGTTGAAAATCTCATATGCTACCAGAGAATCTACACTCAGAACACCTCAGAAACAACAGAACCCAGCACCCCATGGGTTAGCAACCCATGGGGGCGGTTGGCACCCTATGTGCACTACACCACCATTCACTCCCGGCCACCCCAGTGCCCCCCAGGTGGAGTTATGGGTCTGATGAAACCTCCATTATTCCCTGGGGGCGGGGGGACCTTAAAGAAGCATAAACTTCCGACAATTCCTAAGAAATCAGCCCTTTACCCTGTTCCTTTGGAATCTGGTTTGTGGCAGGCACCCCTTGGGGCACTGCCACCCAATCCACTATTTTGCCCCTCAGGCCCCCTTTCTGCCCTGACTCTGCCCCAAAGACATTTCAACTTCAGAAATTCTTTAAAAATCAGCCCTTTCTCCAATTCCTTTGGAATCTGGGTGGCTGCAGGCACCTATTGGGGCACTACCACCTGAACCACTCTTCTGCCCCTAAAGCCCCCTTTCTGCCCCCAATCCACCCCAAATAGCATCAACATCACACATCAACAACAGCAGAGCTTTGGAAAAAATCAGGCAGATTTCCAGAGGTCATGCACATCCACACACCCACACACACACACACACACACCCCGCCTTAAATGCAATGTGAAAAAACAACAATGAAATGCACACTGCCCCCCTGGCCAATGAGGGTAAAATTTACCCTTAAATTTGCTTAAAAGGAATAAGGAGGCAATTGCCACAGATCAGCCCATGCTTTCACTGGCCAATCTGCGGGCTGGAAGGGCTGGAAATTCAAACAGATGTCAAAACTCAAAATGGAGACTGAAGGAGAAAGACTTTCTGCGATTGCAAAATGGAGTTCCAAAACAGCCGAAACAACAAAACGTTTTCTATCCGAAACAGGGACGTTTTGTTTTGGCTACAAAATTTTCTGTTTTGAGCATTGGGTGTTTTGTTTTGGCTATAAAACAGCCGAAATGGCCTGTTTTGTTCACAAAACGTTTTGTATCCGAAACGAAATGCACATCCCTAGTTCTAATCTTTGATCAGACATTCAAGTTTGACAATCAAACTTTTGATCAGAAGTTTGATTGTCAAACTTCTTTTCTCACAACTCAGTTGAAGGCAATCATTTATCCACATGACCCCAAAGAATCATTGATTGCATTTTGCAACTTGTGCATTTTGCAACTTTCTTGCTCACACTAGTGAGCAAGGAAGAAAACATTCTCATTTGTTGACTGGCTGCAATCTAAACTGCTACATTCTGCATGTAGTATGTAAGCTTGACTTCAGCAGTTTCACTGGAAACAGTTCCATATCTGAATGTCTTTACTTTAATAATATTGTGGATTTGTGGTTGTTGGTTTTTTTTTAAAGAGATCATAAACATTTTAATTAGCAAGGGACCCAGTACCTAATATCCCACAACCCAGTACTGAATCACAACTCATACTTGAAAACCACTAATTTAGTTTCTTCCAGTAGGTTATGGGTTTTTGTTTGTCTGTCTTGTCTTGTCTTTTTAACCACCAGGGACTGAATCTGAAATCAAGATCAGCAACTCATTTGTGACAGAGCCTTCACTCATATGAGCCTTTTTAGCATGGCCTTCAGAATTCAACAGTTGAAAAGATGACAATGCAGCACTTCAATTATGTTTGGCTTTGAGTGTCTTTTCTTTTTTTAAACCGGCTACACCAAAGAGATAGAAACCAGTTGTTGCATCTATCCTTTGTAGAGCAGTTCATCCTGCTGATTAAATATTAGCTCATTAGCAGGCAACATTTATTTTGTGGTGGTGTTTGTTGTTCTTTAATAAGCAGAATTGCAGCCATGTTCTTCCCACCAGCAACTTAAACTTTATTTTTAACCTTCTCATCTACTTTAATGTTGCTGTTAAATGGCACATAGCTCCCAGGAAATACAATCTGTTTGCTTCTCTTTTTTGAATGCCTCTCATTTTGATGGAGAATATTACTAGAAATACAATGCATCATCAAGTTATTTGGGGGGTTTCAGGTTCCAAATGTACAGTTCACTGTTGCCCAAGGCACTATAGCTGAAGAAGCAATGGAAAAAGTAAGAGCTCTGAGGGTATGAGATATGCACATTTCTAATAGCTTGCCATTATAAAAATGATAACCAAAACACTTTCAAAGTTAGCACAGCAATTTAGGTTCCTAAAGATCAGTAAAAATTAATAAGTCCAGTGTGCTTAGAAGTGCATTTGGCAAACAAAGTTGAGATGCTAATACGGCTCCAGCAGCATTCTGGGCCTGCTGTTCCATCATTCACCAAATAGAGAGAGAGAGAGAGTGGCTTCTCTCTAGGGACAATGATGGGCAGTAATGGAAGCTGATTAATGGGCAATTCAGGCCGCACAACCCTCAATAATTTAACATTTCACTCCAAGGGAATACAGTGGTGATCCCCACATCCCAACCATAGTGCTCTGTGTGATGCACAACTCCCTGAGAATGCGAGCTGTTATAGCAAAGGAAAATGAACATTTCAAACCGCACACTAATTAGGATCCATACTTCAACATTTCAGTTCTCAGCTTTTCAGATGAAAGGACACACTGTGACTGACCTGAAGGCAATCTGGGAGCTGATCAAGTGCATTCTACAGGCCAGTCGACCACAATAATATCTTTTGCTTGGTTTCTTGTCAGCTGTCCTGGGCACAGACTTACTGGGTACACACAATACCAATTTCTTCTGTCCATCCAAGCCAAACAAAGATGCCAGCCCTTCCCTTTGTGAATGTGGTTGCTTCTTTTGCGGGGGAGTGTCTGGCTTCTGGCTGTCTCATAGTGCCTGCACAGGTCTGCACAGGTCTGCGCCTGCACAGGTCCCCTTGCTCAGGAGAGCCTCTGTCAGTTATACAATTGGGGGGGGGGGAATTATCCCTCACCACTATTCTCTGAGGGCAGATTCAGATGAATATTGCCCTGCACATACGAGAATATCAGGTCTATGGCAAGAACGCACCTGCCTTAATGTCACTGGAGGATATACCAGTGCGCTCTTGGCACATCCTTTAATCATGTGAGAGGGATGCTGATCTGAATCATCCCCTGCACATGCTTCAACAGGTGGCCCCAAGTGTTGTTCCATGGCTGTACACATTGCTGCATGACTTGCAGGCCTACTTGTCTTTGTTGCAGCCCTCCTCCATCTTGCTTCTCAAGGTAAACATTCTCTGTCAGTGGGTAGGATATTCTTGCATCACATCATATTTTCGGATCGCTCTTCTTTGGCTCACTTGGCATATGTTGCCAGAAGGGACAGCACCTCGGAAACCTAACAGCTACTCATCAACTGCAGGTCAGACCCAGGAATGTAGCTGCAAACAAGACCCAGATACCTATAATGGTTGCCAGGCTGGCAATCACTGTTCTCTCCTGTTGGGTGGCTTTGTCATCAAACCTTAAATTACTTGTGAGCTTTTCAAATTATCTTATCTGCATCGTGGCACAGAAATAGCAAGACCACAAATGTACTGCTCACAGTCCCTGCAGCACTTCATGACTGGCATGAAACACACCAGCCAGGTCTAGCAGACCAAGATTCGCTTTCAGTTCTGTTAGTTCAAGGTGCTTCCATTGGAACACAGGAAGCTGCTGCCTAATGAGTCAGACCTTTGGTCCATCTAAAGCAGCATTGTCATCATTAGAACCCTAAGAACCCTACTCTGATTGGCAGGGGCTCTCTAGAAGTACAGGCAGCATTTGGATTCCTCCCTCAGAGTTCATGATGATCACCCCCCCCACCCCCCGCTCAGTCTTAGATTGTAATGGAGGGAATTGCTTCACTCATTGCTTAGACCAATGGTTCTCAAAGTGGGCTGTATCGTCCCCTAGTGGGCGTTGGAGTAATCCAAGGGGGCGTTGGAAGCTCCATGTAAAATTAGGGGGCGCCAGGAACCAATTGGTGGGCGGCAAAGGATTCAGCCGGCTCCCCTGCTGCGCCTGCGCAATGAGCCAAGGGAGGGGCTCATTGCGCAGGCGCAGCAGGACAGCCGGCTAAATCCTCTGCTGCCCACTGAGACTCCACTGAGATGCTGGAGGACTGAAGCCCAGGGCGGCAGCTGCCTGAAGACACTGGAGGTCTTCAGGCAACTGCCGCCCTGGGCTTCAGTCCTCAAGCTATCCCACCCACCGCCGGCCAAAACTTTTCAGAGGAAGGCGGTCACTAGTTTTACATGCAGCTGAGGGAGCCCGCCGACTTTTTAAATGCTCCCGCCCCTCGGAGCTCCAACGCTTCTTGTTTCAGTTATTACCATGTCTGAGGCAAAGAAAAAATGCAGGCAGTACAGTGTTGATTATTTGAAATATGGTTTCATTCCATCTCCTTCAAATAATGCATTACCAATGTGTATAATATGCCAAAAAGTTTTCTCAAATGAAGCTATGAAGCCTTCTAGACTCCAAGAACATCTGACAAAAATCCATCCAGATAAAAAGAATAAAGATTTGCATTATTTTCAAGGACTCAAAGAAAAGTTTGTAAAACAGCCCAAATTGGAAACTATCTTTTCAACAGCTTCCAAACAAGGTAACGATGGGTTGCGTGCTTCTTACAATATAGCTTTACTTATTGCAAAATCAGGGAAACCGCATACTTTTGGGGAAGAACTTATTATACCAGCCATAAAGGAGGTATTACAGACTGTGCTACACAAGTCACCAACTGACATTGTCAAAAAAATTCCTTTGAGTAATGACACAGTCCAAAGAAGAATTGATGAGATGGCTGAAAACATTGAAAACTATGTAATTATTTAAAAACATCTCAGTTTTCAATGCAACTTGATGAGTCAACTTTGCCAGGGAATGAAGCCTTACTTCTTGCTTATGTGCGTTTCATAAGGGATCAACAAATCTGCAAGTGTTATTGTTTGCCCAAACTTTAGAAACTGATACTAAAGGAGCATCATTATTTCGTGTAATGAAAGATTTTTTTGAAGAGAAAGAAATTCCCCTGAATAACTTATTGTCTGTTGCTACTGATGGTGCTCCAGCGATGGTTGGACGCTACAATGGTTTTATGGCACATTTAAAGGAAGAGGTACCAAATATATTGGCCGTACACGGTGTTATTCACTGGCAACATCTAGTAGCGAAAAACCTGAGTGAACGCTTACATAGCTCACTTCATCTCGTCATCAGAGCAGTGAACAAAATCAGAGGTGATTCTTTGCAGGACAGGTTATTTGGACAACTCTGTATGGAGAACGATGAAGATTACAATCGTCTGCTTCTTCATACAGAAGTTCGTTGGCTATCAAAGGGAGCCAGTTTGAGCCGTTTTTCCAACCTTTTCAACTCAGTGCTAGAGTTTTTGGAAGACAAAGATGCTACTTTAAGAGCAGATTTGATAAAATCAAAACCAGATATAGCTTATCTGACAGATTTGTTTAACAAATTAAGTGAAATGAACCTTCAGCTCCACGGTGATGACCTGAATCTAATAAAAACTAAAAATGTAATTTCTGCATTTGTGGGAAAGCTTCAAATACATAAAAGAAACTTGGGACGGGGAGAATTTATCCACTTTCCAAATCTGTCAACAGTAGAAAAAAATGACAAAGATTTACTTGAATATTGCCAACATTTGGAAACTCTGGAATTGGACTTCAAAAAACGATTTCAGGATATTTTAAAAATGGATGTACCTGATTGGCTTTTGGACCCATTTTCCTGTGAAATTTCAGAAGCATCTACAAACTTAGAAGAAGAGTTGATTGAGTTAAGAACAAATGAAGAGCTGAAATTTAAATTTAAATCTGGATACCAACAGTTTTGGCTGCAGAAGCAGATACCTGAACTTTATCCTGGTTTGTGGACTATTGTTCAAAAACTTCTTATTGCATTCCCTTCGTCTTATTTAGTGGAACGTGGGTTCAGTGCAGTAACAACGCTAATAACAAAAAAAAGAAATAGGCTGCAGATAGCTAATCGTGGAGATTTGAGAATGCTGTTAACAAACATGGAGCTGAATATTGACAAATTGTTAGAATCTCATCAGGCTCATCCTTCTCATTAAAACTTATTCTGTTACTAGTTTAGTTCATATTCCTGTCCTCTATGTCCTCATCATTACTCGGGGCTGGCCCAACCCCCAGCAGTGCCTTAGGCAAGGGGCGGGGTATTCCAGGGGCAGGGCTTGGGCAGCTCACCCCCCACCCTGGGGGCAGGGCTTGGCAGGGGGGCATTAAGCATTCAATTTTTTCTAAAAGGGGGTGGCGAACCAACAAAGTTTGAGAAACACTGGCTTAGACTAAACTTTTCTTGGTCTGCTGGACTAAACTTCTCTTGATCTGACCTCTCACTTGATCTGGTCTCTCACAGGCCCCCAACTCCACCTCACCATTGTGCAGTGGGCAAGTGATAGACTGGTTGTAGACCACCATTTCTGCTTGTTATGTAACCCATTATCTTGGTACCTTCACTGGCAGGTGAGTAAGGTTCAGCAGACAGTTCAGTGCCACCCATCCCACCTCTATACGGCATCCTCTTGCTCCCTCCACCTGGAACCAGTCTCCAACCCCCACCCCTTCTGGGCTGTTTCTAGCTAGGAGAAATGGGAAAAGACCAGAAATGTACTGCAGATGGTTGAACCACTGATGTCAGGCTTACTAAAACTGACATGTTGTGGTGGTTGCTACGGCTGGCTAAAATCCCTGCTTCTGTGAGGCCAGACGCTTCCAAAGGCTTTATTTGTTTCAAACATTAAGTCTGACACTATGGGAAGGGAAGGTTTCACCTGCCTTAACTCAGGAGCACAGAACTATGCAGTGCCTCAGACTAGTATTGATACACTATCATCATCAAGGGAAATGAAACTGAAATTTCTAAAGAGAAACAGGGGCCTGGTGCAGACATAACAGGAAACCAGAGGTCCCTTCACCTCTGTTTTCCTAACCTGAATGTCAGAATTCGGGAAAATGGAATTCGCATGGGGAAAGCGACCCGCGGTTCCCCTTGCCAAACTCCACTCTTAACCTTCCATCAGAGAGGAGTTTTGCCGCCACAAACTGCATTTCTGCTGTGCCAGTGTTACATCCAAACACTGGCACTGCAGTTTGGGTCTGACGGAACCGGAGTTGAAGGAGGAAGCTTCTCTGTCACTCCAGCTCAATTGGCTGTGCAGGCTGACATTCAGAAAAGGAGGAAGCCTGCACAGCCAGTTCCCCCACCTCTCTGCAGTTTCACTGACTGTAGAGAGGCAGCTTTCCAGAATGTCCACACACAGATGGGAGAGCATGGAGAGGGGTCAGAGAATGCGGGTCCATTGGACCCGTGGTTCCATGTTATATCTGAACAGTGCCAGGGAGTTCTCCCCCATCCCAAATGGCTTAACATGGGTATGGGATAGAAACTACCCCACCATAGAGAGCCCATTCATTCCTAAGGTGACTTATAATGGGAATGGGATAGAAACCACCCCACTGATAAGCAGTATATAATTTGTTGATAAACAGTATATAAGTAGCAGCGGTAGTTGTAGTAGCTGTAGTAGCAGAAATCCTCAACACAGTGGTCAGGAGGGAAGCCCCACTGAATTACTGGATGTGGGTTTTTGGCCAATCCATTCATTGATCCAGGCCAGCTTTTGAATGAGGCTTTAGTTACTTGTAGTCCAGTCTTATTGCTCCTTAAGTGGTGCAGCAGGGAAATGCTCGACTAACAAGTAGAAGGTTGCTGGTTTACTATAGTGGGCAGCAGCGATATAGGAATATGCTGAAAGGCATCATCTCATACTGCATGGGAGATGGCAATGGTAAACCCCTCCTGCATTCTACCAAGAAAACGACATGGTTCTTTCGTTACCAGGACTCAACACTGACTCGACAGCACAACCTTTCCTTTCCTATTCCAATCCTGGTGTAGAGGCAGGGCTAACAAACAGCCAGCAGCAAGAGCACTGAAGGCGGTCTGCACTTGCCTCTCTGTAAATAATACCTGTCTCATTAAACTGTTAATATTCCTGTTTCAACTCCACTTAGCATACCACAGCTCCTTCCTCTGGATTCTACACTGGACAGTAAAATGTGCTGAGGCTTCTGTTGCAAGTGGTGTGGAGCGGGAGGACACAGACAAAATGAACAAGAGAGAATGGAGTATTAACTAGTGGATGAATGACTAGCTCATCATGCAGCAATAATTAAACTCTTCCCAATGTGAATAATCCAAAGCTCACAGACTAAAGAGTGTATTGCTTGATGGCCTCTCCCCTGAGCCCGGAACAGCTGGTATTTACTACTACTACAAACTGGCATTTCTCTAAATGAAATACCTTATTCTCTAGAGCTTCTACTCTTGCATTTGAGGAAAAGCAAAAGGCCTAAAATATGTTATGATCTGCTCTTGGAGCTGCCTCCCTCTTTCTGAAGATGAGGACAGGAGAACATTTGGATGTAGGACAGGGAAGGAAGAAAAGGAGAGATGATATTCAGAAGTGGATCTGTACTTTCTTCTGCTCCTCATGACATGATTCAAATTCTGACCAGCTAAAACTGCATCTTCACAAATAATCAATTTGCTACTCAAATATGAATAATTTTGCTTCTGTGCAGGTTGTTTTTATTATTGCTGCATTAACAGGCTTGTTGCCTGTTAGTACATTCAAAGAAGCTTACAAAATAAGATACAATACCATAAATAGTCACATTAAAAATTAAGAAACAAAACTATGCAATAGGTATTGGAACAACAACATGAAAACAGCCTTGTTACATTTAGAAGCAGCAGTCTGGTCACAATCCATAAAAATCCATATAAGGAGCAGATCAAACATTAAAAGTTTGCTGAATCTTTTTTAAAAATCATCAAATGACACCTAAAACAAAAAGAGGAGCCCAGTAGATATCCACAGGAAGGACATCCCACTGTTTCAGCAACACCACAGACAAGGCCCTGTCTTTTGTTCCCACGTCATGCGCTAATGGGACAGAGAGCATAGCTGCATGCTGATGTCAATTTTGGACAAGTTTGTATGGAAGTTAGGTAACCTGGTCTTAAGGGCGTTAAAAGCCAACACTGGCACTTTAAAATGAGCCTGAAACAAATAGGCAACCAATGCAAATGGGCTGGGATTGGAATTACATGATCTGATCATCAAGCCCCAGTAACAGTTTTGCAGCTGCATTTTAGACCCATTGGAGTTTTTCAGATGTAACCCCATGCAGAAATTATTGCAGCCAACTAGGATATGGTGGCTGGTGCAAGGGCTAACTTTCCTAGCAAAAGCAACAACAGGTGAATTAGTGGGAACTATTAAAATATACTCCTGGCCACCTCGGCTACCTGTCCATCTAGGGAAAGAGCTAGGCCAAGGGGGCCATCGGACCTCTGAAAAGTACAAGCATGCATATGTATTCAGTACTTGGTTTGGGCCCCTTTTGCAGCAATTACTGCCTCAATGCGGCGTGGCATGGATGCTATCAGCCTGTGGCACTGATGAGGTATTATGGAAGACCAGGATGCTTCATTAGCGGCCTTCAGCAATTCTGCATTGTTTGGTCTCATGTCTCTCATCCTTCTCTTGGCAATCCCCCATAGATTCTCTATGGGGTCAGGTCAGGCATGTTTGCTGGCCAATCAAGCACAGTACACTGTATACTTTTCAGAGGTCCGATATTGTTCTATTCTTCAATCCTTGTCTTCTTGGTTCCATGTAATATTCTAATTTTCTGAGATTGTGGATTTGGGGTTTTCATGAGCTATACGCCATGATCATCACAATTATAACAAATTAAGGCTTGACTTATCTCGCTTTGCATGTAATGCGTCTGTCTCATATATCAGTTTCACCTTTTAATTTGCATTACTGAAATTAATGGACTTTTGCACGATATTCTAATTTTCCGAGTTTCACCTGTAGTTGCTCTTTCAGAGAGAGAGAGAGAGAGAGAGAGGCTATTCTCATGCACAGTGGAAACCGGACTAAGGGAGTCCAACCCAGTTCCCACCCAGTGTGAACTGGCAGGAGTCGTGCAGCTCATGCAGCAAGATGAGATTAGTGGAATGAATGCTCAGCTAATCCCGTTTTAACTATGTGCTGCCGCCAGGGCTGTCCTTAG